>NC_082381.1:79016435-79343900 GCF_027477595.1 Haemorhous mexicanus | reverse complement strand
CTTGTAGCCCTTTTAGGTACTACTGTAAAGTGCTGTAATGTCTCCCTGCTGCCTTCTTTGCTTCAGCATGAACCACCCCAGCTCTCTCAGTTGGTCTTCATAGGAGGGGTGCTCCACCTCTCTTGATCTTCACGTCCCTCTATTGGTCCAAGACCTTTTCATGTTGTTCACCTCAGAGCTGGGCACAGTACTGCAGATGGGTGTCCATTTCCTACTCCACTAACTTGTTTGCAGACGAACATGCACCTCCCGTCATGAGAAAATGGCACGGTTGGAGTTTGGGCATGAGAAAAGCTGGCTTGCTCATCTCTGCGTTGGCTTCCTCCTGCACCAGGAGAAAGGCAGGATCATCCTATGCTCTTCTTAAAAACTAATATTTTTAAAAAATCTCAGACGTGCTTTGCATAACTCTGAAAAGAGGGAACTGCCTCACAATTTAGTCACCATGTGAATATACAAATATTTCTAGTCTTTTCTTCAAGAACCAGATGTTACAGCTATAGTGGAAAATCTAAATGTGCTGTATAAGCCAGATACATCTTGCTTTCTGATCAGAAGGCAAATGCAGTGAGGGAGAGATGTATGAGCAGACATCATCATTTGTAGGAGACATGTCTATAAGATTTTTACATTTTTCTGGCAGTTAAAGTGAGCAGAGTTGCTGTACGAGGCCAAAATGAGATATGTACAGTTTTTCTTTGCAGCACTTCATAAGAAAGAGGTCCAACCTTGCATCATTTTACTTCATTTGCAGCCTATAGGTCTCTCAATAGAAAGCTCACTGTACGGATACGATAGGACAAGACACTGTTTATCTTCCCCCAGGCCATGTTTCAGGTTTCTCTTTGGCTGTCTTTAGGGTTTCTCAAAGTCTGGCTTCTTCTGGCTGTGTTCTCTTTGTGCATGGGTCACTTCAGACACTTCAGCCTGGGAAGTCTCCTCCCTGGCCAGCTGAGGAGCAGCAGTGCCCTCAGCTGACAGTGAGGAGGAGCTGGGGTAGGGTTAGTATTTGATGTGCCTCACTCCAGATCATCAAATCTCACTATTTTCAGACATCTGATATTTCTGGGAAAGTCTGGTCTCTTTCATATTTCTTCAGCTTCAGGCTGGCAGCAGTTTCAACCCCATCACCTTTTAATCATCTGCCTTCTAATTTCTTTTATTGCATGGCAATTTCCAACTACAAAAGAGAGGGAATTCTTTTTTTCCTGACTGCATTTTTTTTAAAAAATTTATCTTATGTTCTCTGCAGAACTATGCATTTTCTTCGTTTGAATAGTTGGGATAGATGTGACATTTCCAGCTGGAGCCCTTTGTCTCCGAAGGGTGGCTAATGACACTCATGAAGCTTTCAGACCTGCACAGACCTCTGTGAGTGCAGCCAGCCACTAGATGTCAGCCTTATTTTAAGAATAAACAGCTGTGCTACCTATTGGCCATTCCTGCTTAAAATGTGCTGATGTGAAGTTGATGAGACTTGGTAATTAGAGACCAGAAGCTCTAATATTTATGAAATGCTCAGTGACACCTGTGTGGCTAGCAGCATACCAGGGCGAATCTTTAGACATTGCACATTTTTAGACATTGTGAAAAAGACACCAGCACCTTCTAAAATGGGTGAGAACAAAGCAAGGTTTCATAATAAGACTTCTGAAGTTCAATTGTGCTTGCATTCAAGTGTGAATCTATCAATGGAGTGAGTGAGGCAGCTCCCTGTCAGAAAAAAATGCTTTTACATCATGGAGCCCCTGAGGAAGGCTGAAGAACTTTTCTGTGCACATTAGGGCTGCATTTAGGGGGGGAAGCTGGCTAAACTCATTTAGTGACTCACTGGTGTAGGCAAGATATACTGTTTTTCTTATATTCTCTCCATTGCTCTACAAGTGGCTAATTTGATGGAAAATAAGCCAACAGGAACAAGCAAGTAGTTTTCTTTTGGGAAGATGATCTCTCTCTCATCATATGAGAGTGTGTCAGCCCAAGGGTGAGATGTGCAGCTGAGGGCAATATTAAAGAAAGGCAGAGGGACAACCCTGCGACAAATGTGAGTCATTAGGTTTTTGCTATTTTCCTTTTGCATTCTTGGCCTGGGAGGCATGATATCTACCTGTCCTGTAGACTCAATTTCCATCCTCTTGCTCCTTTGCTTTGACAGCTATTCCTTCCCATTTCCTGGGTAGAGCTCGAGTGTTCTCTGCAGTTCTCTGTGCCAATTTTCCTGTCCTCAAGAGAGGACTAATCCATTGTTTTACTAATCCATCTCTTCCCATTCACATCGCTCTTAAACATTTCCTTTTTCTCTATTTCCCACAGTAAGTAATTTGTAAAAGTGCAGTTAACTCTTCCTCCATTTCAAGCCTTGTATTGTTGCTTCAGTGTAGTTTTTTGTGCAGTCATTGGGTTTGCCTTGGCAGATCTCTTTATCCATCTTGACATTAGGAGTTTGAGAGGAGTTAAGAGTTGGCTGAAACAAATGGCAGAGGGCCTGCAACTGTAAATCCAAAAGGACAAGGGCTCTCTGGTGAAGAGCTGAATAAAATGTCAGTGCTTAACAACTAATAAAGAATAACATGATAATAGCTCATTTCATGCTCTGCTTCATGTCAGCATTGAAACTACATCTGCTGACTCACAAAGGACATATAAACTCACATTCTCTTCCTTTTTGGTGTGTTCCTGTGGTTCCCATGCTGCATGGTTACTATGTGGTGCATAATTTTAGGTGCTTTATAACATTTTTGATTTTCTGTAGGCTTTTGAACATTTCTTCTAGGTATATGTCTTGCTGAATTCCTATTTTATCTCTTACTATTATTCACTTGGGGTAAATCACACTTGACTTTCTGGAGGAGGAAAAGAAGTTAGCCCCCATGGGTTATGAATCTCTTTGTCTCAAATGTGTCTGATATGAAGGGGTTTTGAGTTGTGATTGAATCCTATACTCCCTGAAGCTCTTGCATGTTTGCAAAATTGTCATGTTTGCTAGAATCCAGTAAATACCAGATGTATACTTTATTCTGAGTTGGGAAATTCATATCCCCCTGGAACAAAATACATTATTTCCCACAGGTTTGGTCTACTTTATATTGGCGCCACTCATGTCACTCCACTGAAAACTGTGTCAACATTCTCATTATAAGTTGTTTTTCAGAGGTTATAACTTGGACATGAAAATTTGCTTCCACTTAAAAACTTGGTCTTAGCCCAGAAGTAATTAAAAAACCACCAACATTTTCTTTCAATATAATTTGTGTTATTTTGGGAAGGGAAGAGAGAATAAAAAAATTAACACTGAAAAATGGCAAAGTGTGCATTACAATTTGTTCAACTTTGACAAACTAAATTATGGAAAAAATCAGAATTTGTCAAGCTTGTTAAGCTGTAAGACACTTCTTCAATATCTTTTCAATTTTATCAGTTTGTTAGGTGGAAAGGTGGAGAGAAATAGGTCTGAGAATGCATGAAGGGATGAATCTACCCCGCATGTAGGGTGTGCAGGTACTATCCCTTCAGCACTTATCAAAAGCTGAGAGTGCCCTTACTACTCTGAACTTTAAATCCTATCAATCTGAAAGTGCCACTGCCCCTGACTTTGTCAAATCTCTTATGTGTCTCAGAAGTTATGACGTGTTACACCTTTCTTTGGTGTGCAGGATTACCCAGAACCGAGGAATGGTAAAAGTGAGCTACTCCATGAGTGGCTACTTTTTTGTGGTAGGTGCGTGTGGACCATGTTCCTGAGAACAACAAATTGACAGAAAGGAGTTGGGATGCCCCAGGTGGGGCCTCTCTTTGGGTGAACTGTGGTCCTGTTTGTTTGTAGGGTCTCAAAGTACCTCTGTTTGGTGCATGATAAATGGTTGTCATGGTTTAACTGCAGCCAGCAGCCGAGCCCCAGGCAACCACTTGCTCACACCCCCACCAGAGAGAATTGGAAGGGTAAAAGCTGGGAAACTCAAGGGTTGAGATGAAGATAGTTTAATAGAGAAAGCAGAAGCCACACATGCAAGCAAAACAGAACGAGGAGTTAATTCATCATTTCCCATGGGCAGGCAGGAGTTCAGTCATCTCCAGGAGAGCAGTGCCCACCACACCTAAGTGTCACTTGGGAAGACAAATGTCATCATGCCCAACATGCCCCCTTCCCTCTTCTTCCCTCCACTTTGTATCTTGAAGGTGATGTCATGAGGAGGCATTTGGTGAGCTGGGGTCACCTTTCCTGGCTGTGTCTCCTCCCACTCTCCCAAGCACCCCCAGCTTCCCTGCCAGCGTGGCAGTGTGAGAAGCAGAAAAGGCTTTGGCTCTGTGTAAGCTCTGCTCAGCAGTAACTAAAACATCTCTGTGTTATCATCACTGTGCTCAGCCCAAAGCCAAAACACAGCCACGTATCAGCCAATGTGAAGAAAACTAACTCTGCCCCAGCCAAAACCAGCACACTGGGTTTACGGGAGTGACTCTTGGGTTTTTTAGGATCAAAGACAGGAAAAATGAGCAAAAAGGGTTGTTTTGGTGTTTAGATTTGTTGAAAAGTTCCTGTAGGAGTCCACCTTAATCAATGTACCTCTTACCACGTACACTTATAGAAAACTTAAGGGAAAGGCTTGTTGTAGAATAAATGAGGAGGCCAGGTGATAAGATTCTTATAGTACAAGTGGGAAGGCATGTTTCATTAATAAATCTGCTGCTGAAGTTATTTTTTACTATGAAGGTGGACTTGAGTAGCTAACTTTAACTGCCTATTATATGTGGGACTATGTCAAAGATGCATTTCATCAAGGGAGTATTCTGTGTAGTTTGGAGTTTCAGATGTGGCAATTGTTGAGAATAACTGTGCTAATACTTCTAGTGACCAACAGCTATTTTAGGTCAAAAAATCTGTCTATATTTTTACAGTGAAATGTGAAGAAATAAAACAGGATCTCCTCACATTTAAAACCCAATGACTGTGAAATGTTTTAGGCTTTCCACCTTGTACAGAATTTTGTGATACAAAGGAAGACCTCATATCCAGTGTAAGACTTCAGAAAATACTCATCTTTATGAAAGATTAAACAAATATAAATTTCAAATATAATAAATAGTTTACAGCAACAGGTCTTTTGAATCAGTACAAAGCAGCCTGAATTTTACCATCTCAATCAACAACAAATGGAGTGAAAACTAGGCTCAGAAACCATGGAGACTCAGTACAATCCTCAATACTGACAGTAGTTTTTCAAGTTTGGTCTTGGAATGAAATGTTCAAAATGAAGTCTAATATATGAGGCTTCAAAGGACAAAAAATCAAGTAGCTTTTCTTTAGAAATGTGTTTTATAGGATTTAGTACAAACAAGTATTTTTTAAGTTCAAAACCAATGCCAAAATAAGTTTATTCAGGAATAGAATTTGACCATAAATGTATGTCTCCAAAGAGTCAAGTCCTGGTTTGGGGAATCTGTTATCATGAGTCTCCTCTGGTTCAAGAAAATGCCAGCTATGATTCTGACCTGTCTTTGTGAGTGAAGGTTATCATGAGCTGAGCCTGACTCTAGGCTGACTGTTTTAATGGGGAGTAAAGAGGTGGCTGGTAATGAGGAAAATAAAAAATGATGAGTGAAGTATATTGCCCTTGGTGTAAAAAGATGGAGTGCAGGAATGTCTGGACTTCAGCTCAGAGAAACTTGTGATATGAACCTTGACTGACTGAGTTGGAGAGGAGAGATGTCTTAGGAGGAGAGATAACTAAGGCCCAGCTGCAGGCAGAGAGAGAGATGAAAATGCACTTAAGTGCAGTCAGTTAGGCTTTGATTTTGCACACTGATCTGTTCAGGCAAACCCTTACACCCACGCAAAGCCTTGTTGAAGATAATAGGATTTTGTGCAGGCTCACAAGAATCAACTTGCAGGAATGAGGCCATGAGTCCTCGGGAGGAGTTTACACTGAGTGCAAGTAACACAAGGAATAGTTGGAAATGACACACCTCAGCAGTCCCCCATCTTGAATCAGGAGCTGAGAGAGTGAGCTGGTCTTGTTATATTTATATTGCTGTGCTCTTGAGGCTAAAATCTGGCAGATGAGAGGTCAGCCTTGAAGGCTGATGACTTCTGAAATGTGAGTGCAACTTGTTTAGATACTTGGCTTTGCAGGGCAGCTGGAAGGGGAAAAAATATCAGCTGGTTTTCCCTTTGCTTTCCAAAATATTATTTCATGCTAGAAAAACTAGGCCATGTGTAGAATGTTGTTTCGGCTTGTCAATAAGATAAACTAAATTTTTGCTTGCCACAGAGCCTGTCAGAACTTTGTGATGTGTTTTACAATTGCTGTGGACTTCATTCCTTGGCAGTCCCTACAATGTACATATGAATCTCACTGACAATTTCTAAATAGTTGTTGCAGTTAGAGGACCTTTATATACTTCATTTTACTGTGATTACTTTACCTGGCAGAGCCTGACTGTTCCAAGTGCCTTGTTAGACCCAGCTGCAAAGGCCTAACGTGACAAGATGATGACAGAGATCTTTAGTACAGTTTGATTTTTCCCAGGGCAAGGCTGTTATTTGGGCTTCATCATCTTTGAGAGCACAATTCATCTCCAAGTAGGCATTCTAACTGACCACTGCTGCTGTTTAGTGGTCACAAGTTTCACAGAGTTTCAATGGGAGGTGCTTTAACCTCCTATTTTAGCTAAATCCATCTTGTCTGTGCCTAAGAGCAATACTGGTACCTTTAGTAAGACTCCCTAAACATGGGTGATGAATTCCTTTCCATGCTAGTAGAAAAAATATTACAAAGACTAAATGGAATCTTGAATATTTACCTTTCAAACCTTTCTCTCTATCTGGATTTCATCCTGAATATATATTTACTGAAAAAATGGCAATTCCTGTCTACTTCTTTTTGCCATAAACTAAGAAATTCACTAGCTTAATTCAGGGGCAGGCACTCTTGGCCAGCTAGATAGATCCATACCTGTGTGGGGCCCCAGCAAACACTGTGACTGTCCAGACCATGGGGAGGTGGCTGAGGAGATTTGCAGCAAAGTTTAGGAAACACTGAAGGCAGTGGATTGTATTAAATGGAGGATTGCTGTTCTCACAACTCCCATGACACAAAAAGCAGGTGGCATTGGAGGAAGCTACTTTGAGACAGTTTTAGGAAAAGGAAAACACTTTGGAAGCCTATTGTAACAGGGGATGGTGAGGGCAGGTTCAAAAGGATGTGACAAAGGTATGTGCATCGAGGGAATCTGGAAGAAACCAAGGAGAAATGTACTCACTAACATCCCTGGTTCTGGATGCTGGGAAAGGATCGGGGAATGGACAGCAGGAAGTACCATTCTCATGAGGCCGTGTATCTCATTTGCTACTGCCAGATATGTGAAAGTGGACTAAATGGACCTTTGGTCTGACTCAAGGGCAGTTGTATAACAGAGTCAGGGCTCTTACAGATCCTGTCTCACATTTTCACTCATTAGTGAAGCAGAGAGACATAGTCCTCATGTGTAAGGATCCCAGAATTGTTAAGGCTGGAAAAAAACTCTAAGACCGAATCCAACCATTAATCCAGCACTGCCAAACCCGCCACTAAATCCTGTCCCTAAGTGCCATATATGCATGTCTTTTAAATATCTCCAGGGATGGTGACTCAACCATTTCCGTGGGCAGCTTGTTCCAGTGCTTGGCCACTCTTTCTGTGGAGAAACTTTTCCTGATGTCCAGTAGAAACCTCCCCTGGTGCAACTCAAGGCCATTTCCCCTTGTCCTGTCACTTGTTCCCTAGAAGAGGTCGATCCCCACCTGGCTACGCCCTCCTGTCAGGGAGCTGCAGAGAGTGACAAGGTCTCCCCTGAGCCTCCTCTTCTCCAGGCTAAGCACCCCCAGCTCCCTCAGCTGCTCCTCACAGGACTTCTGCTCCAGACCCTGCCCCAGCTCTGCTCTTCTGAAAACTGGCAGTTCTGACCCATGCAGTGACAGAACTGAAATGCAAAGTTTCCTTCTGAGTGGCTGTGACAGCAAGTGAACTTTCAGGATAGTGAATAGCAGCAGAAATGTGTCTTGTTGGATTAGTTCCTAGTTTTGCAAGATGTGGATACATGGCTGGCAGGGCTAAAGGAGAAGTTTCCAAATGTGATTCTGTTGTGGTCAGTGTGATGGCAACAGAGATTAATTTGGCTGTGGGTATCTTTTCTTAGCTTATTGAAATATAATTCAAAAATATTTCATTTCAGCTTTTAATAATATTTTTCTTATTTTTGGAAGATCTGCAAATTAGGCAACATATGACTGATAAAAAGTGGCTGTAGCTAGAGAGCAATTTCTTAGTTCATTCTTAAAAAGTATTATGGAACAAGTATCAAAACCTATCTTAAACATGTTTAGATGTACCTGTTCCTTTCTGTGGCACTTGACTTTCCCTAAAGTCAGTTTCAGGATAAATTTCTTTTTCATTTGTCCAAGTCTGCCTGACTCCTTTTAGTCTTCTTCCTGTGCAGAGCTGATCCACAGAACCTGTAGAATCTGATCATTCCTAATTTGTGATTTGTCTTAGAGATTTTCTCAATAGGTTATTCCTTGTTCTATCCACCTGATCCATGTGGATCTTTTCTGTCCATTTTTAGAGCAATTACTTCCTCTCTTCAGTTATGCAAAATATCTCATTAAATAACCTGGGTCCTTGAGTGTCACAGTGAAAAGCAGGCATTTAGGTGTAAGTTTCTAATCCATTATCATTTTCTATGTTCCTGCTTGGAGTCCTACAGACTAAACTTATATTGCTATTAATGCATTTTCTTGATGTAGCCAGAGGGGGGGGAAACCCAAAGGAATGAAATAATATATTCTGATTTGGGAATAAGTGATTGCATTAATAAAATGCGAGGTAAGGAGGCCTTGTGACATCTTAAAAAGTAATAGATGTTTTTTTCAGGGAACACAGGCTTAGTGTGACAATGGCACAATCAATTATCTTCCAGATTTGAATGTTACTGAACATACAGTATGCGCTCTTTCTTCACAGAATCACACAAATGGTACAAACAAATCTGTTCACGGGGGAAATAAACTCACAAAAAATTTTTTCTTCTAAGTCCTAGCAGAGTCCGTTTTTTTGATTTCTTTTTTTCAGCTTTTCTGCAACTGTTCTGCTCCCTCAGTTTTCCATAGGAGCTATGATCTGGCAACACCTTTCGCATTGAGTGTGTTGAGTAAGAGAACTTTTTTCTTAGCAATGATGTTACTTGTCCCAAATGGTGAATTTGCATTAAGGGAAAAGGAGAAAGAATTTAGTCGAAGTGGCAGTATCTTTATTATCTCTTAATAATACAAATTATATTCTCTTCTTTCCTAAAATCAATCAACCTGGAGGTAGAACCTCTCCTTTCAGCACCACTTTATTTATATTCTTATATTTCTTAAAAAGGTTTTGTTGGCCATCAGTCTTCAAAAGCAAAAGCAAACAATGAGGAGTATTCAATGGCAAACATCCTCTTGACTTCAATTCTATTGGCTCAGTCAGGCTATAATCTTAATTAGCAAAATACCACAGAGCATCTTTTCTTATGGATAATACTAAAAATTTGAGCACTAAGCCTTCCTTAGTATGTTTCAGTGTATTCTTTTGAGGAAGCACAGAGGATAAAATTCTCTGCCAATAAATAAATTTAACAGGTATAGAGTGCATTGCTCCATATTTAGCACATTCTCATTTCTTTTCTTAACTAGTAAATTGTATCTGCTGCAAATGGCTTTTTCTGGCTCTTCCTCACCTCTTCTGTTGTGAGGAGCTACACTAACTGCTTTTCTTAATTTCTGCTTCTTGTGCATCCAGCAAACTGCATTTCTGTGCACGTAGTGCATAGCTCCCTGTCTGTCCTCAGAGCAGATTACTTCCCTTTATTTTATGTTCCTGTCCTCACCTGTTTTTGCTGTCTCCTGCACAGCTCTCAGTTTGCATCTAGATCTCTCATTCTTTCTTTTTGTCAGCTCTCTGAGCCTGGTGTGATAAATATTCTCATTTGTCTTCAGCTCCTGTGTGCTCTCTGTCCTGGTCTCTGTGGTCCCCCAGCACCGTGTGCTGCTGTCACAGGATCAGCAGTGGGCTCCCAGGCTGCAGGGGGGACCCAGGGACAAATAAAGGACAGTGCCTTAAGATCAGCTTCAGGTGATTCTTTTTGTAGGTTGTGGGGGTGGGATGGGTTAGTATTCAGGTGTTTCAGTGCACATCTTCCTGTCTGTGTGGCTGTGGAGGCTGAGAGGAAAGAGCAGGAACTTGGAGCAGGGCATTGGGTAAAGAGTGAGCTCCCTCTTTCTGGCAATGGTGTAGGCATAGTTCAGCTCTATCTGGTTTTTAAAACTACACCCTGACATTCAACCAGTTTAAAGAATATGAATGAGTGGTAAAATCTGTTTTATCCTAGCATATTTTGAATAGTTAAGGGACTGAAGTCCTTTAGAAGGAATGGGGTAACCCAGAAAGTAAAGTCTCAGGACTGTTTCTATCTGACTAAAGCTCTGTTGCACACCACAAAAATGTGCATCTGGACATCTCACAATCTTTTTTCATGTATTTATGCTCGTGAAATATTAAAAAAAACACATAGAAAAAACTGAGTATTCTCTTTTACTGCCTCTTCTGCACAGTAGGCAAGTGACCCCCAGCACACCTTGTGTGTGTTGGAACCTCTCTTGGGCTCAAGTGGGGATGAGAAAGAAAACAGCTTTTTCAGGAAGATTACTTTGGTGTAATATGAACTTGTTTGAAAAGGGTAGGTGGTGTTACGTGGTTAAACAAACCACGAACGGGACGGGACGGCTGGGGAACGCATCTCGAGCTGTTTATCTTCCAGCATCAGTCTCTTTACATGGCTATGACAGTGGGAAGATGCCATCACCTCACATCCCCAGCAGACGACCAACAACTTAATGTTGCAACTTACTTTAAAAGTTTTTTGACCAATCACACAAAGCAAAAGCATATTGACAGTGGTTCTATCCGACCACTATAAGCACATGTACCTTTTGTTAAAACAAAGTTTGCTTACTTTGGATACAATACCTGCTTGTAAGCATCAAAATACAATGCACAGAGCTCCATTCTTAAGCTTAGAACTTCCTAATATCTCACTAGATATACTTTTCTGCAGCTTAGGGAGTTATTCTAGCCAGGCATTAATACACAGACCATTGTTCTATTATCAGTGAGATAATACATAGAGGCTAAAATGCTAATCTTCATCTCTCTTATAATGTCATCCTTTTCACCCAAATCCTTCTGGTGCTCACTAGGAAACCAGCATCCAGTTCACAGTCTGGTTTGAAAATCACAGCCCTCATTTGCTATTACATTTGGTGAAGTAACTGACTCACGTATGATTAGTTTTGCCTTTTTTTAAGCCCTAGATATGGGCTACTTAAATCTGGTTTATCATTGCAAGCAGGAATCAGGAATGGTTTAGGCAACTTCTTGTGTCCTGAATGTGTATCCCAGGGGAATGGTTTATCCTACTTATTGCTCCACAAAGAAAGACAATTAATTTTCTTAATTTGTTCCAAAGTAAAAACTGATGGGATCAGAGATTTTCCCATTGCTAAAAATGAATCTTCAATTGCTTGATTTCCTGCTGATGCTGCTCATAATATTATCCCTCAATATCAATCAGCAAAGTCAGCACACAAGAGTGCTGCATTGCACATCCCTAACTCCTCACTACCTTCCCTGCATTGCTGCAGCAGCTCCTCAGCAATCAGAGATGTTTGTTCATCTTCTGGCAACAAGTGTTGTGTTACTCTCTTTGAAAATATTTCTTATTTCAGCCTATTGCTTTACATAAACAAAACCCCATAAAAATCTGCTGCAGTTCCTGGGGGAAAGGCCAAAGCCAGTGTCTGATCAGCTATTCCAGTCAAACACTCTTGAAACACGACCTTGTTTTCTCAGTTGCAGCAGTTTTTAGTGTAATCTCTAGGGGCTGCATGAATCTTCTGGAGTCAGCGACTGATGATGTCTCACGTGGGTTGTTACTTTGTTTTCTCTGGACTTCAGTGCTGCTTTGGGCACAGTAAACCAGGCTCTGGAAAAATTCTGCAAGGTACAAGGTTGTCTGCAATGCTGTTCTAGTGGCTTTCAGCTTTCCTTAGGAAAGGTTACACTGAACCTTAACTGTGTCCAAACTGTGTCCATTTTTTTTCTCCTAGCTGAAAAGGCTCAAGATGGATTTTTATTTTGGAATCTGACACCTAATCAGAAGTTAAGCTTATTCAAGCACCTTTCTTTGGCTCATATTTACATAATAAAATGTTATGCTTTCTGAGGTAGTGGCTGTGTTGTGCCTGTCTGATGTGGAGATAACTAGTTATGTGGCACATGTCTAATTATTTAGAAAATATTAGTGTTAAAATGGATGAGAGGATAACTCCTCAATGATAGGGGCCAGAAGTCCTGAATGCTGTCTTTCCTTAGATATGCCTTTCATTGTCTACCAAACTGTCTTCAAAACATGGTTTTATTCTTCCTATTTAACATAAATTATTGAGAGACTATAGCTCTTTGGTGATTGATATTGTGCTTGGTCTAACTTTTAGGCCCAGCTTGTGAAATACTTCACGAATATTAACATGCAACAAAGTGTACTTTGTTCCCATAAACATGCTAACACAGTTAAGAGAGTCATCACTGGACTACAGGGACATTAATTGATATGCTGAGTAATCTGAGTTGGCAGAAGAATGTAAATACTAAACTTCACACATCACTGCTGCTGAGAGCATTTTCTTGCCTCTCCTTAGGGTGAAACGTTGCCTTGTAGATGGGATTAGAGCTAATGCAATGGAATTGCAATGCATTCCCATTAGAGATACCCAGACAGGTCTAATTTCCTTTTATTCCTCAGCTCAGGCTTCAGTATCTTCCCTGATTCTTCTTGGGGACCAGGCTCTCAGGCTGTGCTTGGCTCAGGGAATGCAGAAGCACTTTTGAACTCTGACACATAGGTGTGCACATTTTTCACATCTCAAATCTGCACAGGGAAGGCCCAGATTTTGTGGCCAAAATCTGAGTGGTTCAGCCAGATCTGTCTTGATGAACCAGAAACCAGAAAACTAAGATGTGTTTCAATGCACCCTCCACCACTTTCTCTTGCATAGGCTGCCGCATTTGCCTGGAGAGCAGCAGATGAGACTTAGATGAGATTAGCAATGCATGCACAGCAATCCTGGCTAATGGTAGCCCACCAGCCTGCCAGCTTCAGAGACCCTGGAACCACTGCCAGCACCTCTCCTGGGTTTGCAGACACCCTTGCAGGTGCACTGACACGTGCAGTTGATGCAGCACTGTGCCCTGAGCAGGGGGGCTGCCCTGTTGTGTGGCTGTGATCCTGATCCCAAAGCATGCAGAGATGCAGGGACTGGTGGCCTTCAAATCCCCCAAATCCTCTAAACAGTGCAAATAAATTTTATATTTGTGTGCAGTGTTTAGCTTGTTTTCCTTTCCCATCCTTTCTTTTTCCTGCTGAATGATGGTGAGTGTAAAAGGGTCTTTGTTCATGTCTTCAAATTTATGAAAAGAGGAAAGCAGAGCAGTAGATGAACCATCATTTTGGTGGGACACCTTCCTGTAGGAGAGGTCAGGCCACAGCTCCTCCACTAACTCCTTCTGCTGTTCCCACTTCAGTGCCACCTGCCAATAAAGAGGTGGAAAGAGGGAGTGCAGAAGAAGCAGAGATGAATGGTATTTGGGAGGAGAATTTAGAAGCACAAGAGGTTTTCTAGAAATTTGCCTCTTCACACTACTTTTCCCTCTCATCTCTTTCAGCATGCCAGGCAGCTCCCACCATGTAACCTGTCTGTGGGCAACTGAAGCCTGGCTTGCTTCACATTAGGGAAAATCAGTTTTGGGGATGGGGAGAGCATCTGCTTCTCCCCCCAGATTTATGACTGTGGTGGACGTTCCTGTCATCCCTCACTCTGCACCTGTGTTTCCAGCCACATCTCCATTGTTGTTATTTCCAAGTGATGACGGATTGAATCTCTGCTAATGCAGCTAGTGGGCTGGGGCTGCTCCAGGTGCATGCTCCAACTCTCCAAAGTGTCCACTGGCCACAGAGGACCCACTGCCTGCAGACCTAGACACGTCTAGTTAGGAGGATCTGCCAAAAAGTATGTTGTTCTGTTTTGCTGGAGTGTTTATGTTCTATTTTTTTCTAAGAGTTCCTGCCAAATAGCAAGATAGCACAGATGCAGAGCTACTGCTCAGGTTGTGGAGGAGGAAGCTGCGTCTCAGCTACAGTTGAAGGTGAGAGCCTTACAGATGGCTCCCTTGTTCTGGCTCCTCCCTCAGTCCAAACTCAGTTAGATGCTGTGAATTTTACTGGATCTGTGATGTTGCACCAGCACAGCTCTTGTGTATCTGGCTGTAACTGCACTGCCTGCAGTTTTGGGTCCATGCAGGGCTCACCCACCCTTCAAGGCTGCACCTCTGTCCTACACCTTGCCAGCTCGAGTATCAGAACAGGACAATCCCCGTGGCAGGGAGAAATGATGAGGAGGACTCCATCTTATCAGAAGGCTAAATAATTACTTGATTATACTATATTATTCTATACTATATTACATTATATTATATATTACATCTAGACTGAATCTGCCAAGCACTCCCCTGCACAGCATCTTGTGACTGTCAGCTGACAGTTCCAGCACACACACCTGGATTCAACTGGTCAGTGAATCACAACACTCACACCAGAATCCAATTACCCATTCTCTTCAGGTAAATAATCTTCCACAATGCATTCCATTTGTGAACAAACACAGGCACAGCAAATGAGATAAGAATTGTTTTTCCTTTCTCTGACGTTCAGAGAATGTGAATCCCATAAATTTCTTGGGAAGTTGTGTATTGCTTTTCTCTGTGCAGGGAAATGTGCCGACACTGGAGCAGTGAAGCTCATAGTGAAAACCACCTTCCAGCAATCCCTTTCCTCAGTTCTGCTGCAGTGTAATTGTTTGCTCCAGCAGGAATAATCACCACCTGAACAAGGAGCCCTCTGCCCTTTTCAGTCGTTCAAGCCCCAGAGCTCTGTCCTGTGCCCATGGTCACTGAGGGATTCCAGCTCACTCAGCTCAGTGGCCAACTGGAACTTGTGTGAGGGGGCTCAGAGCCACACTGAGGGCCTTGAGACCCAGATCAGCTTTGAGGAGACATCCTGAGAAAGCCACCAAGTCCTCCAAGAGACAATTCAGTAGCAATCCCATGGCAGACCACTTGATACTCATTTTTGTGGTCAATGTAAGGGCTATATCCCCTTAGGTATTTTGATAAATTGGTACCATCTACACATTCCACCTGAGTTTACAATTACCTTTTATTTTGTAACACTATTTCTATTTGAATTAGTCTGCCACTTCACCTTAATGCTCCAAGTAAAAGTTTGGCCAGGGCTGAGGCCCAGCACTCCAGAAGAGCCCAGGTGAAGAGCAGGCTGATGTAAAGATTGCAGCTGAATCCCTTCACTCCATGTGCTTCTGTCATGCAGTAAACAACAAATAAAAGCAGGAAATTAGGGAATTCCACAGAACTAAATGAACTGTTAAGAACCTAATAACAAAATATGTCAGAAACGCATCGAGCAAAGCAAAACTCTTTTCCTTGCAGCCTCTGCCAAACAACCTAGATACATGATGCCAAAAAACTGAGGTTTAGGAGATGATAGCCCACTTCCCTGAATTTTGTATAGCTGTTAAAATAGTTTATGTAAATGTTAACTTTAATGTGCTGTAAAACCCTAGAGAATGGTTCTGCCCTTGATATTGGGGAGGCTCAGATAAATAAACTAACCCATCTGAGCCCATCTAAGGCTGTTCAATGAGTAGGTTCTTAATGTATCAAGACATGAAGCACACCAGCTCCAGAGTTAGGCTTTTAAATGTTCTTAAAGACAAGGGCTAAAATGTCTGATTATTTGGGCAGGTTTGGGGCTCAGCCTCCCTGGAAATCAGAATTTCTAATTTATGTGTGTATTTCTATACTGTCTCATGCAGAGACCAGTAGTTGAATCAGAGCTGTGTAACCAGGGCATTATAACATCCAAACTTGCAGGTTTCCCTCTGGCTGGGGTGGGACATGAGGGCTCCTCTGTCCTTGAGACAACCTGGAGGCTACCTTCCCATGAAAATGCCAGTTTTCCTCCTGGGTGGATGGTCTCTGAAGCAAGCAGCCCCCTGTGAGCTGTGCATGACCACTGGAAAATGAGACTTTGTGCTGCCAGGCGGACACGGGCTCTTTTTCTCCGGTGAGAGGGCCTTTCAGAGGAAATTACTACACACTGCACAGGACAAAACATTTTTCCCATTGTGCTGAAATGTATCTAGAGCAGGGAACTACACTTAGGATATGGAAAAAAGGGGGAAATAACAACATGGGGTTGTCTGCAGTGCAGTAAGGGAAGAAAAACACCAGGAGAGGCATCCTGAAGTATGCTTCCTGCATATATTGAATGTTTTAAAACATGATGCTTTTCCTTTCAAAAACAGTGAACATACTGGCATTACAATCCCTTATTTTTTTGAGTTGAATGATACATTCCAGTCTTTGTAGGACACTTTTTTTTCAGCTGAGATGGCATCTGGCTGTGGTTACTATGACAAACAGAGAAGAATTAACAAGTGGCATGCTTCAATAAATATGCAACCAGGTTCTGTAGAGAAAAATATCTATAAAAATGAATCAGATACTTAATTGTCATCTATTGCATGTTCAGAGGTCCATGGTACTGAAAATAAACAATATTTATAAGCATTTCATAGGCCACTATAAAAACATACTGCATTTTACTTTGTAACTTTATAGGATGTTTTTCAGCTTGTGTTCCTTCACAAAAGAGCTTTCTTTATTAATTATTTATTTTCTTTTAGTGTGGAAAATAGCTTCAGGCTCACCAAAGAGGAGAACACAATTCAATATTTGATTAATATTCTTTATTATTGTATCTTGTTTCTCCAAGATGAAAAATGTGCTGTTATTCCCAGAACTTGGTTAGAATAGCAAGCCAGTCTCTGCAGGGTAACCCTGAATAAAGCATCTGCTTTCATATGCCCAGTCATCGGTCAAAAGGAGGGGACAAAAACAGGACACACAGTGGGGCACATGGAATTAATGAGGTTTCTGAGGACAATTCATTATTCTATTATCCTAAGTAATAATATTTTTATTTCTTTATGTTTGGAGGTCTTGGCCTGGAGAACTGAGGGCACAGTAGGTACATTCCTTACATGAAAAAAGAGACAATCCCTGTCTGAAGAATTTTGGACTGTGTAAGGGAGAAAATCTGCAGGAAAGAAGAGTTAAGAATCCAGAAGAAGACAAAGTCTCAAACAAGTAAACACTAGGTGCCTGAAAACAAAGTTCTTAGCTTTTTTTGTATGTCTTATGTGAAGTTATCTCAGAGTCTTTTAAGGATGAAATAGCAATCAATTTCCACAGAGACTGTCAATTGCCACTTGATTTTAAGCATTTTGCTGCTCTTTCTGGGAACAATTAGGGACTAAATGCTGCAGCACAGAGCATTGCTCTGCATGAACAGTGTAGGTCAGGGAGGTGTTACAGCTCCAGCTCCTCATAGGCACGTGGCTGAATGACATAAAAACAGCATTTCACAGACAGTTACTTGCCTGGAAATTTAGTGCATAATGAGTAACCCAATGAGTAATCACCAGAAAACACTCCAGAAATGTTATAGACCATTTTTAGAGAAAGAAAGGCTGAAGGAAAATTATAGATCACTCATTCAGTCTGATACTTTTGGCACATCATTAGTCACATTGAGAGTTATCTAAAAAGGCTGGTGCATTGTGCAGCCCAACATTTTATAACATGAAGTTTTCCACCATGATTTAATACCAGAGGCAATATCTACCTTCTCACTACTGATCTCAGCAATGTATTAACCTGCTAATTTTTCCTAAATATGATTTGGTGTAGGATATGAGGCCCTGTGCGTGACACATGTGGGTGTTTTCAGCATCTATTTGTGTGTGACAGAGTCAGACACCTCACTGGCCAGATCACTCACACACAATCCACATTGCAAGCTGTCAACCAGCTGTACCCACCACAGGCACTTCCTCAAGGGAAGAAAAGTAGGACAAAGAAATTGAATCTGCAGCCGTGTCAGTGTCCATGCCTTTGAGATGGAAAAGGTCACTGGATGGAGCAAAGATGGTAAATTCCATTTACTTGTGTCCAACTGCAAGTGAAGGCAAGCAATATGTTACTGCTGCAAACAATAGCTAGCCACCATGATAGATGTCTCAAATGATGAGAAGACTGAGCAAATTAAGAATATGTAAGAGTTCAGAAGGTGTAAGAACATGTAAGAGAAAAGGAGAAGAAAGTGTCTTGGAAAAAAATAAAGTAATAGAGCAGCTGAGAGAGGAAAAACAACTAGTGAAATAAGCAAGAACACTACCAGCTTCAAGCAGAAGTCTTGCAAAAGCTGTGAAAAGCGAGCATAACAAAGAATCTGTGAACATTTTGTATGCATGAACCTGAGAGTTGAAACTGCAGCAAGCCCTCCCATTCCCAAGACCTGCCTAGTCCTGAGGCTGGATCTCCCTGCCCAGTTTTGCATAGCCGTGTGTGTAACCAGGGCAGCTGCTTTGTTAGAGGGCCTGTTTCAGTCTTGGCTGCTGAGTGCTCCCCTGCACTCACCACTTCAGCAATCACAGGCCCACATTTTGAAGGTTCCTGGTTGAGGTATTTGCAATGTTGCCAAGGTGCCATCTGAAATCACTGCTCAGAAACAGAACAATAATAGTGGGCAATAGCTAAAGTCTTCTTCTCTCTTGTAAAACCCAGATATGATCCCAGCCTGCAAATTGAATATTATTATTTATTTGTGTCAGCATCTGGCACATGATGGGCATTTTATAGACAAGAAATGATAAAATTTTTGTTAGAGAAGCAGACAGATGCAAGGGTGGGGCAATAACAACAGATTATTTTAGTGTAAAATTAGCACCAGCCTCTTAAAGAAAAAGGATTGGAGCGTATTTTCTAAAACTGCTTGGAAAGAGTTGCACAGATAGTAGCTGAAGAGACAGATAAAGAAGCTTGAAAGATAGGTAGACATTGACTAGACAGTGTTAGGGATTGCTTTGAGTACTGTGTGTGCAGGAAGGATGTGACTGTAAAAAAAAGGCATTCAGAAAGTAGATCATAATCTTTTTTGGTTCTGGGATGAAAGCACCTGGGGTGGAAGCACCTTGTTTAAATGTGGACAGGTTTTGGTGTTGCCAGCTACACTAAGAGGAGAGACCATTCAGAGTTTTACACTCCTCTGCAAACATTCACCCATTTGGGAGTCACATCTAGTGGGACATTTGATCAGATCTGAACCTAGCTTAAGCTTAATTAGAATTGTAAATACAGATAAATATGCTTTGGAATTCAAACTCATCCACAGTCCTTTTTGTAATGGAAACAGAATATTTTAAGTGAAACAGTGGTCCTACGTGATTCACTGACTAATCCCCACCCTTAGAAAAAATATATTTTGGATGCCTCTCTCTTAACCTGACTTTAATCCTCATGAAAACATGTCTGATAGCTTTGGAGACAATATTGGTATGTTCTGTACAGAAATTTTACTAGCTGCTTTTTTACTTTTTTTCCTTTTGGCATCAACTTGAAAGAATTGTTGGAAGATGATGCCTGCTGGAAACATTTATCCATTTCATTTTAAGAATGTGAGTAATTGTGCAGTGTATGTCATGCATATTAAATGTTTCACTATGAAAACAAATTTTACTCATTATTGCTTCTTATGACATTCCAATATGTTCTCTTAGAGTATGCTCTGCTCTTTGCCATCTGCCCGTTTCTGGAATTAGGATGGAGCAGTCCAATCCAATACTTTGTACAAATCTCAATGGTTTTAAGATTAGGCTTTGCAAGAATGCATTCCACTGGCTCTCCAGCCTGGAACCAACAACAAAATAACTATGTGATGGCAGGAAAGGACACAGCCTGCTGGAAGTTTTGATCAAGTGATGGAGGAGTGTTGTAAAATCTATTCCCTGGCAGACAGGTTGTCAGTGTGACTGAATTTTAGTAGAACATCCTTTTTCATTGAAATCCTACACTGTTTTAGTTCCTGTGAAGGTCTTTTTCTGAGCATGAACAAGTAGACCTAATAAAGCAGAGACTCTGCACAAGGTTGTAATACAAAGACTGTACGATGTAACAGTTCAGAGGTCCCAAACACAGAGTGTCAGAAAGCACCCTTGCAGGTGCTGTGCCATGCAGGAATCATAGAAACAATGGTGTGGAAACTCCTATGTAACCCAAAGATCCAGTCCAGCCTCCTGCTGAGGTCAGAGCTATTGCCAACACTGAATATTAATTCTATGCATCTGCCTGAATCTCTGTGGATGGAGAATCCACTGGAGGGCAACAAACAAAGTAGCAGTGAGAGAAACTGCTGGGCATTAGGAAATGCACACACCAACCTAACCTGGGTTTAAACTAGTTTAAAAAAGTGGGTGAAACTTACAGACAAAAGATGTGAAAGGAGTCATTACTCGAATGGTGCAGAGGGGAGTTGCTAACCAAAGACAAAGTGAAAAACAAGGGTATAAAAGAAGCAAAGCTGGGACCACAGGTGACTGAAGCAGGATGCGTTGTTTACTCAGGAGTAAGAGAAAATAACTGAGGCAAAGCAAATCAGCAGATGAGGGCTGTGCAGGGACATCCCCATTGTTTGGGTCTGTGAATGAACACTGCAGTCTGGAGCAGGACAGTCAGCCAAGTTATCCTGACCTGCACGGTGCATCTGCCCTGCTGGAGCAATCCGCAGACCTGGGGTGAAGACCAAGGGGTGTGATTTGGGATAGACCCATGGTGTCCTTCAGAGAGGAGGAATGTGAAACAGAGAGCCACAGTGTGAAGAAGAAGCTTTCAACAATGTTACCATGAGGGGAAACAGCAGCATGCAGAGGGATTTTTTCTGGGTTGTGACAAATGCAATTTCTGCCATAAAAAATATGGTATGTTTTGATGTGGCTGCAGTTTTGGGAAAGGAGGAAAGTACCTCACTCTGCCTTCTTTCTCACCCCAGTCCCTCACAGTCTCTGACCAAAATGTGTGAGCCCTTGAGGAAAACAGCAAAGAAATATGAAGCTCAATTATGAGCTTTTAATGAAGCTTCAGTTCCTTATAATCCTGTGAAAGCAGTGGAAAGTACAGTGGGTCACAAGGTGCTGGAGCATGCATTGTGGTTCCCTGTGTGCTGCACGCGAGGCTTTGGAAGGGCTGGGATGCTTCATGCCAGGCCTTGGGGGTGGACAGACAAAGCAGTCTTGCTTTATGTTCCCTGAAACAACTTCTGGCAAGGCTGGTGAGATGTCAGGAGGCAAGGCACAAAGACTGCCAAGGTACAGCCCAGAACCCCACAGTCTGGATGACTGCTGGAATAGGAGAGACCGGTGGGAACACGTGCCAGCTGGATGTCCACAAGACTGGCCTTGCTGTCACATTCCCAGCAATGAAGAGGTGCCTGATTTTGGAGCCCCAGGCCCAGTTTATGCAGTTTGATGTAAGAAAATAGCTGAAGAAACCAGTCCATCACATGTCTTTTCTGGGAAGGTTGAGGTCCGGAATGAATTTCAAGCATGAGACTGTCTCGGTTAATAAATAGTGCGATTATACTAGAGTAAAATTAGGTGTCCAAAAGCTGGATGTGGAATGGGGAAGCAAAACAGATTTGTCAGCTATCACAACTAGATCTCAAAAGCATGAAAAACATAAGTTAATGATATAATAAATCAACCAGATTCAGAGTCATCAGGTTTCAAATAGCACTCCCAAATCTCACCAGACATCAGCTGTGTGCAAAAAACCCCAACTCCAGCTAATGGCAGATCTTGCTTTAGTTTCAATAGGAGCTAAACATAGTGAAATGAATGTGCAATCCTGGCTCTGTGCCTGCTCATTTCAACAAGACTTTGGCAAATGTTGATTTTGGAAAGTAACTTGAATTGAAGTTAAAGGTCTGATGTCCCTCTCTCCATCCAAGTTCAGATGAATTAATATAGCTGTCAGTGCAGACAGTTGCTGCTTGGGATTGTTGCTTAGAATCATAGAGTCACAGAATCATTTAGGTTGGAAAAGAACTCTAGATCATGTAGTACAACACTTAGCCCAGCACTGCCAACTCCACCCCTTAGGTATGTCCCTAAGTGTCACTTCTACACAACTTTTAAATTCCTCCAGAGACAGTGACTCCACCACTACCCTGGGCAGCCTGTTCTGGTGCTTGACAAGCATATCAGAGAATAACCTTTTCCTAATATCTGATCTAAACAACCCCTGACAGAAAATGAGGCCATTTGCTTTTGTTTTGCTTGTTTACCTGGGAGAAGAGACTGACCCCCACCTGTCTACATCCTCCTTTTAGGTCATTTGTAGGAAGTAACATGGTTCCCCCTGAGCCTCCTTTTCTCCAGGCTAAACACCCCCAGCTCCCTCAGCTGCTCCTCACAGGACTTGTGTTCCAGATCCTTCCCCAGATCCTTGCCCTTCTCTGGACTCACTCCAGCACCTCCAAGTCTTTCCTGTAGTAAGTGGCCCAAAACTGAACCCAGGATTTGAGGTGTGGCCTCACCAGTGCCCAGCACAGAGGGGCAGTCACTGCCCTGCTCCTGCTGGCCACACCATTGCTGATCCATTCAGGATGTCCTTGGCCTTCTTGGCCCCCTGGGCACACCCTGGCTCATGTCCAGCCACTGCTGACCAGCACCCCCAGGCCCTTTCCCACTCAGCAGCTTTCCAGCCACGCTGTCCCAGCCTGGAGCTGCAGGGGGTTGTTGTGACCCAGGGACAGGAGCCAGCACTTGGCCTGGTTGCACCTCACACAATTGGCCCTGGCCCATGGATCCAGCCTGTGCAGATCCCTCTGCAGAGCCCCCCTGCCCTCCAGCAGGTCAGCACTCACACCCAGCTTGGTGCCATCTGCAAACTGGCTGAGGGTGCTCTTGATTCCCCTTGTCCAGATCATTGATTAAGACATCACACAAGGACTGACCCTAACGCTTATCACTGGGAACACCACCAATGACTGGCTGCCAACTGCATTTAACTTCATCCACCACCACTTTCTGGGCCACCACCCTCTTCTTTACCCAGTGAAGAGTACCCACATCCACACCATGTTTCTCCAGGAGATGCTGTGGGAAATGGTGTCAAAGGATTTGCTGAAGTCCAAGTGGACACATTCCCAGCCTTTCCCTCACCCACCACATGGGTCACCTTGTCACAGGAGGTGGTCAGGTGGGTCAAGCAGGACCTGCCTTTCACAAACCCTCGCTGGCTGGGCCTGATGCCCTGGTTTCCTTGTGTGTCCATGATGGCACTCAGGAGGATCTGCCCCATGGCCTTCCACGGCACTGAGGTCAGGCTGCCAGGCCTGTAGTTCCCTGGATCTTTCTTTTGGCCCTGCTGGTAGATGGGCATTGCTTTTGACAAGCTCCACTCAGCTGGAGCCTCCCTGGTGAGCCAGGGCTGCAGGTAAATGAAGGGAAGAGGTCTGGTGAGCACTTCCACCAGCTCCCTCAGTGCCCTTGGGTGGATCCCAGCTGGCCCACAGACCTGTGTGTATCCAAGTGCTGCAGCAGGTCACTGACCATTCGTTTCCTTTGGATCATGGGGGCTTCATTCTGCTCCCCATCCCTGTCTTCCAGCTCGCAGGGCTGTGTACCCCGAGAACAACTGGGGTTACTCTTACAGACTGAGGCAAAGAAGGCATAAAGCACCTCAGCCTTTCTTACCTTTTGTGGCTGTTTCCACCATGTCCAGTAATGGATATAAATTCTCCTTAGCCCTTCTTTTTTTGCTGTTGTATTTATAGAAACATTTTTTATTGCTTCTTACAGCAGTAGCCAGATTAAGTTGTAGTTGGGTTCTGGCCCTTCTGATTTTATCCCTGCATAATTTCACAATATATCTTTTTAGTCCTCCTGAGTCACCTGCCCCTTCTTCAGGACACGAACTCCCCTTTCTCCCCTGACTGTCAGCCAAAGCTCCCTGTTCAGCCAGGCCAGCCTTCTCCCCTGCTAGCTCAACTTTCAGCACATGGGGACTTTTCTGTACCTTTAGGGTTTCCTCCTTGCAAGGTATCCAGCAGTCCTGGCCTTCCAGCTCCCCCTGGTTTTTGCACAGGCTGTGTGCATTGGTGTAAATGCATTCAATTGGGATATTGATCCCACAGCCTTTTAGTGGGAAGAAGCTCTAATTTCTGTGGGACCATTCTTAGGTTCTTCTGTGGATTACAATACATTGACAGTCCTCAGGTCTTTGCTGCTGGGTGGCTCTCCATTCCCCACCCTCACCCAGAGGGCAGATCACTGGGCCTCATTCATATCCCTCAAAGACAAAATCACATTTTTCTGGATTATAATTGTCACAAGGTATATGTGTTTTATTCTGTTCCTGTGGCATGTTTTAATGATTTTTAGGCTTCTTCCTTTGTTACTTCTTTGCCAACATCCCACTTAGTGTCCAACACTAACAAGTGGTTTCAAAGGGTTATGAAAAGGATCATAAACATGATTTCTACTTGTAGAATCATATCTTGTTAGAATGAAAACAAAAAAGCCTTCACAAAAAATCTCCCTATGTCCCATGCCCAACTGGCTCTGGAAGTGTAACTCTGCACTCTTCCACTTGTTGTCTGTGTGTTGGTAAATTCTTTTGTTAATCTTTATTTTTGTAATGAAGTCACTCATGGGTTTTGCACCCTGTCTTCATCCAAAACCAGCATGAACCTTACCTTACCTTAATATTTCCTTCTCTTCTAGACTTGATAATTGTAGATCTGGGATTGTGCTTAGTAAGGAAAGGAAACAAATACCTTTAATCTGTGCTGGTCAAAATATAAAAGAATTAAGTCAACTGCATTTGAAACCTTACCCATGCCTGTCTAATTTTTTCCTGTATTGATGGGGTGCTGTGTAGGCACAGGCTGTGCTCTGTTTAATACATTTTAACTCTTCTTCTTCAGGGAACTGCCCTTTTGTTTTCATCCAAGAAAAGCAGAGAAGGGGTCCCTGATCTTTATAAGTGCAGTGTTAAATTTTTAACTCATCCTGAAGATAAGTGCCCTTACTAAAGATAAAGTTTTATATTTCTTTTCCCAAATACTGCAGTTCTGCTCAGGTGATTCCTTCAAATGCTCAGGCTGCTTTATCCCCTTCCTGCCTGGTACTGTAGGGCTCCACATCATAGACAGTCCTCAGCCCTCTTGGCACTAAATGGCTTGCTGAGCCTTTCTCAGGTGGTTTCATTGCTCAGCTGCCAGCCCTCTCAGCCTTGTTTTCACATCCTCAGGGCTGTCTCACACTCCTCTGCTGCATGTTTAACCTCATCCTTGATCATGCACTTCGATTTACTGCTAGTCTTCTTGAGTCCCTGGCGCAGGCACCACAGGAGGGATTTAAATTTAAAGGCACCTTCAAAGGCCTCTTAATCCAACCTCCTTTCTAAGCCAACCTAATTAGATCAGGTTGTTAGGGACACGAGTAGTCGAGCCTTGGAGGGTGGAAAGGACAAGGCTCTGCCTCCTCAGTTGGAAGATGAAATACTCAAACCAAGCAACCAAGAACAAGAACCTTGGGCAGAAGGTGCTGAGAAACTGCAGCCAGGTGCAGATGGCAAAACCAGCACGGCCTCAAGAGCCAAGGGGACAAGGATCATTCAGATGCAGGGACCCCAGGTGCTGTCCCACAGGGTACCATGTTGGAAGTTGGGTATTTCTTACCTGGACATTCACTGAATGCTGAGCCTGGTTTTAAAGGGAGGTATCTGGGGGAAAATAGGATGTACAAGAAGGTGTTGAGGGCCAGAATGGCATGGTGAAAGACAAAGAATTCCACTTTGGCAGCAGGAAAAAAACTCTCTGCAGTTCTTCTAATGCAGGAGGAAAATTTGGCTTTGAGGGAAGTGGGAAAACGGGAAGCAGGTCAGGAAAAACGAATTTGTCTGTTGTGGCTTTGGTGGCACACATTGTGGCAATTCCATGGCTCTGAAGCTACAAGTGACTCTACAGGGGTGGTGGCTTTGCCATCAGGTGGACAGATGTGATGCCACAGGTCTGCTGTGCCTGCAGAAGGCAGGGAAGCCTGCCTATGAAGTCTTCCTACATCCCCAGCAGCAGGTCACTCCTTGAGCCAGGTACACAGCTGTGCAAAACTCAGACCTTGCCCTCAGGAGCTCCCCAAGGTGGCCTTCATGGGGTCAGTCAGAGGCCTCTCAGTTCTGTGAGCACTGTGCTATGAATGCTCAGGGTCAGGCAGGCTGGACCCCCCTTGGCACGTGGGAGTAGAGCCAATGGAAAGGCTGATATTTGAGGATGGGGCCCCACTGTGTGCTTGTGTGTCAGGAACCCAATCATCAGTACATGTAACTGCACATTAGAAAGTTTAGTCTTGAAATACAGAAGCTCCTGGGAGGTCCTGATGGTACTGGAAACCCACCCAAAGCCTTACATGTACAAATTCCTCCTTTTCAGTTCTATTCTCCTAAGTTTGGTTACTTTTATTTTTTTTAAACTTGCATTAGTGTGAGTGCCAGCACAGGTTCTTCTTTGGGAGCACATAAATGATGTCCATTCTGGCTCCAGAGAGTTAAAATCTGCTGTGGTTGCTCCTGCTACACCTCCTGCAAGCTTTTGAACACTGAGATCCCAAAGTATTACTGTGTGTCAGTGTCCCAGCATCGCTCCCCAGGTTATTGCAGGTGAAAAGCATAGATTGAAGATGAACAGAACTGGACAGTCTGAGTGATGAGGATGATGGTGAGGTGATATCCTGAAGAAGCTTATTGCATGAGGCTTTTTCTGTAGTGCTCAACCACCCTCCTTTGTAGGCACCAAGTGCACAGAGCAGTTCTGGCCTGAGGTCCTGCATTAGAGAGAGTAGCACTGAGCCTCCAGGAAATAAAAGAACTAAAAAAACCAGCTTGAAATCCTGTGGATGGTAATATTCTCCCTCTGCTGTGGTAAGACTTAGGTCTCTTCACATTCCAAATTCCTCTTATCTCTATCTCAAGTCTGAAAGGTCAGAACCAGTATTTCTTTCTTTCACCGACCTCTATGAAAACATTTGGATGAATGTTATTATCTCCTTGGTGCCCTGCATGCCTAGGAGACGTCAACAAAACAGCACACAAGCAGTGCTTGGAATGAACATAATGAGGCAGGTTTGATCCAAATAACAACGGAAACCTGTCACACCTAAATAAACAGGGGAGCATGCCAAGGAACACAGCAGTTTGCTGGGTGATGGGGTAGGAGCAGGCCATTGCTGAGGGGATAGGCAGGCTGAAGGCTCTTTCACATAAAAATGGCATGGGCTGTTCTGCTGGGCCCAGCCACCAGGCTCTGGTTTTACTCTGAGCACCGAGGGAGAGCTGTGGGTTTGGTCCTCCTCATCCTCTCACAAACAGTGGCCTCTGCCCTTTCTTCTGTGAGATACTGGGCCATTTCCTGTTCTGAAGGTGTGGCAAGGAAGCACAGCTAGGCTGGCTGCTCTGTGAACAGAGCAAAAATTCCCCAAAAGAATCCCAACAGCTCTAAGGTGGACACAGGGTAAAGCATCCAGGACGAGCAGTGGGAAGCCAGCAGCTGTGCCACAGGCTATGGAACCTCAGGCAGGTGTTTCTTGTAATTCTCCCTGTGCTGAGGTGGAAACCTCCCAGACAGTGACCTGAGGAGATCAGGACAGTAGAAGTCTCTGCAATTCAGCTGAGAGGCTGACTCCTGGTTCTGTCAGGACTTACCTGCAAGGCTCTAGAGATAAGATGCCAACTTGAATGGAATCGGAATAGGAGAAATGGGTAAAGATTAGGGCAGGGTTTGTGTGCCCTGTTGCACACAGCTAGCAGAGGGGAGCAGCAGGGGACATCATGCCTGCTAGTCCTCAGTACATCTGGTTCCTTGACAAAGCAAGACAAAGCCTGGGACAATCTGGGGGCAGAGTAAAACCACCAGCACTCTGCCTTGCTGCTGGGCCATGTGCAGAACATAGATGTGTGATTAAAAGCTCCTGTGCATTTGCCTGTGTCCAGGCAGCTGCTTTAGAGGAGATGAGGGTCAACTTTAAACTGTCCAAGTAAGAGTTTCCTGTCATCCTTTCTGTCTCATGATGTAAAATCGTGCCCTCCCAATCTAGATGGCTCTGTAAGCTGTTATGCCAAAACCACAGGGGTATCCAAAGGAGCCAGGAGATAATGGCAGTGAACCTTGTGAGGGTGTCTTTGATGCCCAGCAATTCCATTTTGGCTGTATAAATGAAAGAGCCACCTATTGTGAGAAAGCACTGGAAAAGCAGTAAGATGGAATTCACTGCTAAAGGTAAACTTTAAATATATCAATTAAAAACCTGTCTCTTTAAATTTCAAAGTGCAGTGTGTTTGCTATCACCTCAAAAGCAGCTCTTGTCTGCAGCTGTACATTGAGTTAAGGACTTCATCTGTAATAACTCAGTCTTATGTCCCTGGTCAATCAGATACAGCACCTGCATTTTAAACTTGTATTTCCTGTTGTGAATTTTTGCTTCCAGCCTTATTGTCCCTCAGTTATCTCTTCTGGACTATGTTGATAGCTGCTTGTTCCAAAATCTTGTAGAGGCTTTTGCATATTTTTGTATCTGAGCAGAGATTTGCCAAGTCCAAAGAGCAAACCTGGAAACCTTGCTTTTACATTTGTCCTGTTTAGTTACACAAATCAAGAAGCCAGGACATCTTAGAGGTTCTGTAGTGCCCTTTGGTTCTCATTTCATCTCCAAATCTTCTCTGTTATCTACATAGTTTAAGCAACACTGACTTCTGCCTTCACTCCTGAAAGGCTTCAGGCAGACTTGCGTGACAGCTGCACATCTCCAGGCAGGCATTTAAACCAGATTCCCTGAAATGTCCTTAGAAATCTTCAGCTTTGAACAGCTAAGGCAACACAGCTAGAAGGGATATGGTTTTAAAAATACCCATCTGCAAGGCATAAGCCCTTAGCACATTTTATAAGCGTTCTGTCACAAGTTAAATCGAATTAATCCTTTCTTTTCCCACTAAATTAATGCTACTGGGAAAATGACTTTGTTTACCTAGTTCTCAACAACTTTTACAGTGACTGTGAAATCAGTAATTTATTCAATTTTCATGCTTCTTCAACACCTTCCTTTCCAGGATCACAATGTGTCCTCCGGCTGGGCTCAGGAAACTTCCTGTATTACTTGCATTAAATTAAATTACTTGCTCACCGTGTGCAAATAGGAAGGCAGACCCTGTCACTGTATTCCTGTGCTCTTCTGACATTGGATTCAACAACTTCCAGGAGTTTCCAAGCTTTCCGGAGCAAATTCATTTGGAAACTGGTTGTATACATCTTTAATTAGTTAACAAGCAATTCATATTAGGTTTTCCTTGATTATTTTTTCAATTTAGAAGGAGCCCTGTTTTCCCTGCTGTGTATAACTGCATAAAATCCATGTCCCAGGACTCAAACTCTCAGCACCTCGACGTGTTCTTTCACATTTCTCCCTGCCCATTGCCCTGTGGAGCCGTGGCTGACTTTCCCGGTGTGGAAGCAGCAGAGGACACAGCCTGAGGCCCTTTTCCAATCTCTGCCATTTCTCTAGGGCTCTTTTCTGCCCACATGAGGCTCCCGCATGTCTCATTCCCAGCTGTGTGCTGATCTGCCGGAGTTAATGATCCCGCTGAGCTTTGGACCGCGGGAGTCAGGATTTCCTGGTGCTGGCTGTGGACACAGATTCCTGACTCTGCAGCACTCTAGTGTGAGAATAGGGGAAATCGATGACTTCTGAGGGATAAGTTATTGCTTTTTGTTTACTTTGGCCTTTGTTTGTAAGCCACGCAATGCGCTCTGTGTTTCTTTAACTCTCCCATCACAAGCTTTCCGGGCAACGTGGAAGGTGCTCACGTCTCCACAAGTGCCTGTTCCTCATTCCCAATGGGATGTCGCTCCAGTCCTGCGGGTGAAGGACTCTGCCAGGAGCCCCACAGGCCTGAATTTGGGCACGCACACAGGACCAAACCTTTCCAGCCTGGTGCTCAGTGCGTCTCCCTGGTACCCAAAGTTCCTGCGAGGGGACCGAGGCTGCGCGGTCCGGAGCCCTCTTCGCAGCCCCTGAGCCCCAGAGCAACTGAAATCCCACAGGAATCACTCTCTTCACCTCCCACCCCTCCTCTCTCTGCAAATCCCTTATCTCTACAAACACTTCCTGGCCTGCCTGAGTTCTCATACTGCCCCAGAGCTCGAACACAATTCGACTGAACAGATTACTGAACTGGGAGATTTATGCTGTTTGCGAGTGGGACTGCAGGGTGCTTTTGTTCCAATTAAACAATGGGAATAAGGAAAAACAAATGCTGCTGTTAAAATAATCACAGAATCTATGTGATGTAGGTGACAAAAATGAAGTTCACTGCTACTTTGCATATGTGTGTGCACTGCTGTATATAGATGAATTATCAAAGAAACAAAACTAAATGTATTGCTTAATTATCCAATACCTGGGTTACACTACTTACTTAGGCCTTAATCTAAGTTCTAAATCCTGGTTTTTGAAAGAGAACCCAAACACAGTGAAAATTTTTGGGTTTAAGTTTTATTGTAGTGCTCAAAAGCTCACAGAGCCATCCTAGGTTCGGGGAAAAAAAAATTCAAGGCCATCTTCTGCTGTACTGCAATAAGGACTTTAACTTACAATTAAATGGAAGTTGGGCCAAGCTTTGAATGTTCACTTAGTATTTATATATCCCCTAACTTTTTTCCCTTGCCTGTGTGTGGCTATGAGATCCTGCTTGGGCTATTGCTTTTTCCAGCTGTTTTGCAGATACCTTCTGATGTCTTCTGGCCAACCGGGTGCAGACAGCTCCAGCAGGGGCATGCTGTGCTGGGCCACTTGTCGACAGATTTTGAATTTTTTCAGGTTTTGTTTAGCTTGTCCCTAATGAAGTTTGTTTATTTGGGCACAGATACCTGCCTTTTCAGGCAGAGCAATAAAACACAGCAAAAAGGACCCTGAGATCATTCACAGGGCCATCCATGCCCATTTAGAACTTACCTGTCACATACAGGAGATAATGTAGCAGCTCAGAAAAATGTATCTGCAAAAAAATTCTCATCTGACCTAATGACTTATGCAACAAATCAGAACATTTGTCTGTACAAAGGATAAGTTTTTACATATCTAAGGATTGTTTTTATGAAGAATACCACTACATAAATCTTCTGAGGAGATTTTTACAGCAGGAGTCAAATTTCTTGTCCAGTTTTGCAATTATTTGAGAAAACAAGATATTTAAAATTTTATCTGTAATTCTTGAAGGGGAAGGGACTTCGCAAATTATGTTTTATTGTCTTCTTTTTGCAGTAGGAGTGGAAACAACATTAGGACCAAGACCGATCCTACACAGCCACAGGATTCTGAGGGAATGGTCTTTGAGTGGGGAATGAAGGAAGATGAGTTTCGGCTGAGCCTTTCACTGAGGATCTTCTAGGCAGGGAGTCTGAATCACTCCTAGTCTAAAAGAGATGCAATTGATCCTTTAGTGTGACTTGTGTGTTCATCAAAGCAGCTGTCCTGGGTCAGACCAAGGTCTCCTCCAGCTCACTATCCTGTCTCCAGCAGTGGCTATGATAAACAGTGAGAAGCAAAACCAGGAAAAGCAAATGGGATGCTTCCCTGGAGCATCCTCCCAAACCTCTGCTTTCAGCTTGGGAATTTCTTCAGTTGTTTGGGTCTTCTGTGCATTTAGTAACCCTCAATGGATTTCTCTTCTAAGTACTAGCCTAACCTCCCCTTAAGCTGAGCTATATTTCACAATTGTGAAAATATGTCAGAGCATGTGCTGGTGGGGACACTGAGTGCCGCCTCCATGTGGGTGTTTCAAACCTCACTGACAGGAGAGTTTCTGAGGTCTTTAATGACCCAAAGAGATGTATGGGAACACAGTCAACAGCACTCAGTTCCTTCCATCCCAGAAGAAGCTGGAAAGGTTTCTAGTCACTCATATTGCCCATGCCCGGTGCACACTCAGGGGTTTGTGCTGCCCAGGCTCCTTGGCTAGCACTCACCTGATACAAATGAGCACTTTCCCAGGATACAGAGAAAACAGTAATTGTGAAAGAGCAGTGGGAATCCTGGCTGAGGTCTCCTCTGCTTTGCCCATCAGCTCCAGTAAAGCACAGGCCACTGGTGCCATTTTGAGCTGTGTTGTGAAAAGGCACTGTCCAGCCTTGCACCTTGCTCATTGTCACCCTAAACCACTGACTTGCCTCCGTAGCTTGGCCTCTGCTCTTCTTCTTCACTGTGGACCTGTCTGACAATCATAAAGTCAAAGAATGATTTGGGCTGGAGGGGGGCCTTGTTCCAATCCCTCTGCCATGGGTGGGGACATCTTCCACTAGACCAGGTTGCTCAGAGATCCATCCAGCCTGGCCTTGAACACTGCCAGGGATGGGGCATCCACAGCTTCTCTGGTCAACATCTGCCAGTGCCTCAGAACCCCCAGAGTAAAGAACTTCTCCCAAAGTTCTAATCTAAGCCTACTCTATTTCAGTTTAAAGCCATTCCCCCTTGTCTTATCACTACTAGCCCTAGTGAAAAGGGCTGTGGCTCACCCTGAGTGTCCATGGACTCGAGCAATGGCACTTTTGGTGTCACCTCCCTCATGGCCTTGCTGTCACCCTTGGCTCTGGCTTGCTGTCCCCTGCAGAGCATCTGGCTTCTGCCATTTCCTGACATGACTTGTGGTCTCCCCAGTGCATTATCAAGTTGTCATCTCATTCTGGATTGACAAAAAAATCTAGGTATATTGCAGCATTTTCCCTCCTTCTCCCCAGCTCTACTGCAGCTACAACACCTGCACACCAGCAGCTGCTAAGCTGGCAGTTTCAGTCCTTGGCCAGAGTCTGTCGTTCATCCACTGCACCCTCTGTGTGAATGGCACAGCCTGACTCATACAACTTGGCTGTGAACAAGCCTGATCACTTCTAGGCACAAAATGAGGAAGTTTTAAAAGGCATATATACTTTCAGTTTCAGCATGTCAGAGAAGATAAGAGAATGATGAGTTTGAAGACATGTGAGAAATGCCAGAGAATTATGGATCTGTTAATGTTTACAGTGACATTGTGACATTATTTTATCAGTTCTCACTTGTGGAAATTAAGGCCATGATAATGTCCTTAAGGGCATGATAGTGATCTTACTATCCGCACGGAAATATATGCAAAGCAATCAGTCTTTCAAAAAATGTATTTTGAAATGGTGTTGGAAGCATATTTTCTTATAGTTCTAATGGATTGGTATGCATCTGAGTTTCTGGAGTTATTTTACAGTTATTGGATTAAGAGAGACATGCTTTTTTATCTTATTACAAGTTCTTGCCTAAAGTGCAACGAAGGGATGGGATTTATTTGCTAGTTTGAGTTGCTCTGTCCTGCTCACCCTCCTTCCTCCCTGTAACAAATCCTCTGGCCAGGTTGCTAGGCAGAAGGGAAATAGTGTCATTTGCTAAACAAAGCAGACAATGTCTTTCTTTGTAGGCTTCGAACATTCTTTCAGGGGTGTGAAATCCGTGTTAATAATCAGGTCACAGTGAAAAGGTCCCAGTTAAACATTACCACAAGAGCCGTGAGGTTTGTGTACTATCTAAGGACACAAAAGATGCCATTTCCTGAAAATTTACCTGGATCCTTCAACTGTTCAAGGAGCTTGTTGCCAAGGTTTTCTGACAAAGAGAAGCAGAAACATTAACCATGCTATGTTCAGGACAGGAGGACCCAGGACAGACATCTGTCAGCAAGGGTGACACAGGTCCAGAATTTCTGTTCCCTTGCCCTCTGTATTTTTCTGATTTTTTTTTTTCTGGTAATTTTTTATTTTTAAAAATTCCACTACAGTTAGGAATAAGGAGAAATGTAGTTTGCTTAAGGAGAAATCTCCTTATGAGCTGCCCTACAATAGTTCCCCTGTGCCCTCTAAGCTCCACTTACTGCTGGGGTGCCCTGTGCAGTCTCAGATCATAAATGGGCTTTGTGTTTTGCTGAAAGCCCTTTTCAGGGACTGATGGAGAGGAAGACACTAGGAAATGCTTTTTTATAAAGACCTGTGTTTTGAGTGGCATTTTCTTGCTGAAGCTTTGCCTTTTCCCTGCCTGGACTGCATTGGGAGGAGGCAGTTCTTTGCCTTTTAAGGGGATGACTGCAGGATACGTATTGGAACCCAGGAAATCCCTCTGGCTGCTCTGGAGGACTCTCAAGCCTCTGCCCTGCCCAAGACCCCTGTGCCTTTGATTTAGCCCTTGGAAAAAAACAATTAGCAACCTTATATGAAGAATTACAAGCCATGAAAGTTTAAGTAGGACGATAGTGAATTTATCACAGGGTAAAAATAGACTTTTTGGGTTTTTAGAATGGAGATTCAGGGGGCAAGATGAAGGGATCTGGGCATGTCCTGTCTTTCTCCTTCTTCTTTTTGGCCTCCATCTTCTCCTGTGATGTTGGCACTTTTAGATTGGTTTAGAGTAGAAGCTCACTGTCTAACATAGGTGATTGGTATTAGAAAGTAATTGTAAATATTGTACATGTAGTTTTTAGTCTAAAAAGATAACACCACCCAGGGGCAGGCAGAATGCCTCTGTCTCTCCTGCTGAGCAGACCTCGGCAGGCCAGGAGAAAGAATTTTATAGATAAGAAACAATAAACAACCTTGAGACCGAGAACTGGAGAGTTCTGACTCCTTCTTCGACCACCGAGCTGAGAAAAGAGACTTTCTAACGTATCTCAAGGTCACTCAGACCAGCTAAAGTCCCAAGAGATACACACAGCTCTTCAAAGGACTCACATCTCACCTTTCAGAAAGGAAAGAATGCAGATCTCTCCTGTGCTCAGCCCTATCTGACCCAAGGCTCTGCTGTGGTCAGCAAGTATTTGCTGAGTGGTGACACCACCATGAACAGGGAATGCTGTACCTCTCCAATAGCCTGGGCAAGGGTGTGACAGAGGAAAGGAATTTGAATAAACTCTCCCTTTCCACCTACATGACTCCTTAACACCTAATCCACAGCTTCAAAGATGCTACTTAATCTTCAAGCATTAGGCACTAACTAGGCCACTTAAACCCAAGAACAGCCTCTCTGCTGCTGCATATTTGTTGCAAATTTCTAAGACCAGAAAGTATTTTAGACATTATTTAGTTTGATCTGTTTAGAATTCCTTGTGTTAATGACTGTTTTTTTAATGTCTTCTTGAGTTAGGGATATTTTAAAAGAAAATTTTGATTTGCATTAGTACCCACCTCACAAATACACTGATAAAAGCTGTATCGTTCATTAAATCTTTATTCAATTTCCAGTTAAGTAACTTAGCACCTGTTTTCAGTAAGTGGAAATATGTCAGTCTGATGCCATTGTTCTAGTTTATAAATCCAACAAGTCAGTCTCATTGATCTCAGATTTGCACTGTGAGAAATGATTTGTCTTGGCTAAAGGGAGCTTTCCTCTTCATTTTAAGTAGTTTCTTGTCAGAAGAGTTTATATATTGGTAGAAATACAGATATTTGCATATATATATAGTTAGCTAGCTAGATCTGATGCCCTAAAAGGAAGACTTATTCATATTGGAGTAAAATTAAATTCATGACAACTTGCTCATCTTAAATCACCAGGCCAAACACCATCCCCTCCAAAATGCTTTCCCAAGGGCTTGGTCTTTTACCATCTTTGGGTTCCCACACATCACTGTTAGAAGCCATGCTGTACAAATTCAATCACTGGAAGAAGCACTGCAGATTACCTACAGTGCTGCTGTACAGTTATTCTCTACTGTTCCCATTTCAGCCACCAGTGAACTCACTCTCTCATCTGTGTGCAGCTGTGGGACCTTCCCTCTCAAATTCTTTAACTTCTCCAAGTTCTGACATTGAGCAAGATTTTTAAAATAAAAAGCTGTAGTCTGGAGCAGGATATTAAAGTGGCTTTTACACATTTATTCTGTGGGATCAGTGACTGCTTCTCACCATGGCAGGGCTGCTGCTTCTCTAGCTGAGATGTGTGGATGCAGTCCAGACTTGGCCAGATCTCTGTTCTCTGAGATAGTCACAGCCACTGTGTTTTATTCCCTGAAGCTGGCTTTGTCTTTCCTTGGAGTGTGGCAAAAGCTCTAACACTGCTGCTACTGCCTCCCAGGAGAGGAACATACATGTTCCTCTGAAGCTGGCACTGCAGTAGAAGAGCAGCCCCATTCTTATCCCCTTTGTTATCCCCCTGGCACAGATCAGGGAATGGGACAGTCTGTGCACAAAGCAGACAATTAGGGCCTGACAGTCTTCTGGGGCATTAATGGGACAACTCGATCATCAAAGTCAACTACTCACCAGAGTAGAAACAAATAATAAAAGTAAACTGAAAACAGAAAGGCAGAGCAGGTGTGAGCAGCCACTGCAGATTTCCTGGCCCTATCCAGTGGGTCACAGCAAGGTTGAGCTCCACCACACTTGGAATCTACATTTTGTGTGTTTGCAGCCACCAGTGTCTGCGTTCCTTCTTACAGGCAACATTGGGGAAACAGGCTATTCTGGGGAAAGTTTGTAAGAACTGTGAGTACCCTTTTGTGTTGAAACGTTCCCCAGGAGCCTGGGTGGTGTGTGCCAGGTGCAGGTGTAATGGGTGCTGTGAGGTAGCTGCTGTGTCTCCCCTTCAGCAGAACCATGTCAGCCACGTCTCCCAGCACAGATTCACCTGGGATTTGCTGGGAGGTGGCATTTTCACTACAGATAAAACCAGCTCAGTTGTGGACACAGTAAAAAAAAGCCCACCCTAAAGAGCACAAGTGCTAAAGATCTAACATATGTGCTCATAGAGCAGAGAGATCTTCAGCACCACAGCAAAACCCCTCCAGATATCCAGCTGCCCGTCCTCAGCCTCCAAACCAAAGCGTAGCCTTTGAAACCTGGGTTGCCAGACTGGAATGAGGATCAGGAACACCAGCACTTTCATCTCATTTTTGATGGAGGAGCTTTGAGTTGATGTGGAAGCATTTGATCTGTCTGACCTTTAAGAGAATTAATTGCTGGCTTAGAATTTAAAGTTAATAATTTGCTTCTAAACAAGGTGTTCCAACGGCAAGGCAATGTTGGAGCAAGGGGAGGGCTGGGTTTGAAATGGGAAACACGTCTGCCAAGAGTGGAGTTATTTTGGATGCCTTTGGAGAAGAGCAAACTGGATTAAGGAAGGCAAAATAAAAGGAGTCATTCTCCTCCACTGTCAATTGATTTCTACAAGCCAATTCACTTTGAATCTTTTTAGGATCTGGTAACATTATGGCCCACTTTGAATCAAATAAATTATTCTGCTTTCCAAGCTGATCTCACGTTATTTTCTGTTAGCAGAGGAAATTCTGAAAATCTTGTAAGACATCCTGTTCTCATAAAATGCCCAGTCCAATTTTGTAAATTCAGGAGGTTTTGGCTAGGCCAGATAAGCTTTGAAGAAGCATTTGAATATTCACTCAAGCTGAACCCACACTCCAGACAGTGGTGTGAATAGTTTCCTGCATTTCTGAGCTTCTGATGCTTTGAAAAAATTTCACTGATTCTAGAAGCAAGAGGGCAGTGAGAAAAAAACCCAAACAAACAACCTCTTGCCCCTCCATAGTTAATATATCAGATAAAGAGAAGCATGTATTGTTGTCCAAAGGCTGAGGGATGGGATAAATTCAGCATGGTAAATATCCTCTCCTCAGTGGCATGCAAATAAGTGACTTTGAAACCTTCCCAGGTCCAGAGGTCTCTTGGGAAATAATAGTTATAGAGGCTGCTTTGGTGGTGATGGTTTAGGGTAAAAATTGTTTAATAATTACTGCCACTACTGCATATATAAGATGTATCTGCAACAAGAAAAAATGTGTCCCATTCAGCCCCAGCGCTTATGCACTTCCCAGCACAGCAGCAAGGATCTGAGAGTATTATTGCTGCATGGGAAACTGCTGGAGGTAGCAGGGCTTGTTGGAGGTCATTCTCCCAGACAGGAGTTTTCTGTAGTCATTGAGTAGGACCCACAAACCTCCCTGCAGTCACGCAGTGAGGAAGTCCCCTGCACATGACTCCAACAACAGTGAAAGTCCATATTTTCCCTTTGTTATAAAACCAATCCTTTAGCACCAAACATTTACTGTGCTGTCAGCACTCCAGTGTTAACAAGCTCTTGCCATTAGCCTGGTCCCCACAAGTCTGGGTTATGTGCTTGTCCTTAGCATCCCCTGTCCCTCTTTCAGCAAACAGAGTGGGTGCCTGTGGCAGAGCTGTAAGCAATAATTCCGTATACTACAATGAACTTCAGGCAAACATGCTGAGGGCTGTAATGCTTCCTTTTGTCAGCACAAACCTCTTGATGCACCAAAAGTTCTTTTCCAAAATTGTTAGTCAGAGTTCTAAAAGCTTTTTAGTTTGTGGGACTCTGGACATTTTCTAGTAGAAATGAAAGCTCCTATGAAGTGAATTTAAATCTAATGATATGAATGCAGATGTGCATCTGTCATGTGTACCTTCCTCAGAATCCTTGAGAAAAAATGTTAGAAGAAAATGCACTATAGAGAAGAAGAGTTTCCCAGGATCACTTCCTCTTCTGAAATAATAATCTCTTTTCTTCAGTCCAAAGCAGCCTTCCAGAAGATATGGTCCAGTCTTGCCTGCCTTTCCAGAAACCTTGTTCCAGAGATTTTGCATCTCTGAATAACCCATGCCAACACCAGATCCCAGCTTTCATTGCTATCTATGCTTGTTGTTTTTCCACATTTTGAAGCAGGAGCTGGCAACCAGTACTTATGGACAATGACAGCCGTGATAACGAAATTAGACAGTAAAGGAAAGACAACATTACAAGCACATCACATGACTTTGATATCTCAATAGCAAACAGCTAAGGAAACACTGGAATTAAAGTTAGCTGTGGAATTTAAATTCTGTCCTCTGCTGTAAAACATCTTTTCATTATGTCTTGCTATTCATACTTTTCCCTAGTCATTGATTTCTAATGTACTTTTCTTCCCATGATATTCTGCTTTATAGTCAAGTACTCAGAAATAATTAACTTCTACAGCATCATTCAAATGTGAATGAAATGAGTCCCTTTCACTCACCAGCTGTGAAGATTAATGGAAAGAATACATATTAATTTTGGTGTCTGGGCTGAGGCTGTGCATTTCACATATTAGATGTGGCAGGCAAAAATTCTGACTCCAAGCTCTCTGGTTTATTCCAGAGAACCAAGGTCCCAGGTGAGAAAAGACTTGTCTGGGTTATTCCTCTTCCCTCTGGCTTCATTTCCCCCGGTCTCCACAGCTACCACATCCTTCTGCCTCCTGCCACAGCCCAGCCCTGCACCCCACACTGCCCATCACACCCACGGGCCATCCCCAGCCTTGTCCTTCCGCTTGTCTTGTTGGGAGGATTCCTGAGCCTTCACTCCCCCATCACCACCCACACATCTGGCTCTTGTCCCTTCTGCATTTGAATCCAGGAATTTTTCTCTTCCACGTTGTCTCACCTCAGTGATCACCACCAAAAGTGCAAGAGACAGACTCCTGGCTCTCCTTCCTCAGGTGCTTGGCCCTGCCATGGGCTGTGAAAGTCTGCAGCTGAAACTGCAAGGGAAGTCCTGCTTGAACTGTGGTTGGAACCTGCTCAGGGAGGCTGAAAGCTACAGGAGTTCAATAGCTAAATGAAAGGAATCTCATAGTTATCCCCTGAGCATGTTCAAATTCAGCTTCCTAAAGGCATACAACATAGCCAGATTTGGGCAGGTTTTCAGGAGGGCCAAGGGGATATCTCTGATGAAAGGAAACCCTCTCCAAGGAAGAGAGATGCCAGAGCTTTTCAAAGGAAAGGTCATAATTGCTTTTTAACTTGGACAAAACATTGAATTTTTCCTTACCCTCATTATTGGAAACGGCTAAGTTTATGGACATTTTCCAAAAACTTCAGCCTGAGGCAGATACCTGGCATGGAAAATTTCATTCCAAATTGTTATAGTTTGGCAACATTGTAAGTGCCTGAAAATAGGCTCTTACAGTCCAAAGGATCAAGCTTTCACTGCAGTGTGAAAGGCTGAGCCACTGGCCCTACCTGCAGTCACAGCCCAACATTTTGCCTCATGGCTTTCCATCCTGTCCAGAAGGAAATTGCTGTGATTGACACTGAAGAAATTGGTTAGGATGAACATTTGGTAATACACAGGAATTCCTAGCATAGAGGAGCTTTGGACAGCAACTCTTCTGAGTTCTGCAAGTCTGCAGGACTTGTCTACATTCATTCATACACTTCACAAAAATGAGGTTTTCAGTTTTCTGACAAACATGTTAGCAACAGCTTATCCACACAGTCCTAATTTCCAGCTTGCTCAACTTGGTCTGTCCTTAACTCAGCCGTCCATTTCCTTTTCTCACACCACCTCCACCACCTCTGCCTTCTCATGCTCTGCAGTAGTGAATGTACAGACACAGACAACACCCAAGCAAAATTAGAGCAGCTGTTCTGATGTTGCACAGCATGGGATTTGTCAGGGAGAAACCATCAGCCCCTTCCCAGTGGATCCTTTCCTGAGTGTCAAGCACAGTCCCTGGCTTTTTTGCTGTATTTCTCACACCATGGCAGACACATGGGCCATATTCTGCAGGCATAGACCAGTTCCTGGAACAGGCAGAGGGGTAATGAGTGGCTAATGAGCACCAGCTGAGTTACAGCTATTTCACATCTGCCCTATATGACTCAGAACATGGTGTCTTCCTTCCCCCATGGCCAGATTGCTGGCAGCTCAGAGTGCCTAAGGACAAAGGAGCCATGGCAGAAACGTGGCCATCCTCTGGTGCTTTGGATCAACTGATGTCAGTTTTTCACCAGGCAGGGGCAGAGTTGTCCCTGGGCAGCACTGCACGGGTTCCCCTTGGAAGGATGTGAGCCCAGCACAGGGATGCTGTGGCAGGGCACACTGCCTGTGCAACACCAGCTCTGTTTGTAGAGGCCATGGATGGTTTCAGAGCCTGGATCCATTGATGATGGGAGTGTCCAGGTCTCCTGTGACTCACAGAGTCTGCTGGGAGGTGAACACTTCCACAATGAAATCCTCTTTGAAACTGCTGACACTTTCATGAGTAACAGTACTCATCTGCATGAAAAGGTTCTTGTTGCCCAAGTTATTTAACACTTTCCCCCGCTCTTGAATAGTGGTAGAGAAATATAAAAATCTGAATAGATAATATCTTCTTTATTGTCAGCTTATTGGGATATCAGAGAGGGGCTGATGATAGTTTGCAGGTGGAGGAGAGGAGGCAGTATTTCTTTCTTTGTAGAAAGATGTTTAGAGGCAATCACAGCAGCATCTGACTAAAACCAGAACTGATTGAAATCTTAAGAAAGGCGAGAAGCAAGATGAAAAAAAAACACGAACGGGCTGAAAGTGTAATAAAACACAGCTTGCGCAGAAACACCGGCCTTTTATCTTACGCCTCGAGTGAAAACAAAGATGTTTTCCAGTGGAAGGGCTAACAGCCCCACGATATTTCGGGAAGGCTGGAGCAGGCTGCCGGGATCAGGAGCATCCCCGGCAGCTAGAGGGCACCGCCGGCCGCGGTATGGGAGCGGAACACTGCAGGGAACTGGAAAAACAGCGAGGTAAATTTTGCTCAGAAGGTTCACCCGGAATAAAATCCCGGTGATACCTGAGAGCTCACCGACAGGTCTGTGTTTCCAGGTTTTGCTGAGTAATTTATCTCAGTGCTTTCTGAACCACACATGTCTTTCTGGAAGAGTTAAAACGTTTAAAAAGAGCACCATTGTGAAAAATGTTTCAGTTTTACTTTTTTTTCCCCTGTGCCGCTATATATAAGGCCAAAAAATTGTTTTTGTCAATTGGCTGGAGGAGGTTCAGTGCTGCTACACAAGCAGAGCAACAGCACCAGGTGACCCTTCTGGTCATGTAGTTCCTGCCTTGGCCCTCTGAGGTGGTACAGTCACATTCCTCAGAACTGTGTGCAGTTTGTTGCTGGTGATCATTTTAATACAGCTTTCCACCCAAGCACCCTTTTAATCCCTATGAGCTACAGACCTGAGATCTGGGAGCTTTCCCAGGTCATGTCCTGACCCTGTCTGTGACATGACAGTTTATCTAACTACCTTCACAACAGTAAATTCTGCTGGAGTGAGAATAAAAGAGGGAATTTCTGTTCCAGAAAAGCACAGTTTGCTGTGCTTTTACATTCCCTACTCTTCAGCAATTTCTTCTGGTTACCTTCCCCCTGGTTCTCACTCATCCCCTGCATGCATTTCTGGTAGTGAGCTAAGCAGAATGATATCAGAGGAATGGCTCCATCCTTGTCTTCATCCATCCCCTGACTCATCTCAGAGTGCTGTGTCTCTCAGGGAGGGCCCATGGGATGTTGGTCAGGGTCAGTAAGGTTTACTGGTGCCCTCAGGGCCTTGACAGCAGCTTTAAAGTGTCAGCTGCTGCCAACAGATCTTAGCTGCAGCAAAATACCCACGTGGATAAATGAGAGTAAAAAAACCCACAAAAGCCAAACCCCCCTAAAACCCCCCAAACAAACCATAAACCACCAAACCATCCCACAAACCCCCCAAACAGCTTTGCTTCTGGGACTTACTCTGTTCAATTCTAACTTGACAAATTCCAGCCACAGCTCAAGTTGCAGAGCCAACTGATGTGTCACCCACCCTTGACTTTTAGCAAAAAGTTAACAGTGGGCTGAATGAAGCCAAAATGAGACCCCATTGGTCTCTGAGTCAGTATGTATTAAATGTTGTGAAAAAAAATGTAACATTCTCCCTCTCCCATAGCTCCATGCCCTTGAAAAAAACCCCTGCAGTAGAAGCTACCTGCTCTGCAGGAGGGGTCCTGCTCTGCCAGTTGTCAGGCAATGATCCAAAATGCAAACCCACCCCTCCAAGTCCAGGGCTGTCACCCAAGTGGAATACAATACAACTGAGCTCCAACAGAGGAAGAATCTGGATGTAATCTGGTCCAATACCACACAAATAATGATTTCTTATTGTATTGGGCTTGCAGGGCGAGGTTTTGCTGATAGAGAGGCTAGAGGGGTGGCTGCTGTGAGAGGCTGCCAGAAGCTTCCCCTGAGCCAATGCCAGATGTATCCAAGATGGACCTGCTCTGGCCAAGGCTGAGCCAGCCAGCGCCATTGACAACACCTCTGGGATATCGGATTTAAGAAGGGGAAAGAAACTTGAACACGGAGAAGAACAGCTCTGCAGACACAGGGCCAGTGAAGGAGGAGGGGCAGGAGCTGCTCCAGGAGCCAGAGCAGAGATTCCCCTGCAGCCCCTGGTGCAGCCCTCGGTGAGGCAGCTGTGCCCCTGCAGCACAGGGAGGTCCAGGGGGGAGCAGAGATCACCTGCAGCCCCTGGAGGAGCCACACCAGAGCAGGTGGGTGTGCCTGAAGGAGGCTGTGACCCCGTGGGAAGCCTGTGCTGGAGCAGGCTCCTGGCAGGACCTGTGGCCGGTGGAGAGGAGCCCGTGCTGGAGCAGGTTTGCTGATAGGACTTGTGACCCTGTGGGGGCCCACACTGAAGCACCGTGCTCCTGAAGGACTGTCTCCTGTGGAGGGGACACAGGATGGAGCAGTTCATGGAGAGCTGCCGTCTGTGGGAAGAAGCCACATTGCAACTCAAATTTGTGGAGGACTGTCTTCTGTGAGAGAACCTTGCATGTGCTCCCAAACCCCCTCTGAACAAGCCCAAATTCATCAGTTGCAGGCTGCAGAAGCACCACGGGGGACAATGCATCTGGAGAAACACGGCTCTGCTCAGGAGACCTGGAGAAGAAGCTTTGCAACTGTGACATTCCTTGCCAAGACTCTCTTGCTTTTCCCTGAGGCTTCCAGGCAAAATTAATGATGAATGGTGAGCCAGAAAACAATGTCATTTTCAAAAGAAAAAAACATACCAAGCAGTTTAGTCTCAAATGGAGATGGTAAAATATCTCTGCAGTGGGATCTTTTACTCCTGATGTTTTACTTGCTGTGGCTACCTCACATTTGGAGGGAGCCACAGCAAGTAAGCACTGCCTGCTCTCTGGATTTCACACCACAGAAAGCCATGGTGTGAAATCCAGAGAGCAGGCAGTGTTTTTACATGTTTGTTGCTCCTACTCTTGCTGCACATGTGACCAGTTCCCCTCACCAACTTGCTCTGTCTTTCCACCCTGACCCTTCCCTCTCAACACAACTAACTTCCTTTCTGTCTCAGAAACATTTTCCTCAGTGTCTCTGCAGTTTACCACAGCTCATTTTTCTCCCGTGTCTGTCCTCCAACTCAACCATTCTTCATGGAAGGACAAGAAACTCTCCTGCACATGCTAAAAACCATCCTTTAACTAGGCTAAAATCCTTTCCTGATCCTGGCTGTATACAAGCTCCAACCCTTAGCTCAGCAGGCCATCCTGCAGGGCTCCTGTATCCCTGCCCATGGCTGCAGCCCCTTGCCAGGACTGACCCCACAGCCTCTTGTCCTACCAGCCCCAGGTGGTGGCACCTGCCATGCAGTGACGTCCTTAGCCCAGAATGACAGCCTGTGGCTTGAGCTGGAAATCAGAACACAGCTTCTTACCAGAAACCCCATGTGTCATGCACCTATTACATACTTAAATCGTAGGAAATTTTTATCACTGTTGGTTGATGGACAAAAAAACTGTTCATTTTAAAACACCCAGGAGATGTGGTGCAGGCAGTTTTGCATGAGAATGTGAATAAGCAATTTTTGGAACAACACAAGTAGCAGCTCTTTCCTCATCCTGCACCTTGACTCGTTACTTAAAATTGCTTGTTAGAAACTTCTGTTTCTGCAAACAAGCTCTTGTAGTGATAATCTCTTTAGAGAAATACTTAAACCCTGGACTCCTTGGTCACGCTGTTAACTAGGCCAGAGAGACACTGAACAAATTCCCCTCAAGAAGGGGAACTTCCCGCTGCTGGCAGTGGCTCAAGCATTTACTACAAGGGGAAAAGGGTGCACATCTGTGCCGTGCTGGGGGCAGCAAGGACTGTAGCCAAACCCAAATCTACGTGCTCAGCCCTCCAACGTTGCAGCTGTGCCTCGCTCCGATGACACAACACTCTCCAAGCACAGCAGTGGGATGGTGAAACTTGCCACAGCAGCCCTTAAGCACTCCAAGCTCCAAGGCTCACTGTTTTTCTCCAACAATTGTTGAAATACCTCCAAATTTAATATAAGAAGTGATGTTGCATCAGTTTAGACAAATTGCTTTTCGTGTAAATGTTCATTTTTGCATTTAGCATTTACGCTGGTTTGGAAAACATGTTTTTGTTGTTTGTTTTTTTCTTTTTTGTTTTAAAGTGTGGGCCCAGGGTGAAAAATAGCTTTCATTGGTTACTGAATGAAAAATCTCTTAACATCAAGGGGTTTCCAATACATGTAGGTCAGGGTTAACATTGTGTAATTCTAAACTAGGCTCTTTAATGACTATGATATGCAAAGAATTTGTGTTTCCAAACCAATCCAAGCCAAAGGTTCTCCTTAGCAGCATCATAAAATCACTATGACGTCCCTCAGAGAAGAAAAGTGATAAATGTGCACATGTACTTTATTAGTTATAAATCTTTGCCTCTCACTATGATATTGTTTTTTCACACTGACTGGTAAGAAAGACAAGGTCTCCCTTTGTCCAATCACCCTGTACAGAAATGGCACCATGCTGAGGCCATGGCAACAAAACTCTGAATTTGTCTTTGGTATTGACGAAACCATGTCTATTGCCTTTAACAGTGACCAGCCTGAGGAAAAACACTCAGCTGTTTAACATCCAATTCTTCTTTACTGTGCCATTCTGACAACCCCATTAAGTATTCTTCTGTTTTGGTTTTTTTTTGTGTGTGTGTTTAGGTTTGGTTTTTTGTTTTGTTTTGCTCGTCATGTTTTTTTGTAGATAAGCCATTTTCTGTTTGCTCAAATGACATTTTGCCTCTTGGTCTTTTCCGAGATGCCTCCAGATGCCACCACTCGACAAAACAAGTCCTCTCTCCTGAGTAGTAATCCACCACATCCACTGACATGCTCACCTTTCCCTTCCCCTTCTTAATCCTGACCAAAGAGCCAAAAGGAAGAGCATGGAGGGAAAATAGCTACGAATCTGCTCTGCTGTCCCAGGCCCTGTGAGGTGCAGGAGCTGTGGTTTGATGGTGGTGAGGTGACCAGCATCACAGAGGATGGAGCTGTAATGAGGAAACACTCAAGCATGGCTGGGTATAGGCACTAAAATTCCAGAACTGACTTTGGAGGTCTCAGCACCCCTGGACGGAACCACAAGATGCAGAATGACTGGCCAGCATTTTTCTGTAGAAAAATCATCAGTGAAACTTTGCTGTGAGGCCTCCTCTGGGTTGCTTTTTTTTTTTTTTTCCTTTTTTTGTGAATATATTGCACAAATGTGTATTTCACAGTTTTCTCTACAAATGCAAAAAAAACTGTGCAGTGGAGGAAAATTGATAGACTGAAAACAACAAGAATTTTATAAGCCTGCTGAAGAGATGTTGGCCTAATTCAAAAGCCGTGGATAAGGACCTGTGGAGAAGGGAAAGACCACTGTTTTGCTGGTTTGGTGGGTTTTTTTTTTTTTTTGTTTTGTTTTGGTTTGGTTTGGTTTTTTTTTTTTTTTATTTCTAACATAAATGGGGGTTGAACAAAAGCATTTAGTAGCAATTCTAAGCAATTGTTTCTAAGATGAATCTGTGGTGTAATGTGCTTTTCTGTTGTACTTTTCCTCATTTCGAACCTGAAAGTTTGTTTGGCAGTAATCACTGCTGCACTCAGTTTCCTTGGCAGTGAAGAGGAATAGCTAAACACATTTCTCAGGCTAACACAAGGCTGGGAAAGGAATGGGAATATGGTAGGATATTGGCTATAGCTCCATGGATAAATGTTCACTGGCTGCAGAGACTGCTCCTGACTTCAATCATCTGCTCAGAGCTATTGGTACAACCGGATTTGAAGCCAGAGGAACAGGACGAGTTACACAAAACTTTACACTTCCACTTTAAAAGAATTAAAGTTGCCCTCTACTTTCATAGTGGAACTCTTTCATGCCATCTGCAGAGGGTCAGTCTGTTGGGGTACCTCAGGGCAGCTCTGGGCAGGCTGCACAGCACCTGTGGCTGCAAGAAGAGGAAAGCAGGGAAAGGAGGTGTAAGTGTAGAATAGGGACTAAAATGTTTTCAAGCTGGATGGTTAAGGCAGATGTGTTGCACCTGGAGATGAGAAACTTCTTAAGATGAAGCATGTTGCAGGCAGCTTGCTGGGAGATTTCTAGGAATTGCACAGAAATGTCAAAGACCATGCATAAGGAAATGGTATCGGGACAGTCCGTGGAGGAAAGAAGGGCTTTTCCGTTCAAGTCACTGAGGTATTTCAGAATCAAAGGAAGATTAGTCACACAGTCTGTACATTCCAGGACAAAAAAGAGCAAATTCCCTGGGACAGAAACTCTTCGTCTGCTCCTCACCTCTGCTAAAGCATAAAGTGACTTTTGTTTTTCACTTCACTAGGGAGAATTTCAGAGCTCCTAACTGAAGCAAAGCTTACTGCAGTATTTGGATTATATCACTGTACATCGTGAAAACTTTCTATTATTTCTATTTCTATTATTTTATTTAAAATAATAGCAGCCCTAAGGCTTTCATTGAAATAGACGCCGAATTGTTGGCAAAAGTTTATTTTATGCTCTCAAAATATATTTTGAATGCTTAGGTTTGTGGTTTTGTTTACCTTCAGTGAAATGCACTTTGACTGTTTTGCTGGCTTTCAGTAGCCAGTCAGACTGCTACCCAGAGACCACAGGTCAGTCTTCTTTAAAGGCTTCAAAATGCTTGTAGAGGAAATTATTTTCCTTTAGAGACCATACCTTCATTTATCCTCCCATTAAAAAGTAATTCTCTTTTAAAGGATGATGTGTCTTGGCACTGTGGCTATGAGAAAGGTATAATTGTGTAATACTGCAGTTTGTGACCCTTCCTTCCCCTCTGGACCTGCCGTGGCACCGTGGGGTCTTGTTCTTATCCCCCTGTGTCCATGGTCACTGAGAGTTTGCAACACCAATACCCGGTGCAATGACAAAAGGGAAAGGCAGAAATGTGAAAGCAGTGTAAATAATTGCCAATAATTTATTTTTTACATGGAGAACTCCAAAAGAGATATATCATCTCTTGCTGGAAGATGCTGGCTTCAAAGGCAAAGAAAAGGGCTACTTTCCTTCATACAGAAAATTCTTTCCCCTAGATGGAAGGGATAAACCACCATGTAGTAAATAAACTGCCTGCCTAATTCTGATCCCTACCTCTCCCACGTGGATTGGAAGTATTTTTTCTGCTTAGCTAGATCTTGGGCTTTGATCTTCCAGTGGCATGAGAGAAGCAAAATCCATGAGGAACAGAAAAACATTCATGAGGTGCCATGGGGACAAGTCAGTCTCCCTCTGCTAATTACTGGTACTTATGTGGATTAGGAAAGAAATTAGAAGGTGAGAGAGCCTTCCCGGAATGGCTGCCCCAGCAGGACAGTGAGCGCACTCGTTGGGAGAGGCTGACTCTGACCTGTAGGCACGATGTGCGGACCAGCAGGGTGCTTTTGAAAACAATGTCCTGTTCCCACTTCCTAGGGCTTGTTTTGCATCCTGGAGCAGTGCCAGGGTGTATGAACTGAGCTCTCTTTTTGGTGCTACAAGGATGGAAGTACATCAGGAGAGCTGGAGGCACAAGTGGGTTTTTGGTCCTGGGGACCAGACCAGAGCTAGGCTTGGGAAGACAAAACTCCCAGAAGGGTGCACAGGGCACCCAGTACAGATATGGCCAGTGTGAACTTCTCTCTTTAGCTATTATTATTCCCTGCACTCAAAACCACAGCTGTCATAGGGACCTGGAGACTGGAGGATGACTCAGAGCTGAGCCTGCCAGGAGAGCAGTCTTGGAGGCTGCTGTCCCTCTGGGAGAGATGTGGCTGGGGCTAGAGTGAGCCTGGCATGTGGCTATGGTTTGATTTCTTACCAAAACATGTTGCTGGTGGATGCTGAGTAAGCTCATGGCCTTGGTGATCCCATTTGCAGAGAGCAATGGCTAATTAAAGATCTTTTCCTTTCCCTTGACTATTTTTTTAATGATCTAGCTATGGTCTAGGGACATAGAAATGAGATGTAGAAGGTCTTTAAATAGCCACTGATTTGACAGACTGACAGGCCTCAATCTCTCCATGAACATGCTTGTGCTCTCTTTGCCAGAAAAGCAGGTCCTCCCTCCCACTCTGGTGAAAATGAATTAATGAAATTCTAACCTTCTGAACAATCACCAGCTGACAGGGATGAACTTAATCCATTTCACATCTTTTCAAAGACTGTGTTTAGCAGAAGATAACAAACTTGAGAGAGGGGAGCTAGAAGAGCTGCAGGAATTCCTAACTGTTCCACCAAGAGAAGAGAAATTTCACTAAGTATAGTGAATTTGTGAATACCTCACTAAGTATAGTGAATTCACGAAGCGTAGTGAATTTCACTAAGTATAATGAATTTGTCAGTATTTGTACATTTCAAGAGCTTCTCCATTTCTACTTCACAATGTGGAAATCAGATTTTCACAAAGGAACTTTTTACCCATATTAAGATGCCTAAAAAATTACACACAGTACCAAGAGGGTCCCATTTACATGTGAAGAAAACCCTTTTCTTGTTCTAAACAGAGAAAAAGTATCTGCTGTATTTCAACACAACTCATGCTAGTGTGGAGGGCAGTGATGTTCATGGTACCTAGAAAATACTTTCAAGAGTTTGGAATATGTCCAATGCACTTAGAAGAGAATTATAACATCTCAAAAAAGGGCCATAAAACTTTATGTGACAGCTTCACAGATGGCTAGAGAACCACAAAAACACTCAACTTTTCTGCTTGGATATGCTTTCACTGAAAATTCCCCTTGGAAGTTTTGTTGCTTAATTTTGGTAAAGATTCATTTTATGTCTTTCAGTTTGTCCTCAGAGAAAAGAAATGACGGAGAAGCAATATTTTCATTAAAATTATTATTAATTATTAGTTCTTACACTTTATTGCACATTACTGGCTAATGGAAAATTTGTTGTCTAGAAAATAATGATTAGGATAAATAAAACCAAATCTGAAATCAAACATTTAAACTCAAGTTCATGGCTAATTTTGATTTGAGAAGGAAGAGTGATACCTATAAATCAGTGAGTTTTTATGACATATTTCACACAGAGATTAACAACAACTGATGGGAATCAGTTAAACATATCAACCTTTCAATATTTTGGGGTATATATATACAGGAGAAGATTTTGTGCTTATGGAGGAACCTGATATCCCATGTAGCAGCCAACTCATGCATAATTCTGCAGCATCACATGCATAAATGTTCTCAGCACATTTTTCTTTGGCTTTAAATTAAACTTCAACCTACAAATAATTTCTGCCAGGATCACATCCTGCTTTTTAGTCATAGCTGTGGCAGACATGCACAGAGGATACGCAAGGAATTAATGTTACAGTAAATCCTTTGCTGGGTTTCTGTGGCTGCTTCCTCTCCACAAGAATTTGTGTGCAATTGTTTTGTGTGCAATTTGTGTGCTCCCTGTTTTGTGTGCAGGAATGTCCTTTCTTGATTTAGGCATAAAATAGTTTGAACTACCAAATAAACAACACTTCCATTTGTTTCTGCTTTCTTTCGTAATAGTACATTCTGTAAGCTGTATCTTTTGTTGGGACATCCAGAAAATCATGTCAGTAAATAGTAGTCAGCAGGGAAAATACTGATGCTATGTTTGCTTGATACCAAACAGAAACCGTAGTGCAGTCCAAGAGCTGCTTGAAAACTTCCTGGCAAGATATTATGATTTGGACTTTTGATACTACCATGAATGCCGCATCATTTAGCAAATGGTAGAACTGCACACTGACAAAAATATTTATGGTTCTCTCAGGAAGGCTGCAATCAAGAATTTATTGCTCTTGTTGAAATACTGAGGCTTAGTATTTGAGAATCCCTCCTTACTTAGAAATCAGCAAGTTTGGTGCCATGTTTATTGTTTGAAAAGTTTACTATGAACTTGAAATGGGTGAATATTTAAAAGAGTTCTGAAATAAATAACTCAAATTTAACCAGCCAAGTACACACTAAGAAATTCTTATTCAGAAACAGAAATTTTCTGCAAATGAACAATTACTCTAAAAGGGTGCAAATTAGTTATTTCTTCCCAGAAAACCTGGAATTCCAAAAGAATGCACAGCTAATGTTTTTTCTTTTTGCACCCATTGTCTCTATGGGATATTTTTTCTGCTTGGGAGTTCCTATTCACGCAGCAATGCAAAAAAAAAAAACCAAACAAACAAACAAAAACAAAACCCACAAACAAACAAAAAACCCAAACAAATAAACAAAAAACCCCAAACAAAAAAAACCCCAAACCAAAACCAAAACCAAAACAAAAAACCCAACCAAACAAAAAACCCCAAAAACCAAATCCAAACAAACAAAAAAACCCCCAAAAAACCCCAAACCCCAAAATCCCCCAAACAAACAAAAAACCACCCCCCTCCCCCCCATTTTCTGTCTTGACAGAAGTAACAAGAGGAGGTGCTGCTAGTCAGAGACTATACTGATTGCAACCTATATTTCAACTTCTCTAGGCTGTTAGACCCTTCAAATGAAATTTTCTATATAGGGCATAATATTTACGGTTATGATACTTTAAAATGAACATGAAGCTTGTTTAACAAAAGAGGAATACAGTCTTCCTGTGTTTAAAGAAGACATCTAATCCTTGGCAGCAGCTGCAACAGTAGGTTTTCTCTCATGATCCCTACTGACATCCTTCAGATTCAAAACCAAAACACTGGAATCAGAGAAATGGTAGAAGCCTGAGCTTGGCTTGAACAGTTCAACATGCACTCACAGGAAAATTTCTTCTCAAGCAGGATGTGAAGAAGGGGATGAACTCCCCAGCTAAAGATTATGATTCTCCTAAGAGTCCTTTAAGCTGTCAGAAATTCTGGGAAAGTATTAGCTTTTCCAAACATCAGAGTGATCAGGAACCTCTCCTTCTCCAAGAGCTTCCCTACACTTCTCCTGACCAGCTCCCCACAGCCACTCAGGGAGCTGGTGTGGTAATGGAGTCCACCCAGCTGGCTCAGAGTCAGAGAAATCAGATAAATCAATACTTCTTGCTTCAGATTCCACAAGGGATTTCCCCAGTTTCAAAAGAAATACATATGTATCCTTGACGGGAAAAAAGTAGCTTTTTAGAATAAAGAAAAGATGAAATTCCAACCTTTCCCCACAAACCCAGAACCTGTTTGCGCAGCAAATCCCATGTGAGCAATACTCTCTCTCCTATTTTGTAACATTATTGTATTGATCTCCTTAGAGGAAATTACATTAATTGAACTTTTACAATGAGAAAATGTTTAGCTACACTGGTAAACAGAAGTACTCCACAGCTTTGAGCAGAAATTGTTATATGATATTATCTTTGTATTCCTAACATTAGCCTTAGAACAGGATTTCCTTAGAGGAGCCCTAAAGGCTATTTTTAATTATTTAATAATAGCAATGTTGAGATTTTAATAAATTGACATCATATTTTTTAAGCATTTGAGCTTTTTCTTTATTCTAAGAGATCTGAATATGAAATTGTATCTGATTTTGCTGTACTTGAGTTGAATTTTACTTGAAATTCCTTGTAATCCTTTGGCAAAATTTCACAATCTCATTTACCAGTTAAGCATGTTAGTAGTCAGGATAATTGACTTTATGATTGGTCTACTTCAGTTCTTTCATAAATATGTCAATTTAATTTTGGGCTCTAAGCAACTGACTACCATTTACTGTCCCCATTGAAGACTCTGATATTGCTGGCTGGTAGTTCTTGCCAAAATAAAAATACTAGACGTGTACATAATCAAATATTTTTCAACATATTATTCAATTGTTTCCCTTTGTTCATGTGCATAACTCAGTATATATTTTACTGGCTTTGTTGGAATCAGTAAGCCATCCAGTTAAAAGTAAACAAATCCTTTGGAAGTCCTCAAATGTATGAAGGGGCAAACAGAGAATGTGAAATTTGTTTTGTGGTAACTATTGATACCTCTGTTGTTTACCTAAGGTTTCCATCATAGCTGAGGGGATATTATTTGCATCAATATAATTTTCACTGATTATGAACACTGAAATTTTGGTTCAGCAGTTTGAATCACATTAAGTAATGCTCAACAGCTTTGTGAAATATTCTGTTGCTCCTAGATATGCTGGCCCAGTAAAGATTCTACTCTAAAGACCTCATAGTCATAGGAGAGAAGTGTGTGCCTGGGTGAGAAGATTAGGAAAGCAATGCCTGGTTTGTTTCAGCACTTGCTGATCCACAGGGGCTGAAGGGTATTCCTGCAGATTCAGAGGAATGTAATCCTTTCCTGGTGTGTAGATGGCACTTTGCTGGCAGCTACCCTAACCCTGTGATGTGCTCTTTGTTTAAAGGCTGTGATAAATCTGTAGGAAAGAGGTTTTTGTGCTGTTCTTGTGAGCCAGTGAAGGCTTCCTGAAGATAAGGAAAGCCTCGTATCTCTCTCAAGGAAGGTACCAAGGCTATCACCATAACGTGAAGAAAGAGAGAAAGATAAAAGATACGGACTTTCTGTTGGCTCACAGAGTGGCGTGGCTCCTTTTCACCTACTGAGAGTTTTTTTCCTTTTTAATGACCAATGGACAGTGTATGTGTTTGTTAAGCAAATGTAAATATCCTGTAAAACTATAAAGGTAACATGTTGCTTTAATAACTAGCCTTATACAGCTTTCTGATCTGAGTCCTGGTGCTTGCGCCGTGTTGTGCTCTACACCAACAATAACCTGTTTGTACTGGTAGGTTAAAACCTTTGACAAAATATTTTAAAAACATTTAAGGAGAGCCTCTGCTTCTCTCTCTTGCACAATGTTGCTGCTTACCCCAGGAGTTTCCAGAAAGCCAGCCCCCTGCACATATAGTGCCTCTGTATATGAAATAAAGCAAGGGGGAAAAAGCCCTGAAGAAAGCCCTCAAATGCCCTCTTTTGAAAGGCACTGAAAGGCTCTGTCTGCCATCTCATCATCCACCTTCTCCCTTCTGCAGCCTGCTGGAGGGCATGCCCTCACCATGATAATGAAACATATTCAGCTCAAAATGACCTGCCCTGGTTTCCTGCCTGCTCCTCTGCCAGGAACTTTCTGCTCATGGGAGTAGAGGTCATCCAACCCCATGACCCCCGGGATGGGGTAGAACAAGGAGGATCATTCTCTCACTCCATGGGCTGACTCACGTTTCTCAAAGACCAGGATGCAAAGTGATTTACATTCCTAAGCAGCAAGTCATGTTTCTTGAAACCAGGATGTCGGCTTCTAGCTTGGGAGTAATTTTAAGAAAAGGCCAAATTTGTGCAGCTTCTGAGAAAGGAAGAAGCAGTTCACTTGGAACAGTGTGAGTGCAGACATTGCTCATTCCCAAGTGTCTTGCACAGTGGCTGGAAGCAGACTTGTGACAGGAGTGAGCACAACCCAGCTGTAAAAATCATCCTCTTTGACTATGTGTGCTCGGACAGGAAATTATTGTATTTTAGGGGTTAAATCTTCCCAGATGATATAATCAAGTAGCTGTGCTTTTTTCTAGACATTCTGGTCCCTTGTTCAGTGTTTATTTCAGTTGCCAGGTTCTTTGAAGATGGTCTATTTGGCTTGCAACCTATGTGCCATGTTCGGGGCAGAGGACACATCTTATAAAACATGTACTTACACATACACTACTTCGCCCCAAAAAGATTAAACACATTGATATTTAAATATAAATGCAATGAAGAGGTGCCATTTCTCATACACATAATTTCAGGATCTGTTGTGAACAGAACCATTTTCCTGCCAAAAGCTTCAGCACCAGTATTATCTAATGAGTCAATCTCCTCCATTTCTCCCTCAAATGTTCTTCTAAAATGTTAAACAAGATCAACACTTTCACTGATCACATTTTCGGTAATTTTGAATGTAGCTGCGTTCTAGAGTATTCTGTCTTCCTGTTGTTGATCAGAATCCAATTCTTCACTGAGCAGCCTGTGAAAGCTTAATGTGCTCTCGGTGCAACCACATCTCGATAGCGCAGATCCTCTAATGATTACTTAAATTTCTGTGATTGATGGAACTTTACACAAGCTTTACAGGTTGGGGATTTTTAGCAGCAGTAATGAAACTACAATTTTGTTCTGATTTTATGTGTACTGACCTCACTGCCTGATTATTCTTGCCACAAAATACTCCAGAAGTTGTTCAAGCCATTTTCTAAACACCCTTTCAGCTGCAAGTCCTTACCAAAGCTTTAAATGCTCAAGTACAGATTCTTCGACAGCTTTAAAACATAAAAATTAGCAAGGTTAATCTTGTTTGAGTGCAGGCATTGTTCTGCATTTCTTACAGTTGGTCTCTCTTTTCCAAATTGTGAGTTAAATGAAATGGCAAACTGGGCCCTGAGCTGACAGGAATCCTTCCTGTTTGTCCACAGGCAGTGGATTCTACCCAACAATAAGTAGCCTGCTGGGAGAAAAAATGTGATTTACTTCCAGGAGCTGGAAGTAAATGCTATGACAGTGACATAATTACTGAAATTCACATATTTTGCTGCCTGTGTTGTTTATGTCCTTATAAAAAGTTTCATTCTATTTTTCCCACAAAAAGAACTCTTCCAGTATGATGCAAAACACTAGAGAAGTTTAATTTATTTATATAATTTTTTATCCAGGAGCTCACTCACTGCCCAAGAAGCTGTGTTGGAAATCTGATGGATACCATGGCTTACCTCATGCAGCCCAGATCATGTGCAACATGAGAGCCTCTAAAAAATGCAAACCTGGTGGTAAGTCTTCGGGTTAATTCAGGCTTTACTGATTCAACTGCTTGACCTCAGTGTGCAATGACTTCTGTTTCAGTATCCTTACAAACAGCTTGCATAGTGTGTTTTACACCCCTTAGGAGATGAGGAAAAAAAGCCATCAGACATATGTTAAAACCTAGGACTTATAACTGAAATCTTACAAGCTTCACAGAGGTCTGCCTTTTCCAGATTTGAGCCTGGAAGCTGATTTGTATAGGTGTTGGGCTAATAACATGTTCTCCATGTGTTTTTTCCAGGAAGGAATGATAGGATGCTACTAGAGGCAAGGTAGGATTATAAATAAGTAAGGTAAGAAAACAAATTCTTACACTGAATAATGAAGAATACTTACATTTTTAAATTCTAGTGTAATTTCATGAACGCTTAGCTGTTTCTTTGTGTAACACAGTGCCATCCTTTTTAAAGTGAAAGTTCATATGCATGGCCATCAGGAAAGGTTTGTCTCTTGTAAAGGAGGCATGCAAGGGGCCTGTGAGCAAGAAACCAATATCTGTGCTGCAGGCAACAAGGAAAAGAGGAAATCTGATCTAACCCATCTCTGCAGCTCCTCTACCAGCTGCACTGTGCCAGTGCTGTCAGTGAAACCTGCAAGCTATACCTCTCACTGTACCTGTGTATTTGCTGTGTGTCTGATTCCTCTACATTTGTTCTAGTCTTTTGTATGTACATTGCAGAAATCAAGGACACTGTGTATGCTAGTAAGGTATTAGGTGTGCAGGCTCTCTAGATTATCATCTGACTTCATCTCTCCCAACAAAGTATGCATTTTTAGTTATTTCTTGTGGCACAGCAATGATTTCTGTGTCTTAGACACCCCTTAGTCTGTCAATAAACCCAAGGTCAGCAACAGCTGGAGGTTAGCTCACAGTTATGTAGGACAAATGCTTGGTATACCAGTGTTTTGAATTTATAAAAGTCATACTTAAACCCAGATAGTTGAACAAATTCAATCCAGAACTTACTCCAAATAAATGATAACGATAACTGATTTCTCTCCATAGTGTAATGCCTGTTGTAGATTTTAGTTTATACCATTGTTGATGTCAAAACCACATAAAAATATTAGACTAAAAGTCTGAAACTAATTAAGATATAGGTCAAGAGTTGATATTTCATATCTTCATTACTGTTGCTATTTGAACTTACATCATAACTGAAGCTTTTTGTACAAAGCCCTTTACTACTTTATGCATCTGTTAAAAGATTTAGAATGGAAAAATCCAAGGTGTGTCTTGTGTGGAAAAGCCCAATAATAAATTCCTGCTGCTTCAGCACATTGTTTGAACAAATATATTGAGTGGAAAGACTGGCTGAAGATTTAACATGGTACTTAAATTCTTACCACCATTATTTTCTGAACTTTCAAATAAAAGCTGTGCAATATGTATGGATGGATTTTGAAATATCTGTTGTTGGTTCAGGTGTTCAAATTAAGCTTTCCCTTCAATCAAAGCTTGGGACTTAATCCAATCTTCCAAATGTGAACTAAAAGAGATTTTTCTCTCATTTTAATAGAAGTATGTGTATATACATATATAGTCACATCACAAAACACTTTACATAATGCAAATATAACTTACTTTACTTTGCTCTAGGGCAACTTCCATTCTGTAGCAAGAGTTATTTTATCATTAGAAAAGTGTGGTGAAAACTGTTACATAGCCAAAGTGGTGAAATGATGTGTGTATTCCCACACATCACAAAATTGTGACTTTCAAAATTATTTTCTTTAAGAACTTCCCTTGCATATAAAAGAATTTCAAATAAAGATGGATAAGGTAAGTCCCAACAAGATGACCACAGGGCCTAGAAAGGAGAAGACAGCGTTAGACTGCAAGAAAAGGGTGGTTTTGAAGAATTTCTTGTATGTTGTGAGCACTGATTAAGTTCAAGGTCTGGTTCTTGATGTGATACTGCCATTGTCACTTCTGGCGGAGGCTTTGCAGTTTGTTGCTTCCACAGATAAGTAATTCCCATCCAAAAAAACAGAGTCTGTTTTTTTGCAAGTATGAAATTTAAACAGTGAGGTCGGAATGGCTTAGCGGTCTCTAACTTGCAGCTTGGAAGGAAAATGTTTTTCTGTTCCCTCTCGTTTTAAATATTTCAACTTATTACTTTGCTACAGTGGGATGAAAACAAGACCATTCGAAGCGGTTTTGAGCGAAAGAGAAAGAAGAAAACACCTCATTCCATACCTGTTCCATGCTGCAGCATACAAGGCCTCTAGCTTGTAGGATGCTTCTTCTCCTTTGACAAAGCCATGTCTGGAGAAGAGCAACTACATTTTCAAGAGAGGAAATGGAGGAAACTGCTCTACCATTTTCCCCAGGAAAAATGCAATTTATCACCCTTCGTGTCTGCTGGACAGAAAGTTCCAAACTCCAGGGACAGTTCTTTGGGTACTCATCTTGTCTCAGTACCTAGTGGAATCTAGAGATACAAGTGAGCATGTCCCACTTAGAAATAAGTGGTCTCTGCTCCTCTGCTTCCAGCAGGTCTTCAGAGATACTGTCTGTGTGGGGAAAATATGTAATTCTTATAATATGAATTTAATATTTAGTATTCAACTGATATCAGCCTGCTCAATATGTAGGGACCTTATCACAAGCCCAACATACTGAAAATGGTCTCTTTTTTCCTGTAAATTGTTATTTGAATAATTTGGCCCCTATTACATTATTTGAATAATTTGGCCCATTTCAGTTTTGTCTCCTAAAAAAAAAAATGAACAAAGACAATACTTCTTCTTAGCCACAGAGAAGTTATGATGGAGGTAGTGCTGATTTCCAAAGGGCACAGGAGTAGGCAAAATCTAAATGTCGTAAGTCAAACAGATGAGGCAAAAGGCAGCTTGGCTGAACAGTCCTTCTCTTGGAATTAAGGTGAAAAAGGAAGGTTTATGGAAAGAGGAAGCATCACAGAGGAGAACACAGAGAGGCTGCTTGCTGCTGCAGGGAGAAAATTCATGCAGCCAAAGCTCAGTTTGAAGTGAAGCTGACCAGAACTGTGGGGGAAAATAAAAGGTTTTGTTATCCAAATACATGGATAGCAAAAGGCTGTGATGAAATTACATAAGCCCTTTACAGGATGAGGGTGGGCACCTCACCAATGGGGACACAAACAAGGTGTGTTACAGTCTTTTCATCCATCTTCCCCATGAATGATGGACCAAGAGGGTCTTAGTGGCTGCGAGAATGATCAACTCCCCTTTGACTCTGAACATGTGTGGGATCTGCTGCTCCATCTGGATCCCTACAAATCTGTCAAGGGAATCATCAGATAATGCCCAGAAAGCTGGCTGGTGTCATTGCAAAGCCTCTGTGGATTTTTGAGCCGTCTTGAGAATATGGAGAGGTCCTGATTTTCAAGAATGGTGAGGAGGACCTTACAGGGAGGAAACTAGAGGCTTCTCAGTCTCATCGCCTTGTAAAATCAGAGAAAAGATTCTTCTGGAAGGTATTGAAAAACACCTGCAGGAGAATGCAATCATTGATCACAGCCAGTGAGACTTCATAAGTAGAAGGTTGTGCTTTTCAAACCTGATTTCCTTCTACTCAGTGGGTAACCCACTGAATTGGTCTAGGAAATCCATTTAATGCCATCTTTTTACATTTCAGCAAAGCTTTTGATACGGTCTCTTAGAGGATCCTTCTGGACAAAATGCCCAGTTCACAGCTGAAAAAACATATCTTGTGATGGCTGAGCACCTGGCTCATAGGTGGGGCACAAAGGGTTACAGTGACTGGGGTGACATCAGGCTGCTGACCTGTCACTAGTGGGGTTCCACAGTGTATTTGTGGATTATTTCTAACTCAGCATATTCTATTATTATATAAATTAAATTATCCCAGTTCTCAGAAAGGGTTTCTTAGATTTGGCCTGGGAAAACAGTTCCTCTCTTCAGACATAAAGGTAAGTTTTGCAAAATTTGATATAGGTAAAGTACGATGGAACAAACTCTTCCATACAGTAAGATGAGAAGAAGATGTTGGCAAAATGTGTATTGTAATGTGACTGTCAGGCACTGCTCTGAAATAAGTCAAGCCATTATGGCTGAGTAGCAAAAATTGTGTGATTGACCCTATTGCCTCTTGTTACCCTCATAAGGAGCTGTAAAGATGAAACTTTCTGTAAAGGTTTCTTGCTGAGAAGGCAAAGACAAATGTTCAAAAAATTCCTGTGCAGAGAGGCTCTTCATGGGCTGGGCAGGGCAGAAGGGCTGTTTGGAGGTTGGCTACAGCCCTGCCATATCCTGTGGGATCTCAGCGCTAACAGTGGGAGCAATGTCTCCTCTGCTTCCTCCTAAATCCAGGCAAGAAGGACATTTTGAGCTAGAGGATTGAACTATAACCACTTCACCTGATGGGAGCTGAGCATGAGCAACAGGAAGAGCTCATGTCAGCACCCTGGGGACCTGTGAAGACAAGGAGGGGCAGAGAAAGCAAAACAAAGCAGAGAGGCACTGTTGGTAAAGTAACAACTTTTATTAGCATCATAATTTGTCTACATCAAATCCTAAATGGGTCTGTAATTCTTATAATCTAACCTGGCCCCTTTTCCAGGTCTCTCTGCCTGCTCCTTTGGTCTTGTTCCACAGATCCTGCTGTTCTATAGTCTGGAATCCTTGGACCACAAGCATAGCCTTGCTTAGTATCTTGCTTCTGATCTCTTGGGCTGTGTCCAGCAGATCTGTGGCATCGGCTCTTGGTTCCTGCTCCTGCCTCTCTCCTGTGCTGCAGTTTGAGGGCACAGCTCAGCCATGCCTCATGAGGTGGGGTGTTGATGACAGTAGAGGCAAGAAGGCTGTAAGCACATCCTGCAGGTCTTGCAATCGCTTCATCTGGGCTTTGTTTCTGGTCCTGCTGCCCCTTCACCTCTTGGAAAGGTCTCTGGACCAAATGATGGGCCTTCTTTACAATCTCAGCTCTGAGGTACGTGGCCATGTCCAGCTGAAGTAGGTTATTGACTGTGGGGCTGTGCAGGGCATGTGCTGGGCTCTCTGGCCCCTCTGCTCTGGCTGTTGCTGTTGTCATCTTGTTCCTGCTTCCTTCCTGCTCCCACTTTTCTTCTGGCTGCTGGACAAGTTCCTGGATCATAAGCCAGGCCCTCTTAACAGCGTCAGTCCTGATGTAGTCAGCCATGTCCCGCAGAGGCGGGGTGTCGACTGTGGGGCTGTGTGCTGGGCTCTCTGGCCCCTCTGCTCTGGCTGTTGCTGCTGTTGCCTCACCCACGCTTCTTTCCTGCTCCCTCTCTTCTTCTAGCTCCTGGACAGGTTCCTGGATCATAAGCCAGGCCCTCTTAATGATCTCAGTTCTGATGTAATCAGCTGAGTCCAGCAGTAGCATTGCATGGGCTGTGGGCCTCTGCAGGCCAACTTCCAGATCCTCTGCCCCTTCTGCTGTGGCTTTGTCTGCTGCCACCTTGTCCTTGCTTTGTTCCTGGCCCCACATTTCTCTTGGTAGCTCATCAAGTTCTTGGACTACAAACACAGACTTGTCCAGGCCCTCAGCCTCCATGGACTGGGCTGTGTCCGGCTGAGCTGGGCCATCAGCTGTGGGGCCATGTGGAGCAGGTGCCTGGTTCTCTGCCCCTGCTGCTCTTGCTGCCTCCATGGGGGCAGAAGAAGTTGGTGGCTCTGCCTTCTCATGTTTGAGAGGTGTATGATGCTCCACTTCCTCAGAAGTGACAAGTGGGGCAGATTCAGCCAGCTGGGCATCTGCTGGATGCACTGGAGCAGGAGATGCTCTCAGCAGTTTGTCAGGTGCATCTCCTGCAGCCTCTGTGCCCACACTGATGGGGAAGCTGAGACCCTCCCTGAGATCAGTGCTGTCCTCCAGGCTGAAGGAACTGACCCAGTGGTGGACAGTAGGTGACCCAACAGCATCTGTTCCTTGGGACAGCTCTGTGGCTATTGCATCTTGCCATTCCTCCTCCTCTGACATCTCAGTGTCAATGGCATCTTCCCATTCCTCTTTCTCTGAGAGGTCTGTGTCCATGGCATCTGCCCATTGCTCTTCCTCAGACAGCTCTGCATCAGTGGCATTTTCACACTCCTGTTCCCTGATCAAAGCCACTGGCTCGATGATGGGCGCTTGGGCTCCCAGCTGCTCCTGCATCACCTGCTTATTCAAGATACCCTTCATGAACTCCCCTGTCACCTGCGGTGAGGGGCAGCCAGCCACCCAGGAGAGGCTTGTGCCCCTGTTCTGTCTGATCTCAGGCCATCCCATCCTGTCCTTGGCACTTACCTGCCCAGGTATGTCCTCGAGTCCCCCACAGCACCTCAGAGAGAAACCCTGTCCTTGGCTTTCTGGCTGTTGTACCTCCCTGTCTTCCAGGCCATCCTGCTGGGTGGCTTTCCAGAGGGGGGCCTGTCTGCATGTGATTCTGGCTGGGCAGCTCCCAACCAGGTCCTCAGGAGGGCTTCTCTTAAAGGACACAATGATCTCCCTCACAAAAGGCCCCTGCTTCTTGTGCCCCCACAGCCATGTAGTGCTTTGGTAGCACTCAATGCACACTGACAGCCCGGGTGGCTCCTGCTGCGCTGCTTGTTGCTGGTGGTCTGTCCCTGCACCTGCATCCCTGCTCAGGGAAGCAGATACAGCGAAGCCACATGCCTGTGCTGGCCATGCTCCCAGCTGCTTCTTCTCCATGGTTGTCTTTGGCATCCTCTGCCACAGACTTTTCAGTGTTGCCCTGGGCAGCTGCTGTTTCCTGAGGGAGGTGCTCTTCTAGGGCACTGCATCACAAACAGCCACTGTCACACCAGACCACTGTCACAAAGGGCCCTGCCCCTGCAGTACCCTCAAGGGCAGGGCAGATCCCTGTGATGCTGGCTGTGTCCTGTGAACTGCCACTGCTTGGGCCATGGTGCAAGGGACGGCAAAAGGGGGAAGCCAGGTGCCTGCTTTCCCTGCCTGAGAGCCCAAGCTGGCTTGTATCCTCCTGAGAGCCAGGGAAGGTCAAGCTCCAGACCTTTGCCAATGGGCACTGTTGTCAGGGCTGAGCAGGGCAGGACATCTGAGATGGAAAAGTTAGTTCAGAGACCATAGCTTTTATTATTTAAAATATTGTATAATGATTAGACAAAGAGATGAAGATGGGAACTGAGCCTTTGAGGAGTCCTAGCATGCCCTGGTTGGACTTGATATTGCATTGGGCTGAACCAGGCGCTCTGCAATGCTGACCAGAGAAGTGCAGTATCCCAAAAAGCAGGTTTTTTGTAGGCCTTCCTGGCTCCAGCTGGCTACAAGTTTCCCATTCCTTTTGAAATGGTTCAATTTACCAATATGTACATGAGTTCAAGGAGGTTTTGTCTCCTGATGAAATAAACACTGCCAGTCTTACACTTCTCGTAGCCACAAAGTTCTGTGCTGTCACTAAACAGGAAAAATAAGTGAAAGTTTCTCCTTGTTAGCAAATCTCTGACCAGAGGCAGTGCAGGTGATTACATGAGATCGCACAAAGCAACAATCCCGATGACAACCAGAGTACCAAGACTAGTGACTGCCTCATACAGGATGACTTGATTGGATGCTCTGTGGTGGTGTTCCCGGGGGTCCCAGGACGAGGGAAGAGATGAGAATCTTGACTCCATCTTTCAGAAGGCTGATTTACTATTTTATGGCATATATGATATTAAAAGAAAATGATATACTAAAACTATACTAAAAGAATAGAAGAAAGGATTTCATCAGAAGGCTAGCAAAGAAAGGAAAGGAATGGAATGATAATAAAATCTTGTGAATGACCAGAGTCTCAACACACCTGGACCTGTGATTGGTCATCAAATAGAAACAATCCTCATGAGATCAATCAAAGATGCATCTGCCACATTCCACAGCAGCAAATAATTATTGTTCACATTTCGTTTCTGAGGCCTCTCAGCTTCTCAGGAGAAAAAGTCCTGATAAAAGGATTTTTCATAAAATATGTCTGTGACAGATGCTCCTAAAATGCCACAGGCAGCTGGTGGGATTTACAAGCCAACAGTATCTGCCATGGAAAAATTCCAGAGATGTGCACAACTGTATGGCTTCCTGAAAAATGTGTTTTGCCCAGCTCCTACTTTTTCCTTGTCCTGGCTTGAGGGCCACAAACACTCTCAGATGCTGCCTTTTCCTCCTGAGGAATGCTGGTTACAAACCACAGTCATCTGATGCAGCCTTTTGGAATTGTGCCTTGCATGCCAAAATGTTAGATGGCTTCATTTCACTTCAGGTTCATAGAACGAAAATTTGTCATCAGGCCATCATTGCCAGTTCTATTATCACTTGCATTTTTCATGGAGGCTCCTCCCGACATTTGAAAAGACCAAAGACAGAAGTGGCAGCTGTGGTACAATTCCTCTTACATCCCCTTCAGTCATTGCATATTGGCAGTAAGCCTTGCAACCTTATATCAGGAAGGTTCAGAAAACACTCAGCTGCATCTAAAAAATCCAAGGATCTATGAAATATGTTTTTAAAGCCTTTCTTTACTTTGTGGCCCTCCCAAATCTCTATTTAGAAAACTCTGGCCCAATTTTCATTGCACACTCCTGTGTATGTTAATGTAATCACACAAGTGTCTAAGAAGTCAGAAGTTGCTCCTTCAAGTTTTCTGTTCCTAATCTCAGCCTGAAGCAGAAGTGGCAATGTAATTTTAAACCACTGAGCTCTCATTTTTAATGGCTTCTTCTTTATATAATAGGAAGATAGTGGTGACCTCACCAAGAGAGACGTAGATGAGGCAGGTGTATTAACTGCAGTCTTTCCATCTTACCCATGGATGACAGACCGAGAGGATCTCAGCAGTCTGAGCTGCAGGACCGTGGCTGCGAGAATGATCAACTCCCCTTTGACTCTGAACATGTGTGGGATCTGCTGCTCCATCTGGATTCCTACAAATCTGTTGGACAATTCATCAGAGAACGCTCAGAAAGCTGGCTGGTGTCATTGCAAAGCCTCTGTGGATGATTTCTGAGCAGTCTTGGGAATATGGAGAGGTCCTGATTTTCAAGAAGGGTGAGAAGGAGGAGCCTGGAAATTATAGGCCTGTCAAACTCACTTCCAGTGCTTGGTAAAATCAGAGAAAAGATTCTTCTGGAAGGGATTGAAAAACACCTGCAGAACAATGCAATCATTGATCATAGACAGCATGGCTTCATGGGGGGAAAGTCCTGCTTGTCAAACCTAACTTCCTTTCATTACAAGGCAGCCCACCTAGTTGATCGTGGGAAGCCGGTATATGTTATTTTTTTCTTTTTGCATTCAGCAAAGCTTTTGATACGGTCTCACACACAGGATCTTTCTGGATGAAATACCCAGTTCACAGCTGGATAAACACATCCTGTGATGGCTGAGCACTATGGTTCATAGGTGGGGCACAAAGGGTTACAGTGAATGGTGACTTGTCACTAGCAGGGTTCCACAGGGCTCCATCCTTGGCCCTGTGTTCCTCAACATCTTCATAAATCACTTGTACTTAGGACTTGAAAGAATATTAAGTAAATTCACAAATGAAGCAAAACTGGGAGGAACTGGTGAGTCCCTCAAAGGAGGTAGGTCCTGGAAAGACACCTTGCCAGATTAGAGAGATGGGAAATTATCAACTGCATGAAATTCAGCACAGATAGGTGCTGGCTTCTGCACCTGGGATGGGGCAACCCTTGTTGTGCGTATAGACTAGGGAAGGAGATGCTGGAGAGCAGTGCCATGGAAAGGGACCTGGGGCTCCTGGTCAGTGGTGAGTTGAACACGAGCCAGCAGTGCCCTGGCAGCCAGGAGGGCCAGCCCTGTCCTGGGGGCATCAGGCACAACATCAACAGCTGGGCAAGGGAGGGGATTGTCCTGCTCTGCTCTGCACTGGGGCAGCCTCACCTCGAGTGCTGGAGGCAGTTTTGTGTGTCACAGTGTAAGAAAGACATTAAACCAATAAAGAACATACAAATGACGGCCACGAGGATGGCGAAGGGTCAGGAGAAGCAGTGTGATGAGTGGTCTTTTGGTCTGTTCAGCCTGGAGAAGAGAAGACAAGGGAGACCTCACTGCAGTTACAACTCCCTCATGAGGGGAAGAAGAGAGGCAGAGGCTGAGCAGCAGATGAGAGAGGTTGGGTTGTTTAGCCCAGAGAAGAGGAGGGGGGACCTTAGGGGGGACCTTAATACTCTCTACAACTCCCTGACAGGAGGGTGTAGCCAGGTGGGGGTTGGTCTCTTCTCCCAGGCAAGCAGCAATACAATGACAGAATCTTTAGCTGTCCAGGGGAGGTTCAGTTTGGACATTAGGAAGAATTTCTTCACTAAAAGAGTTATTAGGCATTGGAATAGGCTGCCCAGGGAGGAGTCAGTTGTCCCTGGAGATACTTACAGAAAGACTGGATGTGGCACTCAGTGCCATAGTTTGGTTGACATGATGGTGTTCTGTCACAGGTTGGACTCGATGATCTCAGAGGTCATTTCCAATCTGATTGATTCTGTGATTCTGTAATTTTTTTTTGTGGCGACCAGTGACAGAACCCAATGGAAGTACCTGAAGTTGTGTTAGGTCATATTTTAGGAAAAGGTTCTTCAGCCAGAGGATGGTTGGGCACTGGAACAGCTCCCCAGGAGAGTGATCACAGCACCAGCCTGACAGAGTTCCAGAAGTGTTTGGACAAAGCTCTCAGGGACATGGTGTGGCTCTTGGGGTGGTCCTGTGCAGGGCCAGGTGTGGCATTGTGTTTTTAAAAGATTTGTTAATCTTGGTTGTATTAATTGTTTGATATTAAGAAATTGTTTGGTCCTTGGTTCCCCCCATGTTCTCCCCTCACAATGGTTTGTCCCAAGTTGTTTACCACTTCCCTTTCCCACAAGTAGCCTGCCCATCAAACCCAGTGATCCTCCCCTCCTCCCCCTCTGCCCTTTTAAGTCTTCTCCCCTCCCAATAGTGCTGCCTACTCCCCCTGTCAGTTACTGTAACCACCCCCCATTTTGTTCGAGAATTTTCGGTGTCAATCATCCCTGCCTTGTTATATGATTTGCCTCCAGGGCTTCTCCCCTTCTATGTGTAATTCCCATTGGTTCAGATATGTTGTATACTCCTCCCCTGCCCTTCTCTTATTGGTTGCCTGTTGCCTCCCGCTTGAGGCGTGGCGTCCTGGGTCCGGAACGGCACGGCAGCAACCCCTTTGCTACTCGGTTCAGTTACTCGCGTTCACCAATATGGTCGATGGTAAAAGGCGTTTATTAACCATTGGGTAGGGGCATTTATAGCAGGGGTCAACTGTACAAAGTAACGGTTAAAGGGGAGGGTCCCTGCCTGCCCGTGACATCGCGATATTTTGTGCATGCCAATCTCCCACATTTCCCCCCCCCAATGATTAGTTAAAAACATGAAAAATGTAAAGGTTAAAACTGACAACTAACAAATATAGCAAACATATATAACTGGTAAAAATGTACCGAAACTGAACAATACAACATAACCATAGCAAATTTGAACAGGCAAAATGTTAACTAACCCCAACTGGTTTGTAAAGAACAACACAAAACATCTTCTTAAACTTGTTTAAACTGTAAAACCCAAAGTCAATGTCAGGGGCTTAACAAGCTGGAATCAAGGGTGACCAGTCATGGGAGTTTGCAGGAGTTCTTCCTCAGCTTTTGCCATCTTTGCAGAGAAGCAGAAAACCTCTGTGCTGATCGTAGATTGTTCCATTCAAGTAGAGTCAGAACCTGGCCAGGGTTCCAACTCTATCCGATGGACACAACTTCATTCCATTCAAGCGGAGTCAGAACCTGGCCAAAGTTCAAACTCCACTTGATGGACATCATTCTATCCATTCAAGTAGGGTCAGAACCTGGCCAGGGTTCCAACTCCACTTGATGGACATTATTTAAAATAATACTTTCAAAAACAACATTTATGTGAACCATGACTGATGACACTTTGTTGTGGTTTTCCCCCTGTCTTTCTCTGCGCCGGCCCCTCCTTTAACTCAGCCACTGAGTCTTCCATGACCTCAGTACAATCTGTCATCGGGCTGCTTGATGGCTTGTCACAGCCCTCAGGACGCGAGGTATGCGGGCTGCCGTGGCGTCCGGGGATTCAGTCCTGCAAAACAAGCTTTACAAATCTTATAAGTTTTTGCCCTGAAGGTCTGGTTTTATTGACTTAAGTGGACACCATTTAATTTTACTATCTTTCCTTACAGCTGCATAACCTCGCCCTGTGAGTACCAACCTCCAGCCTGTCTCCCACTCTCCTAACTCGTTTTTAACCATTACTCGTGGGCCTTCCTCTAGTGCCTGGGTCGCCCAGTGCCTCTGGGCAGGACTTTCGGTTTCATCTCCCCTGGGGAACTTATTCAAAGCTAGCAAGGCGGTTGCTAGGATGGGCGCTTGATCTTTCGGTGGGATGGAATTGGTGAAACCTTCTGTTTTTGCTAGCACCTCCAGTTTATTTCTTAGAGTCTGGTTAGCCCACTCGACAATGGCCTGTCCGGTGCTATTTATACGGCATGCTGCAGACTAAAGTTATACCCCACCTCAATGTGAATGCTTGTGTTGATCTTGAGATGAAACCTGGACCATTATCCATTTTTATTTGCTTTGGGATACCTAGCCATGCCATGGCCGTCAACCAATGCTGGACAGTCGCCCTGGAATCAATCCCTTGGTGCTGCGTGGCTATGATTATTTCGCTATAAGTGTTGACTGTCACTGCGAGCCATGCTTCGGGCTTCAGCAGCTGGCATAGTGTAAAATTGGTTTGCCATATTTCACTGGCTTTGGTGCCCCTAGAGTTGACGCCAATGGGACCACAGTGGTGATTTTTGGCAGTAGGGGCATGTGGCGACCACATGCCTTGCGTTGGCGGTTGAGATCCCACATTTTCTTGCAAGTGCTTTGGCCCCAATATGTAAGGACTCGTGCCACTGATGGGCTTCTCTTAGCATCCACAGCCCTTTTGCAGCAGCATCTGCTTTGGTGTTCTCGGTCTGAAAGAATTCCTTGATTGGACTGTGGCTGTTGATATGAATGACAGATATGGTGCCCTTTCACAAGTAGAGCGCTTCTTCCAGCAACATAGCTGCCACGGACACTGCTACACCAGGCCCAGCCAGGGCTAGACAGAGTCTGGCCCGGAATATGGAGTCTGTCACAATGTTAAAATGTTCCTCCGAAAACAGTCCGCATGCTAGGGCCACAGCAGCTGCTTCGAGCTGCTGAACTGAAAGTGTGGGATCTGTTGTTTTAATGCAGTGCCACTGCTCCCCTGACTGCCACACCAGCACTGCAGTTGAGGTTACCGAAGACGCATCTGTGAAGACTGTTTGTCCTGGTCGTGGTCGGTCAATTACCTTCGGTGGGAGGTCGAGGTCTACCACCTCAAGTAACTGCGTCCAGGGGGGCTTCGCTGCGTAACAAACTTCTCCCCCAAATCCAGCGAGGGATATAGCCAGGTGCTCTGACATCAGCAGTGACTGTGCGTATAGTTGCTTGCGGAATGGCAGATATATTTTAGTAGGTTCTGCGCCCAGATGCCTCAAGGTGAGCCTCCTGCCTTTCATAATGAGGCTACCAAGGCACTCAATTCCTTGGGAAAAGGCATGTGATGGTTTCCCCAGGACTACCCATTGTAGTCGACTGGGCTTTATCAGTTGGGCCTTGGGCTAGCGCTCCTACTCCCCCTCTCTTTGTAACGTGGACATACAGATCGACTGGTGTGTTCGCGTCCCATCTGGCAAGTGTGCTTGTCGACATCTGATGTTCGATGAAATCGAGTGAGCTCGCTGCTTCCAGGGTCAGTGCCTTCTGCTCCCATGGGCTCTTCCCCTTCAGGAGGTCATTCAGGGGGTCCATGATCTCAGGAGGGACCAGGATGATGTTACGGAGCCACTGTAGAGACCCCACCAGCTGCTGCACGTCATGGAGCGTCCTGATGTCTCTGCGGATATTTATTTGGGGAGGGATTATACAGGAGTCTGAGATTCCTACCCCTAAAAAGGTCTCACATGGCCCCCTCTTTATTTTCACACTGGCAATCTCGAACCCATGTGTTCTTAAACTTTCTGAGACCGTAGACACCAGCCTGTCCACCTGACTTGCAGATAGTGCGGCGATCAGGATGTTGTCCATGTATTGGATGATGGTTGGGGACCATTCTGCTGGACTGGTGCCAGTGCTCGGCCTACTGTGATTTGGCAGATGGCAGGGGAGTTGACCATTCCCTGAGGAAGAATTCGCCATTGGAAGCGCGGGTTGGGCCGCTGGCTGTTTGCGAAAGTTACGGAAAAGGCGAATCCCTCCTTGTCCTCATCATGTAGGGGGATGGAGAAGAAACAGTCCTTGATATCGAGTACCACACAGGGTTGTCCTCTTGCTATCATTGAATTCATTGGCAGTGAAGTTTGCACAGGGCCCATTGGCTGAATTTTCTTGTTCACTTCTCATAGGTCATACAGGAAATGGAAGACTTCACCAGACCACTTAGGTATGACAAAGATTGGGGTGTTCCACGAGCTCGTTGAGGGTTCAATGTAGTTTTTCTGCAGCTCCTGAGTAATTAATTCAAGAAGAACAGTCATTTGAGGCTTGGATAAAAGCCACTGCTCGACCCACACTGGGTCCAGTGATTTTCATGTCAATTTGATGGGTAGTTGTGGGTATACGGCAGTGGCCCTTAGAATAAATTTGTCATCCTGACATCCAGCAAGATTAGGGCATCTCTCCCTAACAAAGGTGGATATTCCGACATAACATACGGGGAAAGGGTGATGGTTCTCCTCGGTCCCCTCTCTGTGCAAAGCGTTACCACTATTAGTTGGGTGCTTTTTCTGGCTCGTGTCAGCCCATTGACCCCGCCCACCATGGGTGCTTCTTCTAACTCCCACTGCGGAGGCCAATGTACGTATGGGATGACAGTGATGTCTGATCCTGTGTCAACCCAGAAAGGAAGGCAGATAGCAGAGCCTTCAGGGTTGTTGCAGTGATGGCAGATTGCCCACACTCTCAGTGGGTGTCTGCCTACCCTTGCGGCGAACGCCAACCATGGGTCTCGCTCCCACGCCTTCATGGCCAGGGCCACCAAGGGGCCTCGTCCCCAGGGAGCTGTTTCTGGTATTCCCGGGGTGTGGATGGTTTTGGCTGGGCCATTGGCTGAGCTGTGAAGCTGACTGCAGGAGGGGGCAGCGGGTGCGGGAGTTCGGTGCTCCATTGGCAGTTGGCACAGCCGGGCCGCTTCATGTTCCGGGTGGGAGGGGGCTGTGTGCGGCCCAGGTGCCCCCTCCCCCTTCCGTTTCCCGGATGCTTGCAATCTCTAGCAACGTACCCCCTCTTTCCACATGCCTAGCATGGCCCCTTAGACTTCATCTGGTGTGAGTGAATTGGTGGGTGTCCCGACTGAGGGCAGTTCACCACGATGTGACCTACCTGGCCACACCTGAGGTATGCCATCACGCTTGTTATCGCAGAGTGAATAGCTGCTTGAATTGGGGCTAAGCACTCCTCCTTTACAACGTGCCTGATCATATCCGCAGTAGTAGAACCTGGTAGTAGTGACCGTAGAATGTCCTTTGCAGCTGTGTTGCACTGCTGGTGCAAGCACTCTGCTAACACGGGGCCCTTTGCCTCCGCTGGTAAAGCGGAGGAATCAATTGCTGCCTGGAGGCAGTCCACAAACTACATAAAGCTCTCACTCTCACTCTGCTTTATAGTGGACCACGGTGATGGTCTGGCAATGACCTGAGACACAGAGCAGATGGCATCTCTGGCAGCTCGGGTTGTTGCCATAACCTCGTGGGCTGGAAGGCCCTCAGTCTGTGCCTGGGGAGTAATCATTGTCGGGTCTGTGCCCATCAAGCGTGTTAAGCTGGAGCCATGCAGTGGATGATCTGCTCCAGTCACCGAGGCCAATTGCCTTGTGCAGTTATCCTCCCACTCTTGCTTGAACACAATCATTCCTGCCCCGTCAAAAATTAATTGGCACGTTTGTTTAATATTGAATGGAAGCATGTCATCCCCTCCGAAAACGCTGTCAATAAGGGTGGAGACCATTGCCGAATTAATTCCTCTATCTGCAATAGCTTTAACAATTGCCTGTATATCCTTTGGGTTTACGGGCATGTAAGTTCTTTGATTTCTGCCTGGCCCCCACCCAGACAGGAAACGCGAGTTTGGCTGAAGGGGCCCACTCAGCACATGCGATTTTTATTCTTCTCCAGTCAGTAAGAGGAGCCTGTTCCTTCTCTAGCTTCCCCTTGACCCAGGCAGGGGGATTGTGATGGCTACCCTCAGCGCGCTTTCACTCCCTCTTCATCAGAGCCAGAATTAGAATCAGAATTGGAAGCAGAGTCAGCAGCGTGAGTGGCAACAGACCATTTGTGGAGCCACTCATCCCAGCTCGAGTCCAACTCAGGTCCAGAACTCAACTGGCTGGAGATTTCCTGGCTCCTAGACCTTCTCCTTAGGCTTTGACCGGGCCCCTCCTTCTTAGCATTAGGCCGCTCCCTCCCTCTAGGCTCCCCCTGCCTCCTGCTGGAGGAGGCCAGCATCTTGCCAGTCTTTAAACGCGCGCTCTGAGCAGTCTCAGTAACCCCTCCGTGCTTTTCCCTTCTCTCTTGTTCACACGTGCCTGCGCTGTACTACAGCCCCTCTCTGCTCCCACTGACTGCGCCCGTGCTCGCGCTCCCCCGCCTCCGGGGTTTGCCATCCTGCGGTGCACAAGGCAGAGGCCCTGCCCAGGCCCCATCAGGCCCTGAGGTAACAGCAGCACCCCTTGCCCCTGAGCTAATGGCTGCGCTCTGCGCCTCAGCGGTAATGGCTGCACTCCGCGCCTCCTGTAACAGCCCTTCCCAAAACAACTGCTTTTCCTCCACTGCCAAGGCACCTGGGCTCAGGAGCCAGGGAGAATGTTCCTGCGGCTGTAAATTCCCGCACTTGGCAACTTCATGACTATTCCCCGTCTGCGCAGCCTCCCACATTTCCCACTTCGGCAGAACCTTCTGCAGGGCCCACATGACTTTTCCCCATAATTTTAGATTTTGCCCCGACCCTGAGGATATCACTTCCTCGGCTAGGGCGCGAGTACATTTGTCCCACATCTCTGGGCATAAAATATGTACCAGCTGCCCAAGAACCCCTATTTGCAGGAGCCTCATAACAACGAGGTTAAAATCTCCTGGCTGGCAGTCCACCCCCGACTGCCTAAGAACTTTAAAAATTACCTTTGCGTGAGACTCCATTTCCCCTTCACCGGTCCTTGGGGGCGTCCTCCCCGCCGGAGTCGAACCTGCCACCCTGGCCGTCGTTCACCCGCCCAGGCATCCCCCATCCCCCTGGCACCTTCCTTTCTTCCCGGGTTTCGGCACCACTTGTTGCCTCCCGCTTGAGGCGTGGCGTCCTGGGTCGGGAACAGCACGGCAGCAACCCCTTTGCCACTCAGTCCAGTTACTTGTGTTCACCAATATGGTTGACGGTAAAAGGCGTTTATTAACCATTGGGTAGGGGCTTTTATAGCAGGGGTCAACGGTACAAAGTAATGGTTAAGGGGGAGGGTCCCTGCCTGCCCGTGACATCGTGATATTTTGCGCATGCCAATCTCCCACAGTTGCCTTGTGTCTCCTCCTTCTACGCCCACTCCCTTTATCAGTTCCTCCCCGAGCCCTTCTCCCTGAGCACTTGTCCCTGGAACCATCGAGGAATAAAGCCTCCTTGACAGCCACACAAGTGTCCTCTCTTTGCTTCCTCTGCCTTGGATTCCTTGTAGTCTCACTCTCGCCTGTGCCACCCATGCCACAGATGGCACCACCACATGGGATCCACTAGGGGGACTCAGGGGTGGCAAATCTTGTGGCCTCCTCTGGCCAAGCTTCGGGAGCAGCTAGCTGGGACTGATTTGCTCCCTTGGCCGCAGAGAAGGGTGGCAGTTGGTACACAACCGTGAGGCTTTTCTGCCAGTCTCTCCAACACCGGCACAGTGCTCGACGCCACCTTCCAGGGATGTTGTGGCACGGAGAGAAGCCTTCCAGCAAGAACTGCTCCAGCGGGCATCGGCCCCTTGGATTTATTCAGTTCCTAGCAGCACCAGTGCCCCTGCGTGAACACACCAATTTTTGTCTGGTGGTGCTCCTGGGGGATGAAGGCACAACCCCTCCCACAGCAGTGGAAGGGATGCTTTCAGGACCGAGAACACTGCTGTCGTTTTCTTTCCTGAGGTCGGTGGTTGGGTGAGTTCCCCTGCTGGCTTTGGGACGGACCCGGCTAGGGGGACTCCCCTTAGGCAGCCTCACTCCCGAGGGTGAGGGGACATGCAGTGCACGGTGTGAGTGGTTGCTGCCGTCGGCCTACGGGACCCTTTTCCTAGTTTATTTTTCCCTTTCCGACAGCGACTGGGTGGAAGTTTGCTGGGTGTTCAGCATGGGTTCCAAGCTGTCCACTCAGCAGAAAGAGATTTATATCCAAGTTGCGGGGGTCCTGAGGGAGGGGGGTGAAAAGTTCTCTAAAATTTCCGTAAAAAAGTTAATTTGCTGGCTGCTTTTTAAGTTTCCGCAAATGTCAGCAAATGATGTTAGAAGTGAGGATTTTTGGAGGGCTGTAGAGAATTTAGTTACGGAGGGAATGAGAAGGAGTGACCCTACGGTCAAAGACGGTTTTGTGTGGTTGTTTGTCTTAATTACTGGCATTCTGAAAGCTAATAGTGAGCGGGAAAGTAAAAAATGTCTGGCAACGCGATCCCCATTTCTCCCTCGACCCCTTTCTCCGCCCCCTTCTTCTCCTGCCCCTGCTTCCCCTACACCGGGTGGACGGGGCGGGGGCAACCCGTCCAAAGCAGGCACAGGGTTGCTACCGTCTCCCTGGCTCCCCCAGTTCCCCTCGGTACCCCTGCCTTGACAGTGCTGGCCACACTGTCAGGTAACCTGTCCCTAGCCCTCCTCCCAGCCCTTTTGCCCCTGCTGCTAATCCTGAAAGTTCTCAGGGTTGCTTTGTTCCCCTAAACCCATTCCTTATCTGTCCTGGAGAAGTCCCACAAGATGGCCGCCACACGTGGCAGCTGCCCCGATACCCCAACATGGTGGTCACCTTGTGGCGGACGTTTCTCCTCCTCAGAATCCCTTCTTTCCTGCCCTTCCTTCCCTATACCCCTCCTCTTCCCCTGTGGCTTTTAACTTGGCTTCTCCCAAAAGTTATTATGCAGATCCACCTGTTGCTCCTCCTCCTCCGCCTCCTCATTTGTCATCGGACCCCTCCCCTTTTCCCACGGTGTTACCACCAGCTCCAGCTTCACCTATCACCCACCCTAACTCCACCCTAAACTCTGCCCCTTAGCCTCTAAACTCCGTGTCCCCCAGTTCCTGTTTCCCATGCCCCACCTTCTGGTTCCCGTGGTAACGTGGTTGCCGGGGGAGAGGGACTGGGGAAACAGGACACATCACATAATAATGAAGCTCTGTTCTTGGCTCCCGTCACCTACAATTGGCACGGGCTGCAACCTTGCTACGATACGCTGTCGTATGACAGCATTCAAGATCTCTGCAAGGCGAAAAGAGAATTTGGCCCTGAAAGTGAGTTCTTTCGGAGCATTTCAAAGGCAACCTTTTCTCGAACATTAGTCCCTGAAGATATTAAACACCTTTTCAGTTGCCTGCTCCCTCCATCTGAATACAAACTGTGGGAAGGAACTTGGAGGAGGTTGACAGGGGACCTCCTCCCGGAGATCTCGAAAAGTGAGGAGTATGCTGCCAACAATGAGGGCCACTTTATCACCATGAACCACCTTATTGGTGAGGGTGACGTTAGCCAAGCATAGAAGCAGGCAGGCATGATTCCAAAGAAGGTTTTAGACCTGGCAAAACAGGCGGCAGAGCGAGCATTCCTTGCGATGCCTTCCAAGGAACTGGTGGTACCCTACATTGCCATCAGACGGACAATTTCTGAACCTTTTGTAGATTTTGTCAACAGGGTCAGAGCTGCTCTGGAAACAAAAGTGGACAATCCCCAGTTGCAAGAGCAGCTCACTCTCGACACTGTAATCACCAATACTAATGAGGCGTGCCGAAGGGTCATCCTTGCCCTTCCTGCCTCACCACCACCCACCCTTGACCAACTTATTGAGGAATGCATGCGAAGGCCATGATCATGGTGGAGGACATGATCCGAGTCAACCCAACACCCAACAGAGCGGTGGCAGCAGCTTTTGCTTCATCAAAAGGACAGAACTACCCTGCGAGAGCTGCCATACCATCAGGTCAGTGTTGCTTTCACTGTGGGCAAGACGATCATTTCATCAGTCGCTGTCCTTTCTTGGGGAGAGCCCCTCTGAGTTAGGGGAATGACAGAGGGGGAGGGAAAGCAGAGGAGGATTCAAACCAGGCACAAAAAACCTAGTCTCTCAGTGCGAGCCAGCCCCACGCGAGGACATAAACAGAGCAGTCGGCCGGGGGCCAGCTGTTCAAAAGGATTGTTGTCAGTTAACCACTCTGGGCGTTTCTGAACCATACTGGCTGAGACTTACCTGTTCCTTCTTTTATCCCAATCAGGACTGGTATAAGATTGGCGCGGAGCCCGTACTCCTCTCCCACATCCAACAGGTGGAGACGCACAAGCATGTGCCAGCTCTCAATTGCAAGGATCTCGTTGTCAGGGACACAAAACACAGTCCCCTAGGGGTTGAAGTTGTTCCTGCAGTCCTCACACTCAACCTGGAATGCTTCACCCTCATGACGCGCTGTGTCCATCCCTCCCTCTCCCTGCCGGAGAGCCAGATAATCACACAGGTGATCCCAGTACCTTGCTTCATGTGTGATGACCTGGACCTTTCAGTCTTTTACACCGAAATGCTGGGAAGAGGAGAAGCTCCTCATGTGGTGTGGCCTTAAGAGCGGGGGGCACTCTATCCAACTTCAGGGGATGATGGACATGGGGGCAGACATGATGGTCATTCCCCTACACAAATGGCTGCCACAATGGGAGCTGCAAACCGTGAATCACTCGGTCAGTGGTATTGGGGGTTCTCAACTGGTGCGTGTATCAAAGAGCATAGTTCAAATTACGGGGCCAAATGGGCAATCGGCGTCTGTGCGCCCATTCATTTTAAATTCTACCTATACCCTGTGGGGGGGAGATGCCATGTTGCAGTGGGGTGCAAAATCAGATCTGCCTGCTCCCTAGGATTTTTAGGTGTGGCCACTGCAGAGTGCCCTACCTTGAGGCTGAATTCGTTAACTGATGAACCAGTCCAGGTAGGTCAGTGGCCGCTCAGCAAACAGAAATTAAAGGCGCTCACTCAGATTGTGGAGGAGGAACTGGCCAAGGGCCACATAGCAGAGACCAACAGCCCCTGAAACTCTCCTGTTTTTGTCATCCAAAAACACGGAGGAGACAGGTGGCGTCTCCTCCACGACCTGAGAAAAATAAATGAAGTCATTGAAGACATGGGACCTCTCCAATCAGGGATGCCTTTCCCATCTATGCTCCCCCAAAATTGGAAATTGACTGTAATTGACATCAAAGATTGCTTCTTCCATATTCCTCTTCACCCAGCTGATGCTCATGGTTTGTCTTCTCTGCGCCCTCCATCAACAGAGGAGCTCCCATGAAGCGCTACCATTGGCTTGTTCTCCTGCAAGGGATGAAAAGCAGTCCTACCATCTGCCAGTGGTATGTTGCCAAAGTTCTGTCCCCAGCACATGAAAGGGAGAAAAATTGCATACTATATCATTATATGGATGACATTCTTCTTTGTGCCCCTGAAGACGACATGCTTGCACGCGCCTTGGAGGACACTGTTACAGCCTTGTCGGTGGCAGGATTTGAGCTGCAAAGAGAGAAAGTCCAACACCTGCTGCCTTGGAGGTATCTGGGTCTTGAAATAACCGCACATACCATCACATCTCAAAAGATCCTAATTAATAACAACCCTAAGACCTTGCAAGATCTGCACCAGCTGTGTGGCTCCTTGAAATGGATCAGGCCCTGGCTGGGGCTCTCCATGGGGGATCTGTCTCCTCTCTTCAACTTGTTGAAAGGGGGGAGAGCTTGGATTCCCCAAGGACCCTGACTCTGGAGGCCCGGGCTGCACTCGAGAAGGACCAGTCCACCATTGAAAGCCAGCAAGCCCACCGATGCCATGAGAACCTGCTATTTAGTTTCATTATTTTGGGTAAGTTGCCGCACCTTCACGGGCTGATCTTCCAATGGGACATGGACCAACTGGACCCCCTCTTAATCACAGAGTGGGTGTTCCTTGGTCATCAGCTGTCCAAAAGTATCACCAAGCCACAAGAGCTGATGGCCCAGCTGATCATAAGGGCTAGGGCTCGCCTCTGTGTGTTGGCGGGGTGTGACTTCACATGCACCCACCTCCCCATTCAAACATCTACTGGGAAAATGGATTCTGGGACCTAGGAGCATTTGCTTCGGCAAAATGAAGTTCTGTAATTTGCCCTGGATAGCTACACTGGACAAATTTCATTTAATCATCCGGCCCACAAATTATTCACCACCAAATTTAATTTGATCCCAAAAGAAATCCAAAGTCGTCATCCCCTCAAAGCTCTGACAATTTTTACAGATGCATCTGGAGGATCCCACAAGTCAGTAATGACCTGGAAGGATTCTCGAACTCAGCAGTGGGAAGCCGATGTAAAGATCATGGAGGGCTCTCCACAAGTTGCTGAGCTGGATGCTGTTGTCTGAGCTTTTGAGAAATTTTCAGAGCCTTTTAATTTGATAACCAATTCAGCCTACGCAGAAGGTATGGTGTCCAGGGCAGAACATGCAGTGCCTAAAGAGGTCTCCAACCCTGCCATCTTCCGCTTGCTCTCGTGCCTTATACATCTGGTTTCCCACCAAGAGCAACTATTTTTTGTGATGCATGTGAGATCACACACACCGACCTCCCTGGGTTCATTGCTGAGGGGAACCACAGGGCAGATGCCCTGGCCGCATCATTGCAGCTGGCTGGCCTTCCTAACATCTTCCAACAGGCCAAGCTAAGCCATCAGCAGTTCCATCAGGATGCCCCAGGGCTGGTCTGCCAGTTCCACCTTCAGCGTAACCAAGCCAAGGCAATTATGGACATGTGCCCCCACTGTCAGAAGACAATCTTACCATCACTGGGTTCTGGGGTGAACCCTAGGGGCTCCGCAGCTGTGAGGTATGTCAAACTTACATCACCCATGTGTCTGAATTTGAGTGGTTCAGATATGTCCATGTGTCCTTGGACACCTTCTTGGGGGCAGTCTTCGCCTCAGCCCATGCTGGAGAAAAGGCAGCAGACACCCAGAAACATCTAATGCATGCCTCTGTGGTCCTAGGGATTCCATCCACCATTGAGACGGACAATGGCCCAGCCTATACTTCCAAGGCATTTGGTGAGTTTTTACAGGAATGGGGGGGTTCAACATCAGACAGGGATTCCTCACTCCCCCACCAGCCAGGCTGTAATAGAGCACACAAACTCTCAAGCAAGTCCTCACCCACCAGCGGGGAGATGTCCGAGCTCTGTCCCCACATCTCAGGCTCTGCAACACACTTTTTACTATCAATTTCCTGAACTGTTCCTATGACAGACCAGAGCCGCCAGCCCTGAGATATTTCCACCGGCACCAACATGTGGGATTTAAGGTTAAACCACTCATTCTGATTAGGGACCCTGACTCGGGAGAAATCCAGGGTCCAGTTCATCTCGTCGCCTGGGGACGTGGATATGTCTGCATGTCCATGCCCTCTGGGGTCAGGTGGGTCCCTAAAAAATTTATCAAGCTGTACGTCCCAGGAGAAGCCAATGTTGTACCTCAAGCTGCTAACCCTCGCCATCAGGAAGACCCAAGTGACTGCACTTTTGCGCACAACAGAAAACGCCTCAGGGAAAGAAGAAAACATTGATACTGTCTTCCCTGTTTGCCCCCTCCTCTGACACCCTTGTTTGTAGCCTTAGTTCCATCCTTAATATGTGCTGTGTTTCCTTTGCTTTTAGGCATCCACAGTGCTCCTCGCAGTCCTCCTCGTCATCTGGGGGCTCCAACCTGTCATCTTGAACTGGTCCTCTGCAGGCACGTGGATCGCCCCTCAGCCCAGGAAAAACGTATGGGTAACCCTGGCCCATTCCCTCAATCAGAGCCATCTGCGCCTTTCAACCGCCACAGCAGAAAATCCGATGTCTACCTGTCTGGTGGGGATTCCTTCAAAATTGGCTGAATATCCAGACTCTATCCGCAATGTCCAAGACCAATTCAGTAGAGATAATCCACTGAACCAGTAAGCAGAAAGCTACAGGTACTGAGGGGTGGTGAACTATGTCCGAACACTGGTGACCAACCCCTAGTCCTGTGGCGGAAGTGGGTGCACAACCTGCCTTACACCGAGGCCGAGCCCCAGGAATTTGAACTACTGGGCTCCGCCAAAGCAGAGAACTGTGTGCACGTCGATTTCACCCCCACTGCCCGGAAAGGTCTTTATGAAAATATTAAGCAGTTTAAGGTGGAGTTTAAGGCAGATAGTTGGTGTGTCAACCTAATAAAGATAAAAGCCTCATCCACCAACGATGGGTACACGAGGAAATTAGATAAGGGGCTTTTATTAATTTGTGGAGATAGAGTGCACCAGGAATCCCCTCTCGCCTTCTCGGAGGCCCATGCACCCTGGGGCGTCTATCCCTGGTATCGCCTAACATGATGCAAATTCCAATTCGAGACACTAAAACAAACTCAAAAATTGTCAAAAGGGGTGCAACCCAATTCGATGAACATTGTGACAGTGAAATTTATGATTGGGCCAAGTCCAAGCGTGTCGCCGTTTCTGTTTTTCTACCTTGGGTGGCGTCCACTAAAGCTCTGAGTGAGCTAGGACACCTTGAATGTTGGGTGACCCGCCAGGCAAATTTAACATCTAGAGCCCTAAGTGACCTCCTAGAAGAAGAGGAGATAACCAGATGGGCCACTCTGCAGAACAGGGCTGCCATCGATTTTCGGCTGCTGGCACATGTGCATGGGTGCCAGGAGTTTGAGGGGCTGTGTTGTTTCAATTTATCATCGAAAAGCCGATCAATCCACGCGTCCATTCAAGAAATCAAAGGCATGGATGGAGATGTTAAGCAAGAAAGAAAGGACTGGTTCAAGGACATGTTTAAGAACTGGGGCCTCTCGGTCTCGATGCCTTCCCTTATAAAAGACGTTATTTATTTCATTATAATTCTTTTCCTAATTTCCCTGTGCTGCGGAATTCTGAAGCACATCATCAACGCCTCTACCTCGAAGCCCTCTACCACATCCAAGATAATGGTCACTGCCGCCACCACCACCAATGATGAATGGTGGGAAGGAAAATGCTCAGAAAGCGCGGAAGTGTGACAGGGACTGAGTCTCATTTGCCTGGACTTGCCCCTCTCCTTACTTTTTTAAACAAAGAAGGGGGAGATGTGGCAGCATTGTGTTTTTAAAAGATTTGTTAATCTTGGTTGTGTTAATTGTTTTGTATTAGGAAATTGTTTGGTCCTTGGTTCCCCCCATGTTCTCCCCTCACAATGGTTTGTCCCAAGTTGTTTACCACTTCCCTTTCCCACTAGTAGCCTGCCCATCAAACCCAGTGATCCTCCCCTCCTCCCCCTCTGCCCTTTTAAGTCTTCTTCTCTCCCAATGGTGCTGCCTACTCCACCTGTCAGTTATTGTAACCACCCCCCATTTTGTTCGAGAATTTTCGGTGTCAATCATCCCTGCCTTGTTATATGATTTGCCTCCGGGCCTTCTCCCTTTCTATGTGTAACTCTCATTGGTTCAGATATGTTGAACACTCCTCCCCTGCCCTTCTCTTATTGGTTGCCTTGTGTCTCCTCCTTCCATGCCCACTCCCTTTATCAGTTCCTCCCTGAGCCCTTCTCCCTCGGCACTTGTCCCTGGAACCATTGAGGAATAAAGCCTCCTTGACAGCCACACAAGAGTCCTCTCTTTGCTTCCTCTGCCTTGGATTCCTTGTAGTCTCACTCTTGCCTGTGCCACCCACACTGCAGACGGCACCATCACATGGGATCCACTGGGGGACTCAGGGGTGGCAAATCTTGTGGCCTCCTCTGGCCAAGCTTCGGGAGCAGCTAGCTGGGACTGATTGGCTCCCGTGGCCACAGAGAAGGGCTGCAGCCAGGAGTTACACTTGAGGATCTTTGTAGGTTCCTTCTAACTCAGCAAATTCAGTGATTCTGTGACTTCTCTCTTCTTAGATGGATTTTGTTTACTCACTGGTGTAAAAAACTGTCTGCTGCTCTCAAATGGGTTCTAGTAAAAAAACCTGCTGTTAAAAGTTGTGAGTGCACCAATGAATGAAAGCTAGAATGTTTTCAAACTCTTGATCAGATTTTTTAGAATTTTGAAAAGGCTGAAATTCCACGTATTCTACAGTTTGCCTCTTGTAATAGCAGCCAGCAGAACTTTGATGCACCAGTTTTGTCCAGTAGAGTGTTTTGTCCAGTTAATATAATTATGGAATGAAAATATTTGTTTAGCAAAAGGACTGAAGTAACAAGATTTCGAGGAAAATGAGAAAACAAATAAAAATACAAGTTTTTACCAGCGATGTTATTAGAATATCTTGATTAGAAGTATTAAAAATCATCTTAGTGAAAGTAAAAAGTTGAACTTTATAAACCACTCAGATGTAAAGTCTGGACCAGCTTGCAATCCAGACATGTCAGACATGTCTTTCCCCTACCAACCCCAAATAATTAATTTTGTTTTGAAACAATCAATCTGAAATGTTTGCATGATTCATTGTGAAAACTTGATCTTGTGCTAAAATCTGAAATTAAATTTTAAAATGTTCTCTGTTCATTTTACTTATTGGCCTCCAGATGGTGACAGTCCAAGCTAAATGTCTGTAAATTTTTTACATATTTACCTCTTATTTTACCTTCCTTTTTTGTAGCTTACAGAAGTATTCAATTGCAACTAAATCCGAAACTACAGAGTTATGAGGGAGGTGAGTGTTGTGCTAGCCCCAGGTAGCATCAATTGCCCACAGATGCTCATCTGACCTAGACCCCCTAAAGCCATAGCCAGCTTTTCCTGTGCTGAAATTTAAGGAGAACAGTCTCTGCCCTGCTGTTCTACATTTACATTTCATGTATTTGAAGGCAATTGCCATGTTTCAGCTGGTCTTCCTTTCCTCTGGACAAGCAACCTTTTCCCCTTCTTTGTATGCTCAGGTACCCTTATCTATTGAAATCCCTTAGGGGCACCCTTCCTCCCAGCCAGCAGCTATTTAACAACAGTAATATTTCATATCCTACAGGCTAAATCTTTCATGAAAATGCCAAATTGGTCCCCATTTAGGGCAAATTGACCAGGATTCCTGTTTGATTTTTCCCTGCAGTGAAAAACTGAAATGTACGTTGTCTAGTTTCTACCTGTTTAGCGTTCATTTAATTGTTGATTCATCTAGAAAATGTTTCCTTTATTAACTTCTGAGAAAGTCTAGTAAGGGTTTCTGTAAATTAATATAAATTACATTTCCAGCTTCTCTTCACCCAATGACTGATTTGGCCGCAAAGGAAACTGGAGTGGTTTCATGTAATTTGTTTTCAACAAACCCATGTGTCCTTTAATTTACTGCCTTCTTATCTTGGGGAGAGTTGTCTGTTTGAGCTTACATTTTTCAGTAACTGTAATGAAGCTGACCAGGTTAATACTTTTTTCCTTCTCATTTTTCCATTCTTCTCTCTTCTAAAATACTGCATTTCTGCTTTTTGCAGCTTTTGGGAATACTTTTTTGTCCATCAGGAATTTTCTTCATGCCAGAACTATTATCAGCTCTGCAGCTGAACTACACTGACACCTCATGTGAATTTCACTAGACCAATGCATTTACGAATCATATATTTAATCCTTACCCTAACCAAAAACTAACTCTAATTCCCCTAATGCACTAATAATACGTTGGGTCAGTGGGCCACAGAGAACAGTGACACTGTTCTGACACCTCTGCTCTGACCTCTGCCTGTAGGGTTGATGCCCTGCTGACTTGTATGGCACCTCATCCTCTCCCATTAGAAGGCCTACTGTCATCCTGTCTTTTATAAAGGCCCCTAGCTTTGATGGAAAGAGCATTGTATTCTCTGGTTGTTTCTGTGCATTACAAGCTCAAGCAGACTGGGGACTTTTTTCCCCCCCAATCCAATGAAGATCCAAAGAAAACTCGAGAAACACTTTATTTTCCCCTTAACTAATACCCATAAAGTACTTCAAAGTGTTTTAACCATTGCTGTCATATGTATGTAAACACGGTGAAAATTAGAATTGGGTTGCATCTTCAGCAAAGATCTAAGACCAACTGCTGCTTGAGATATGTCTTTGGTGAACATTTTGGTGCTGAAATGGAGAAGTTCTGAGTCATGTGAAGTATATCCTCAAGCTCTTGCTCTAAGGCAGAGCATTGCAAGGCTTCTCAGAGTTGTGACCTGGTCATAGAGCATTGCCAGACTTCTCAGAGTTGTGAGCTGGTGATAGATATTTTTGTATAAATATTGTTTTACTAGGACATTTCTGCAAGGTCTCTGCAGCATTTGCTGGTTGGAATGAGTGAAGGGCTATGCTGAGAGAAAGAAAGATAAACAAACTTAGCAAGTGCATGAACAGGAAGCTGTACTTCCTCCAAACCATTCTCAGCACTGTTTCTAAACTGTTTACTTCCTATTTTGATACCTAGAGCAACAAGAGACAAAGTTTCCAAGCAGACTTCAATGGGCCTCAGCCACTGTTTAGCTTCACTTCCTTTCAGGAAGTAATTGAGATAAGGTCTGAGGCTTTGTTCTGGGAGGTTTTTTCATCTATAATGTTGGGAACACACAACCCTTTTTGTGGTTTGATTCAGTTCTTTATTTGGTTAATTCATTATTGTACTATGTTGGAAAATGCTTTGTTCCATGTACCCCTGCTCAGTTCTCAGAATGGTTTTTCCTAAGTTGCGTAAGCCCCTTTCTCTGTCAATCTCCTTTGCACTTACCCCTCTTTCTAGACTCTTCGCTGTCAATCCTCTAAATCCTGCCCCTGCAGCATGCCTATCATTGTTTGCTACTTCCTCCTATCCAGAAACTTCAGTGTCAGTTATGATATTCCAATTCTCCCATTGGTCAATTATGTATGCACTCCTTCTTCTCCTCCATCACTGGTTGTCTTGGAACATTAGTCCCGCCTCATGCTCCTCCCTTGAGTTAGGCCATTGGTTGTTTGGTTGTCTTCTCTGCAGAGCCAGCCCCCCTTTATAAGTTGTTGCAAATCCCTGTTCAGAGCTCTTCTGTGCCTGTTGGGTTTCAGCTTGTTAGTTTGTCTCATCTCCCTTCAGGGAAGGAATAAACAGCTTGGAACTCACAGCCAGAGAACCCCTCTTTCTCACTCACCGCTCCACCATTATGGGAAACCTCTCTGGGTGCCTGCTGGGCCCAGGCCAGCGAAAGGAGGGGTTTCCTGCCAGCGGCTGAACCGCTACCCTCGGCCCCAGGTTGTGGATAGAGGTGGGGAGCGGCCACGTGGTGGCATCACACCGAGGTCCAGGAGTAGGGGCTGGCCAGCACCAGAGTCCCTCCTGGCACCCGTGATCAGCAACCGGTGGTGTCAGCTTGGCTCCCAATGTGAGGCCTCTGGGCAGTTTCTAGTGGACATTTCGTTTCTGGATATCTGCTTCAGCAAGATCTCACAGAAAGACTGATGTGGAATGCGTGCACCTTGTCGTCTGCTCAGTCTCACCATGTCAAGCACCCCCAGTGAGCCTGTGTGTGGTCTAGCTGTGTGGCTCCTGGGGGATTGGAAGGCAAACCTATTCCGTTCATCTGTGTCTGAAATGTGAGGAGAAACCTTCCTCAGTGGAGCAGACCCTTGTGGAGTTTTCTCTCCCGAGTCTGTTGATCCTGTGAATAACTTCCAGTGTATGGACTCAGGATGTAAACCCAATCAGAAGGGACTTAAAGTGCTGCCATGGGTACTACGCTGGGGTGCAAATCCCATTGAGGAGTGGAGGCACAGGGCCTCGCATAGAAACACTCCGACCACCAGAGGGGCTCAGGAGCCTTATTGTTTAGTTTTGCATTTCCCTCCACAAGTGGGTTGAGCACTGAGTTGTTAGCCTCTTGATCATAATTATGGGTGCGAAGCTTTCAACTCTGGAAAGAGAAGTTTACATCCGAGTTGTGGGTTCCCTGGTGGGAGGGGGGGATGAAATGTAAAAAAAGTTTACTTAAGAGGTTCGTAAATTTTCAACTTTCCAAACACCACCCTGGAGGACGTAAAATGTGCACAGTTCTGGGTGACTGTGGTCCAAGCTCACCGAATGTACATTAAAAGGTGGAAAAGTGGATGACGAGTTTTTCCATCTGTTTATTAAGATGAGATCATTAACAGCAAATTCAGATAGAAAGAGGAAATTTGAAGAAAATCCTCCACAACCTCCCCTGGTTTCCCTGAAACCCTCAGATCCTGATCCCTCTCCACTCAGTTCCCCGTGTCCCAAACTGAGTGAATCAGGGAGAGCAGACTGCCCTGAGATGGCACAGGGCAACCCTAACTTAGGTGGATGTCTCCCTGGCTCCTTATGATCCCTTCAGTACTCTCTTTGTCCTGGTGTGACTAATCACCCCGACAAGACTTCTTTCCTAAACTCTAATCCTTTTACCCCAAGTCCTGCAGTAAAACCTTCAGGCGAATTTTAAGGTAGTTGTTCTTTTCCAACTGAAGGTTCACAAGATGGCGAACAACAGGCGGCTCCAAGAGGGAGCGGGGGTCACGCTGACTCTGAGCAATGTGGGTGGGGTTAAAGGCGTGAGGGGATGCAAAGCGAGTGTTTGTGAATGAGACAGGGGCTGCGAGTGCAGACTCCCAAAGTGAGTGTAGACCTCCTAGTACCATGCTTCCGGACTCCCGTGAGGGGGCGGCTGGGCACTGAGGGAAGCGGGTGTTGCTGTTGTTGAGTGTGTGTACCCTTAGGGACCCCCAGATTAGGGGAGACGGGGAGTACCCACCTCTAGCCGCCCTTACCCGCTTAGGCTCCCATTCCTTTGGCCCCAATTAAACGGGGTTAGAGGAGCGGATTGCCCAGGGTGAGGGGTAAAGCTCTGACCACTAGCTCAAATCATCTGGAGGTCTGTTCCTTGGAGATACACCAGGGGAGTCTAGTCTCTGAGGAACTAGGACCTTGGGGCGGTAGAAAAACTCCTGTACGGAGACTACCGAATAAGGTGGCCACTGTATAGGGGAGTGCCCCTTTCCAAGGCAGGGGAAAGGGAGAGTGCCCAACTTTAGGGGATTAGGGACCCCTTGAGCTAGGATCCCACTGGGGGGTCGTAGAGGGGGAGATAGGCTTAGGACCCTTTGAGGTAGGATCTCTTTGTGGGGGGGGTCATAGAGTGGGACAGGCTCAGGACCCTGAGCTAGGATCCTGGCGGGGGGGCTCGTAGGGGTAGCTGAGCAGCCTATACTTCACAGGTGTGGTGACCCTTGGGGAGGAGGGCCACCAGCTGTCGAAGGGCCCTTTCAGCTGCTAGGGCTGAAGGGGAGGTTAGAACCTGCCTGAGTTAGGGATAATATGGGGGTTGGGGTGGCTCCAGTGGAGGAAGTCGCTCGCTTTTGCTTTTTGTGCTGGTTGTTGGAGCCCTTGAGGAGTGAGGTTCGGAGGTAAGAATGAGCCAAAAGTCCTCCGACCACTCATCAGGAAGTGCTGAGTGTAAAACACCACATAATGTCCAGCAGCATGATCCCCAGTTCTCCCTCAATCCCTTTCTCTACTCTCATCTCCCACCCCCATTTCCCCTACACTGAATGGACAGAGGAGAGCAACCTGTCCACAGCAGAGGCAGGGCTGCCACCATCTCCCTGGCTCTCCCACGTTCCCCCAGTACCTCCGCCCTGACAGTGGCGGCCACACTGTCAAGGATCCTCTCCATAACCCTCTTCCCAATCCTTTCAGTCCCATAGATGGTCCCAATAGCACCCAAGGTTGCTTTATTCCCTAAAATCCATTCCTTGGTCGCCCCAAAGGAGTGCCACAAAATGGCTGCCAGCTCATGACTGTTGTAGTGTGTTTTCTTTGTTTGACAGGTTCACTTCCTAATTTGTGGTTTTGTTCAATGTTTGATCATTGCTGTGGGTTTTGTTATCCCCCTGTATTGTCCTCCCCCTACCTTCTGAGTGGCACAGGCTCCTCATTTTGTATCTTGTGTTTCTAAAATTAGACCTGCTCCCTTATTGTTATTCAGTTCAGTTAGATGTCAATCTCTTTGTTTGCCACCCAGCCACTCCCTATCTAGTGTTAATCCCCAGTCTCCCCAGTTGTCAATCCCTCTTGTCCCTTCCTCCCCCAGAGTGTCAATCTCCCCTGGAAACTGCCCTCCCTTCTGGAAAACTCCCTGTCTATCCTGTGTCTTTTAGCACCCTATTGGTTTACCCAAGTTAGGTTCCTCCTTATTGCTCCCTTATTGGTTTATGTGTAAAATGTCCTGCCTTCAACCCCTCCCAACCATACCCCTATTGGCTCGTTACCCTAAACCCCTCCTTCTGAGTGAAGTTATAAAAGCCCTTGTTTGCCCCAAGAGCTTGTCTTGGGTCTTAGGGCCTTAAGATCTTGGGTCCTCGTCATGGGTAAATAAAGCCATCCCTGTTTGACCCCAAGACCCGTGCTGCTGCCTTTTGTTCCTGCGCCGAATCACTGCTAGTAGCTGGGATTTGTGGAGGAGCTTGCGAGGGGGATCTGTCGCGCCCCCGTTGTCGTCGCCGCCGTGGCAATGACAGCCACTCCAACAACTCAGGATGGTTGTCATCTCATGGCAAAGGCTTCTCCTTCCCAGAATCCCTTCCTTCCCACACTTTCCCCAGACCCTGCCCTTCCCTCCCTACACCCCTCCTCTTTCCCTGCAGTGTTAAATCTTGTTCCTCCCACACACCATTGCATAGCTCCGCTTCTCTACCTCATCCGCCCCCTTCCATGTCAACTGATCCCACCCATTTTTCCACCACCTTGCCATCAGCTCTGCCCACTTTGTGTGCTACCCCTCCACCCAAAGCTCTGCCCCTCAGCCTCAGGGCTCCGCCCCTCCACTTCTTGTTTCCCACGCCCCACCTTTCGGTTCCCAGGATAGCGTGGAGACCATGGTGGGGGAAGACCTTGGGAAACAGGACCCAGTAGGTAATAACAACCCTTTGTTTCTAGCTCCTGCCACTTACAATAAGAATGGGTAACATACAAGATGGGAGCCCCTTTCGTATGATAGCATTCGAGATCTCTGCAAATCTAACCCTTACACCCACTCCCCTTAGAAGAACCTTCCCAGACCCTTGCTCCCTGACACTTGTCGCTGGTTCCGTGTGGGAAGGGACCACAGGGAAGACGGAGGAGATGCCTTGGGAGGACACTGCTGCTTGAATGTCAATCAACTGTAGTCGACTCCTTGATTCCAGAAAGTTCTCCACTTTCCCTTTCCCTGTTGGATCTCATCAAAGGACCACTCTCACCCCCCTCCCTCATTAGTGTACCCCATGTCAACCCCACCTCAACTCCTCCCCTGACTACCCTTCCTATTGGATACATGTACCCTGACCCTGCCTAACTTTCCTCAGTTATAAACCCCAGCCCCTCCCTTGTTCTGGGCTCTGCCACTGACTCCCCTTTGACAGTGGTTGTGCTCTTGTCTGTTCCCACCCTTATCCTCACCCTCACCCCACCTGGACCCTCTGACCTTCCTCCAATAAACCCTGACCCCTCCTACCTTCCCCTGATTATATACCCTGGCCCCTCCCTTGTTCTGGGGTCTCCCACTGATCCCCTTCAACAGTGGTTGTGCTCTTGTCTGTTCCCACCCTTATCCTCACCCTCACCCCACCTGGACCCTCTGACCTTCCTCCAATAAACCCTGACCCCTCCTACCTTCCCCTGATTATATACCCTGGCCCCTCCCTTGTTCTGGGGTCTCCCACTGATCCCCTTCAACAGTGGTTGTGCTCCTGCTGTTCCTGTCCTTCCTGTCCTTCTCCTACCCTCACCCGACCTGGACCTTCAGACCTACCTTCAGTAAACCCTGTTGTATCAGACTCCGTGTCAAGAGCCCTCCTTCGACTACTGGTCGAGCGCGCATCACAATATCCGGGCCTGAGAGCAAGGTGGGCTGGAGGAGCTGATCTCTTGGACCAAGAGGGAACTGCCCCGGGACATTCCCCGCAGCTGGCGCCTGAACAGGGACCTGGGCAGTTGTCTGGATCCTCAAGAGCAGCTCCTCGGCGCAGCAGCTCTGTGAGCTGGAATCAAGTGCCGTTCGGACACAGCTCCAGGGAGAGCTGCACCTTAATTGTATAAGGACTGCTCTGCCTGGCTATCTGACAGCCTTCTGGACTTCGCCTCAGAAGATCTGCTTGCAGCTCTGGGGGGAGCTTTCAGCGAACCAGAAGGACCGTCAGGAGCCGACCAGCCCACGAGGTGATTTCCTTTTCGCCTGAGTCTTCGTGGTTCAGTGAGTGGTTTAGGTTCTAAGGGAGAGCATCCCACTCGGGCTCCTTTATTTTAGTTCTCGTTTTACCTCATTGGAGAACAGCAGTTGGGGCAATGGGGGGACGCCTGTCCCTTGTCCAGAAGGAGTTTTACATCCAAGTTCAGTCAATCCTTGTGTTGGGGAATGTTTCTTCTTCTAAAAGGCAGATCAAAGCTTTTGTTAGGTTTTTGTTTAAGCACTTCCCTGAGATTGTTGTGGTGTGTTTGTTAAGTTGGACTGTTCTGTTCCCCCCTTGTTTTGTATTGGCTCTGCCTGGGTTCTTCCTCCCCTCCCTCTTACTGTCTATTACCCTAACTCCACCCTAGATGCTATGGTGACCACCACCGAGAGTGCTGTATCTCTTTCCAAACCCCTCCCTGGTGCCCTGCCAGTCACTCCCTGCTACCACCTTTTTCTCTAGAAACTTCTGCTTAGGGCTTGGAGTGATTGGCTCGGGAGCCGGGGCCCCTCTTCCAAGTTGTTTTCATTGGTGAATTCCATATGTCTGTTCTTTGCATCCCACTCCCCCCTGCAACCCCATTTGTCCAAGCCCTGACTCCTCCCTTGGATTCCCCTCCCTTTATAGCCTGATGTAACCCCTTCCTTGTTCTCTTTGGTTGTCTGCTTCCCTCAGACCTACAATAAACCCGAACTTGCCACAGCTAAAAAGAACTCTCATCATTCCTGTTGGCCACAGCTTCTAACCGGTCGTGTCCTGCACAAGGCATCGTTTGCAGCTGTAACGCTGGGCGGTGTCCTTAGGCGCTGTCCCGAAGCCTGGCTATTGGGATGAGTGCCCCCCGTGCTGCTAGCAGTTGCTGGCCAGCTAGCCAGGATGCTTCTCTCGCTGGATTGCCGCACAAGATCACTTGTGAAGATGCCTTTTCGGTTTCCTTCCGGGAAAAGGCTGGGAAATGCATTTATTTGGAGCAAGTTAAAGGCAATTATAAAGTGGGGAAATTTAATTCTTTGTTTGACCTTGTTCTTAAGTTGGTAAATGTGGGAGGGGACCCCAGGGAGAATGGGGTGGTGATGCCCTGGGAGGACACTTCAGTCAATCAGCTGTGGTCCCCTCCCCAATTCTAGAAGGTTCTCTGTTCTTTGTCTCCCCATTGGACTCGATTGTAAGACCATCCTCTCCCTCCACTCCCATTGGTGTACCCCTTGTCACCCCACCTCGACTCCTCCTCTGATCCCTCTCCCCACTGGTTGTATGTATCCTGACCCCGCCCACGTTCTTCCTGTTATAAATCCTGTTTGGGTTCCCCCCACCCTTGTTCTGGGGTCTGCCACTTGCTCTCCCTTCAGCTGTGGTGGTGTCCCTGCTCCTCTCCTCACCCTCACCCTTCCTGGACTCTCAGACTCTCCAAGAATAAACCCAGTTGGACCCTCAACAGTGTCTAGAGCCCTCCTTCAACTGGTCGAGCATGAGACTATCCATCCAGGCCTGTGTGCAAGGTGGGCTGGGAGAGCTGCTCCCTCGGACCCTGAGGAGTTCGTTCTTGTCTGCATCTGCCCAGGAACTTCCCTGCGAGGAGGAAGAATCCCGCAGGTAAAGGAAAGAGGTAAAGTTGGGGCATGCAGTTCTCCTTCTCTGTGTTCCTCCCCACCCAATCCTAGACCCACTTCCCCTATGAGTTGGGCAGGACACAGATCCTGCCCAAGTGCACAGAGCTACCACCTGCTCCCTGCTGCCTTCTGTCCCACTCAGTCCACTTCCTGGCCTGGGGCTGGCCACCCCAGTCCAGACCTTACCTGCCCTCTTGATCCCAAGATCTCTGTCCCCAGTTCAAACCCCAGTTTCTGTAGTTTTAAGATAGTCATTCAAGATGGCGCCAACCACGTGGCTGACCACCCCAGTCCACAAAATGGCACCCCTTCTCCTTTTAATAGTCCTCCCGCCCTTCCACCAGCAATTCCCACCACATCTAGTTCTGCCTCTGCGTTGGGTCCAGCCCTCTCCCATGCATCGACATCTTATGCATCAGGTTCTGCCCTTTCCGTCCCTTTCACTCCTCCCTTGGGTGGTCCCAGCCCCCAGGAAGGCCAGGCCCCGGTGCATGAGTCCAACCTCCCATCAGGCCATGCCCCTCCAACTCCTGCCCCTTCTAGTTCCCATGACATGGGAACCAGAAGTAGTCCTGACTGAAAGGTGGGCTGGGGGAGCTGGTCTCTCGGACTGAGAGGGAACCGCTCTCGACAGCACCTGCCCAGGGAACATCCCCACACCTAAAGGATGAGACACCTACTAACAAAACTTACAATTCAATTAACTGGTGCAATTACACTGGCAACATACCAGCTGCACCCCTCGCCATCCCAGAGTACTCCCCCAGGGTATGTTCCTGATCTGTGGAAACAGGGTATGGGCTGGAATCCACTCTTGCCTGCAGGGATGTCCTTGCACTCTTGGCCAGCTTGCCATCCTCACCCTGAACTCGCCATTAATCCAGGGCAGGTGACAGAAAAATTAATTGGTCCACCAAAAAAGAGATCTCACCCCACTGGATGAAAATTGTGATAGCAAAATTATTGATTTGCCATATAAAAAGAGGGTTGCAATGTCCATTTTTCTACCTTGGGTTACCACTGCAAAAGCCCTCGGAGAGCTTTCTCACCGGGGATGCTGGCTTGGCAAGCAGGCCAACCTAAAATATGCCACGCTGAGTGACCTCCTAACAGATGAAGAGACTACCAAGCATGCCACTCTCCAAAACTGAGCTGCTATAAACTTGTTATTACTGAGCCATGGATATGGCTGCAAAGAGTTTGATGGGCTGTGCTGCTTCAACTTGGCCACCCATAGTGGAAGCATCTATGCCCACATCCAGAAGATCCAGGACCTGGTCAAAGAACTAAAGATTAAAAAGGAACCAAAGTGGTTCAAAGACCTCCTGGGATATTGGAGTCTTAAGATGGGTCGTGTCCCTCCTAGTGGACATTTTTTTGGGTTCTTTTAGTTGGTTTTGTTGTTTTATGTATGTTTGGGTATTGTATTGTGTTTTTGTATGTTTTAATTGCAATAAGTTAGGCCTTGTTTTTTTCCAGTTTTTCCCCTGTTATAATGGTTCTGGCCCTGCTGCCTCCTCCCTCCTCTTCATTGTCAATCTCCCTGCCTCCTGCCCCTAGTCTTTAAAGACTGCTGTGTCACTCCCTCAACCCCTCCCAGTGTCCTGCCATCACTCGACAGCCCATCCCCTCCCTACAGAAACTTCTACCATAGGCGTCAAGTGACAGGTTCAGGCACCAGGGCCCCTCCCCTGAACTACCTTGTGGGAGGGGACCCTAAGGACTGTGGGGCGGGGATGCCATGGGAACACACTTTTGTCTAAATATCAATCAACTGTAGCTCCCTTCCCAGTTCCAGAAAGTTCGGTGTTCTTCCCTTCCCCATTGGCTTGCATTGTAGCACCGCCCCTTTCCCCCGCTCCAACTGGTGTACCCCTCATCACACCACCTCAGCTCCTCCCCTGGTCCCTCTCCCCATTGGTCCACTGTACCCTGGCCCTGCCTGTTTTGCTACATGTTATAAACCCTGGCTCCACCCCTCTTCGAGGTTTCTTGCCACCTGCTTCCCTTCAGCTTGGTTGTGTCCCTGCCTCTCTCCTTGCTACCCTTCCTGGACCCTCATCCTCTCCTATAATAAGCCTGGTTGGATCCTCAGCAGCGTGTGTGAAGCCCTCCTTCGTCATCTGGCTGACAGTAAGAGATCTTATCTGGGACTGAGTGCTAGGTGGGCTGAGGAGGCAGTTCTCTAGGAGCTGCTCTGCTCGCACGTACCCAGCATTTTTCCCCAGCGGGGAAGGAGTCGTGATCCTGCACTACACCCATTGGTTTCTCCAAATGCCTATTTCCCTGCTCCCCACGCCCTCCTGTAACCCCATTGGCAGATGGGCGAGCCCCCCCCCTCCCCCTTCACTTCCCCCTTTATAACATGTTGTAGAGCTCAGTCCTGGGTCTTCTGTTGACTGGACCCCCTGGGTTGCAGATCCCTTTGCTGCTCTTCCTTATTAAACCCAGACTGAACCCTCAACAGAAGTCCACTCCTTCTTCTGCCTTCATCGATCTGTGTCTCGCCTGCGCAAGGCGAAAGCCTTAGCTGCCCTCCCAGCTACCTGAGGGACGGGAGAGTGTCCCCCCCCATCTGCTGTGCTGGAGCAAGCTGAGATGACTCCGAGTGGACACTTGGAGGGGCACAGTGACTTTTGGGTGCTTTAAGAAATTACTTGTGAGGTCTCTGGGGGAGAGTTTTTTATTAAGTAAAGAAGGGGGAGTTGTGGAGGCTAGAGAACCAGCCAAAGAAAAGCCTGTTGCACTCCCCTGAACGACCAACTCCTAAGCCATAACCCTTCTGGTTATGGAGAGCAAAAAGATTGGCCCTAGAATCCTTTGCTGCTTTATAGTGATTCCTTGCACCCCATTGGTCCATCCCCTTTGCTCCACCCCTGCACCACACCTCTCCCACCCCTTACTGTTCCTATATAAATCTTTGTTTATCCTGTCTTTTCAGTCTTCTGTCCCTGGATCTCTTCGAGACTGAAGAAATAAAGACTCTTCGTGGAACTCCACAGGAGGACCCAGTCTCCTTCTTCTGTGTCACGTGGATTCACAAAAGAGCTAGATCACTTGCTAAGAGCGCAGACATGCCTGTGCTCCCGGGACGTCCTTCTAAGGACACTTCTCAGGGAAGGTCGCGACACTCCTAGCACTGCCTGTCACGGCAAAATCTGTTTTCTACTTGGTTTAGATGTAGTTTGTTTAATGTGTTCATTGTACCTGTTAAGTGTTGTAGGGAAGCAATAGGGAAGTGAGGTTGAAGACATAACCAAAAAAGAATAAAAAAAATGACAGAGAAGGGGACAGAAGAATAGGCAGGTGGGAGAGAGTGTAAGAGTGTAAGTTCCTGAGTACCCAGACAACAGGAAAGAGGACAGGGACTGCTACAGTTGGGAGAGGGTATACAAGTTGCCATTTTGTTGGAGGGTGTCTGTGTTTACTTTTAGAGGGAAAAACATGCACGCGACTCAGCTGACTCAGTACAAATAAACAATTATCCTTTGTTTCGGAGACTTTGTCCCCACTTAACTGTATCCAAAAGCGAGTTTGTTTCCAGCAATTTGGGGACTCATTCAGGATCCTTGACCTCTGACCCTGCAGAGCAGGACAATGGGAGTAGAAGGTATACCCTGCTAATTTCAGCAATGCCAACCTGTTGTCATACCCCATGAGGGCTGCAGGTGAGACCTGGAGAGGGGAGTCTCAAAGCAAAAACAAAGGCAAAGGAAGGTAGGGAGAGGGAAGAGTTTATGTGTGTCAGCTGGTAACACCTGTGCAGAGGACCCAGTTAAGAAAGTGACTGTTAAATATTACTTGAGTGGCTGGGAGGAGCAGGACTGGTGTGTATGCTTGAGATGCAGAATTGCCTGTGGAGTCCTAACTAGGGTTCTGTTATTCTGCAAGGGATAAAGCCAGTGAAAGGACAAAGTGAATCATTCCTGAAAAAATTAATCATGAGGGGAATACTCTGAAATGGGAAATAGCTGCAGCGAGAAGGTTAGGAGGAGTGGAGAGGAACTCAGGGACTCTACTTTGAACATAGCTCCAGAAAGTCCTTTGGGGACGATGCTCAGAGACTGGGGACAAAAGTACCTGGCTTTTACCCAGGGGAAAGATCAGGGAAAGATGGTCCAAAAATGTATGTTTGAGTGAACCAAAGAACCCATTAGACCAGATCTCTTGCACTGTCAAGATGTGGGTCTTTTTAAGATTGGATATGTCAGAATTTAAATATCTATGTGAAAACAAAAGAACTTCACAATATAGAACAAAGGGATTATGCTGCTTGTTGGAAAAGATATTCATCCCTATTTGTAAACAAGAAAGGTTAGAGTTAGGGTTATGTTGTCTTGTGTTTTTATATTTGTGTCTTTGTATCCCTGTTCTCTCCTAATAGCTTACCCCAAGCTGTTTCCCTCCTCCCCTGTGTCAATCCTCCCTACTCTCCACCTACCACCCTGAGTTCTGCTGAGTTGTTCCCCAGTCTCCTCCCTGGATCTCTATCAGTCAACTCGGTCTCCAGTCCCCTCTGTCCAGAACCTTCCATCAGGGGCGTTGAGTGACTGGACAAAGGCCAGGGCCCTCCCTCAAAGTGTTTCCCAATTTGTGGCCCCTCATGCCTATCACCCTGGTTTCCACAACCCCAAGTTCCCCCTTGGCTGACGTGTGAATCCCTCCCTTGTTTCCAGCCCCCTTTAAAAGCTACTCTTGAAGTACAGTCAAGGCCCTTCACAGCTGGTCACCCTGAGGTGCGGAGCTCCTCGGAGTTTTAGAATAAACCTTGGATTGCACCCCTGCCAAGAGTCGGCTCCCTTTTCCTCTGCCACTGCCTGCCAGCACTTCCTCTGCCACAGGGCTAACAACCCTGTGGGAGGGGACCCGAAGGAAAGTGGGGCAGGGATGCCATGGGAGGACACGCGTGTCTAGATGCCAATCAGCCATGGCTCCCACCCCAGTTCTAGCAAGTTCCATGTTCCTCCCTTCCCCATTGGATTGTACTGTGAGATTACCCTCTTCCCCTACTCCCATTGGTGTACCCCTCATCACCTTATCTCGGCTCCTCCTCTGACCTCTCTCCTCATTGGTTCCCTGCTCCCTGGCCCTACCTGCCTGCTCCATGTTATAAATCCTGGCCCCACCCCTGTTCTGGACTCCACCACCAGCCTTCCTTCAACTGCAGTTGTGTTCCTGCCTCTCTCCTTACCTCTACCCTTCCTGGACCCTTTACCCTCAATAAACCTGGTTGGACCCTACGCTGTGTTTGGAGCCCTCCTTCGTCTCCTGGTTGGATGTGAGAACTGCTATCCGGGACTGAGTGTTAGGTGGGCTGGGGAGGCGGCTCTCTCGAACCCTGAGGAGTTGCTCTGCTGGCACCTGCCCAGGATTTTCCCCATGGGGAGGAAGTCATGCCTGCACAACCCTACCTGCCCTCCTGTACCCCAGGACATGGGAGAGTGTCTCCCACTGTCCACCGTGTTGGAGCTGGTCAGGAGTGGGCAAGTGGACCCAAAGAGGACACGGAGACAATTGTGGGATGACCTGGACCTTTCTTGTTACTATACTGAACTAGCAGGAGAGAGAAGCCCCCTAATATGGTGCAGCCGTTAGAGCGAGGGGCAAAATATCCAACTACAGGGAATGATGGACACTGGGGCAGACATGATAGTCATTCCTCTGCAAAAATGGCCATCACAATGAGAGCTGCAAGACATGGGTTGCAAGGTCCAGGGTGTGGGGGGCACCCAATTAGTGAAACAGTCAAAGAGCATTGTACAAATTACAGGACCTGATGGGCAATTGGCAAATATATGGCCAATTCCATATGTGCTGAATTCCAAGTTTACCCTGTGGGGAAGAGACTTCATATCCTAGTGGGGGGTCAAATTGGAAATAACTAAGACTCCCCAAGATTTTTAATTGCAGCCACTGAAGAAGAGCGCACTACTCAGAAACTAAACTGGGTAACTGATACACCCATCTAGACAGATCAGTGGCTGCTGAGTAAACAGCAATTAAGAGTGCTCACTCGACTTGTGGAGGAGCAGTTCGTCAAGGGTAACATCATAGAGACCAAGAGTCCTTGGAATTCCCCGGTCTTCATCATCAAAAAGCTGGAGAAGTACAAGTTTCTCCACAACTTGAGAAAAATTAATGATGCTATCATGGGGTCTCTCCAACCACGAACACCGTCCCTTTCGATGCTCCCACAAAACTAGCAGTTATCAATATAAAAGATTGTTTTTTTCAAGATCCCTTACACCCAGCTGATGCACCAGGTTTTGCCTTCTCAGTTCCTTCCATCAACTGAGAAGCTTCCATGCAGCATTACTATTGGTGTGTTCTTCCTCAGGGGATGAAGAACTCGCCTTCCATCTACCAGTAGTGTGTTGCCAAAGTCCTGTGTCCAGTGTGTGCCAGAGTGGGGGAGTACATCATCTGTCATTATATGGATGATGTATGTGTGTATGTCCACGACGATAATGTACTTGTGCACAAGTTCTACATGAAACGATTACTGCTTTGTCGGGAGCGGGATTTGAGTTACAACAAGAAAGTAAAAGTGCAGACACTGCCGCTCAAGATATTTAGCTCTTGAGATTGCCAATTGCACGATAACACCACAGGTACTGGTGATCAAAGATGACCCCAAAACCCAGTTGTTATAAATGGTGTTCAATTTGTGTTAAATTTGGGCTGAGTTGAGAATTGTTGTTTTGGGGTGGGTTGATGAATATTTGTTATGGGTCCTGGGGAGGGGAGATCCAGGGTTTGGTGGGGGCGATGGTTGAAGGGGGGCAGAAGGTGATTAGACTAGGGACTTGACCAATCATTTGAAGCCCCGAGAAAATGATTGGTCCAGAATGAATATCGATAGGAACCAATGAGAACACTGAAAACTGTCAATCAACACGCGGATCCAAAACCCACCAATCCTGAACCTGAGAGGGGTTAAAAAATGGGGGTTTTGATTGAGTTCGAGGTTCTCCTCCTTCTGAGGGACTTACTTTTTGGGGAGAACCCAGCATGTTTGGGGGCATGTTGTTATCTTCGAGTTGTTGCGTGGGGGTTTGGGCTTATCTTGAACTCTACGTCCTCTGTAGTTTGTTTTAATAACCGAGAGCCTTTTTCTTCTCGAAGTCTGGCCTCATTCAATTTTTTATAACACTATGGGATCTCCATCAACTATGTGGGTCTTAAAACTGGGTGAGGCCCTGGTTGAGGCTAACTATGGGGGACCTGTCTCCTCTTTACAACTTGTTAGAAGGCGGGGAGGAGATAGATACCCAAGGGTATTAACCCAGAAGGCGCGGGCTGCGTTAGAAAGGATCCAATTAGCACTGGAAAGCCAGCAGACCCACTGCTGCCAACCAGAGCTCTTGTTTATCATCTTGGGAAAGTTACCACATGTATATGGGTTGATCTTTCAATGGGATAAAGGTCAGAAGGACCCCCTCTTAATCACAGAGTGGCCTCAGCCACAATTTGTGGAAGAGTATGAAACACAGCAACAAGAGCTGATGGCCCAGCTGATAAACAAAGTCAAGGCGTGGATGCGATTGTTGGTGGGGAGTGATTTTGCACACATTCATGTTTCAATAAAGCTATCCACTGGGAAATTAAAAAACAAGACTTTAGAACAACTATTAAGAGATAATGAAAGTCTTCAATTTGCTGTTGACAGTCTGAAAAATTATCTATCTATTCATCATCCAGGCCACAAATTGTTTAACAGTGAATTCAACTTGGTTTCAAAAAAAAACCCCACCCCACTACAGCTGGCTGGCCAAGATAACACCTTCCATCAAGCCAAAATTAGCCATCAGCAGTTTCATCAGAATGTGTGGGAGGTCATGGGCCAGACACCGAAGCAGGGATGCCTTGGGGAGACACTCCCATGTAGTTCAGCATGAGGGACTTGGGTTTTTCCCAGAGCCCTCTGTTTCTTCTCTGTTAAACAGCCTTGCCACTCAAATGATGTGTGACTCCCCTATTCCAGAAAGTTCTGTATCCCTTGTCTACTCATTGGCCTCCACCTCAAACGACACCCCTCTCCTTTCCCTATTGGTTGCTGCTGTGTCACCCCATTCTAGCTCCTCCCCTTTTCCCCAATCTTATTGGCTTGTTTGTACCCTAATCCCCCCTACTCTTCCCTGGTTATATAACCAATCCCCTCCCCTATTGGGCAGGGCTGTGAGCTCTCAGTGCCTTGAGCCTCTGTGCTTGCAGCTCCTGAGAGAGATCAGCACCCTCTCTCTTCAGCTTCTTGACCCTGAAACCCTTCAGCTGTGGCTGTGGACCTTCTTGCCTGCCCTGCCTTTCACCTCATGCCGTATCCTCCCTGGACCCTTTGCTGTTCCTTCATTAAAGCCCAGTTGGATCCTTTGTGTCAAGACCCCTCCTTTGGCTTCTGGTCACGCGTTCCTTGCTACATCCAGGCCTGAGTGCAAAGTGGGCTGGGGGAGCTCGTCACCTGGACTCAAAGTGGATAGTTCTCAGGTGGGCCGTCATCCTGACAGCACCTGACCAGGGCTTCCCGCAAGAATGTACCTGGTCTGGTCCGCCAATTCCATCTGATGCGTGACCAGACCAGGGCAATAGTGGCCATATGTCCACATTGCCAGGGGTCCCCACTACCATCACTGGGGGCAGGAGTGAACCCCCAGAGGACTCCAAAGTTGTGAGATCTGGAAAACAGACATAACCCATTTACCCCAGTTCGGTAATCTTAAATATGTTCATGTCACTGTGGATACCTTTTTGGGCACATTCTATGCCTCTGCCCACACAAGGGAGAAGACCAAAGATGCACAGAAACATCTACTCTCCATCAGCCTTCTACACTTTGGAGAAGGTCATCAAAAGGTCATCAAAACAAACAGTGGTCCAGCCTGTATCTCCAGAGCATTCAGTAATTCCCTGCTGGAATGGGGGATTGAACATCAAATGGGAATTCCATACTCCCCCACCGGCCAGGCAATAATAGAAAGGACTCATAAGAGCCTGAAGAAAATCCTCAAACATCAGAGAGCAGATACTAAACTAAAATCCCCCCATTTCAGGCTTTCAAAGGTGCTATTCACTATGAATTTTTTTTATTGTTCCTCTGAAACCCTGAACCTGCCGGTACTGAGACACTTCAGCCAGAACAACATGACAGAGTTCAAAGAAAAGCCACCAGTCTTGATAAAAGACGTAAAAGACCCAGAGACTCGAGAAACCAGAGGTTCCTTTGATCTGATAATTTAGGGGTGGGGATATGCCTGTGTGTCCACGCCCTCAGGCCCAAAATGGATCCCACGTAAGTGGGTAAAACCTTATCTCCCACCAAAGAGGAAAGACTGCCATATAACCACCCTGCCGCCACCTGATGATCCAACTGACATTACTATTGCCTCCAACCACAAAAAAAACATGGAGGATGAGGACTCAGCAATTTCCTCCTTTCTTTCTCTGTTCCCTGCTGAAAATTAGTGTTAAGTTTCTCTAATATGTCCTTTTCCTTTTACTTTTAAGTAACATCCAATGTGGACATCATGTGGAAACACCTGTTACCATGGCTCCTCCTACTGTCATTGCTCCGGTCTTCGGAAGCATGGATCATCCCTCAACCCAAGCAAGATGTCTGGCTAACCCTAGCCTGTGCACTGCAGTGTGACCATTTTTTGCCTATGGCTGCAGCAGATGACCCCATGTCAACGTGCTTGCTAGGGATTCCCCTCATGTTTGATCAATATCTATCTTAGCTAAGGCTCTCATGAACAACATCACTAAAAACCCTCCCCCTATTTATCACCATCATGTACCCTTTTCTAAGCATTTTATTCTGTGGAGAAAGTGGTCTGGTAATCTACCTGAGATAGACAGGGAACCCACAGAGTTTTAGTTACTTGGTTCTTCTATTGTTCCCTTTTGTATTCCGTTTATTTTTAAGCCTTCATATTATCCAGATTCTTACATTTCAGTAAAAATACATAGAAAGGAGTTTAAAGCAGCCAGTTGGTGCAAGACGATCACGCACCTGAATATACCATCGAGCAAGAATCAGATTCCCCTAAAACGTGCAAAAGGATCGTTTTTTGTTTGTGGGCAGAGGGCCTGGGTGGGAATCCCCTCTCATCTGATAGGAGGTCCATGCACCATTGGGCAGCTGTCCCTCTTTTCACCCAACAACACACAGATTTTGAATTGGCAATCCAAATTAAACAGTTCTGCAATCTAAAAGAACAAATGCAGTATCAAGGAATTGGACGAACACTGCCATTCAGAAATTGAACATTGGTCTCTTCCAGCCAGAGGTGCCGTTTCCTACTTTTTACTGTGGCCAGCGGCGGCCAAAGCACTCGGGGAACTGGGACATCTCGAGTGCTGGGTAGCAAAACAGGCGAACCTGACTTCAACAGCGCTCAGTGACCTCCTAGAGGAAGAGGAAGGAACCAGGCAGGCGGCACTACAGAACAGACTGGCCAAAGACTTTCTCCCCACCCAGAGCTGTCTTTAATAAAGGCCTTTTCAGAGGACCTGGTCTCCTGGCCTGTTTCTTACAGCTTGAGGGGCCCGTCTGGGATTAGCCACACCCAATGAGGACCAAGGACGGGACAGCCACCACCCTATTGGGTCTCTGGGGAACAGCTGGCTACGCCGGACTCAAGAGGACAGCCTGGGACTAGCGATACAGAGGAGCACTGGGATTTGGTAGGAAAAAAACAGTGGCAGGAGTAGGAAGCGAGCGAGTGAGGAGTGAATGAGACAGGGGCTAGCAGGTCAGACCCCCAAAGCGAGTGAGGACCTTCTAGTACTATGGTTTCGGACTCCCGCAAGGGGGCCGGCCAGGAACGGAAGGAAGCAAGAGAGGCCTAACAAGGCCCAAAGGAATGGGTGAGGCGCCTCCTGGGGACAAAGAGGGCCTGCCCTGGGTGTGCAGGGGATAGCTGGTGTGAGTGGCACACAAAAGGGGTAGGCCCCCCTTGAAAGGGCTCAGCAGCCTAAATGAGTCCAGGTATGCAGAGGCCTAGGTATAGGATGAAATGCAGGCATTAAGGCTGAAGAATAAGGGTGTATGGAGGGGTAAGCAGGAATTGCCAGCCCCATTTTCACCTAACATGTGGGAGGAGACCCTAGGGACAGTGGGGTGGAGATGCCTTGGGAGGGCACTCCCCTATAGGTGTCTGTCAACTATGGCTCCCTCCCAAAGATCTAGAAAGTTCTGTGGTTCCCCCTTCCCCATTGGCCTGTATGTTGGTGCCACCCTCTTCCCCTCATTTCATTTGTACATCCCCAATCACTCTATTCCTGCTCCTCCCCTGGTCCCCTATCCCATTGGTTCCTTGAACCCTAGCCCCTCCTATTCACTACAATGTTATAAACCCTGTTCCCGCCCAGCTCTTTGCTCTTTGCCACCTGCTTCCCTTCAGCTTGGTTGTATCCCTGCTTCTCTCCTACTCACCCTGCCTGTGATCCTCTACTGCTCCTTGAATAAACCCGGTTGGACCCTCAGCAGAGTGTGCAAAGTCCTCCTTCCTCATCTGGTTGGACCTTTCTATGCTACCTGGGATTGTATACGCGTGAGGAGAATCGAGGAGACAGCGCTCCTGGGAGTTGGGACCACCTGCCCAGGATCCCCTCAAATAGGAGAAGCTGCTGTGGAGGGCCTTCTCTCCTCTCCACAACAGCGACAACAATCCCATACTAACACTGGAAAAAGAATAGGGATGTAGGGAGGGGCAGGTGTGAACTTGTTGTAGTATGTTTTCTTTGTTTGACAGGGTCACTGCTTAATTTGTGGTTTTGTTCACTGTTTGACTTGTGGTTTTGTAATTCCCCTGTATTGTCCTCCCCCTGTCTTCAGAGTGGCACAGGCTCCTCATTTTGTATCTTGTGTTTCTAAAAGCAGACGTGCTCCCTCATTGTTAAGATGACAGTATCTTTGTTTGCCACCCAGCCACTCCCTACCGAGTGTTAATCCCCAGTCTTCCAGGCTGTCAATCCCTCTTGTCCCTGCCTCCCACAGAATGTCAGTCCTCCCCTGAACCTGCCCTCTCTTCTGGAAAATTCCCTGTCTATCCTGTGTCTTTTAGAACCCTATTCAACCCATCCCCAACCATACCCCTATTGGCTTGCTTCCCTAAACCCCTCCTCCAGAGTGATAAAGGCTCTTGTTTGCCCCAAGTCTTTGTCTTGGGTGCTGGTCATGAAATAAAGCCACCCCTGCTTCACCCCAAGACCTGTGCTGCTGCTTTTTGTTCCTGCACCGAACCACTGCTGGTAGCTGAGATTTGCAGAGCTTGTGAGGGCGATCTGTCGCGTCCCTGTTGTCATCGTCACCTGGCCGGGCCAAGGTCAGCGCTGTGTCAGGAACTGCAAACCCCGCTGGAACCTAACCCCAGGGAACTGAACAGGGGTGTAGGGAGGGACTAGAGGGAACTGCAAGCCCCATTGGGACCTAACCCCAGGGGCGAGTAAGAATTACAAGCCCAAGTGCACGAGTGTGAGGACTCAGAAGTCAGGCCCAAAAGTGTAAAAGTGAATTCCCCCTCATTTCCCTAAAGGTGTGAGTGAATCTCCACCATCCTTTCCAGTGTGAAAGTAAAAGGTGCTTCAGTGATACAGGAGAAAAATGTCAAGTCAGTTTTAGCCACTGATTTCTGTTTAGGGCCAAAAAAAGGATTAAGTGTTGTGTGGCCTGTCTGTAGCTTTCCGTTTGGGTAGGTGCACCTTAAAATTTTAGTAACGAGCCCAGTTATTAAGTTATCAGTTGTCAGGTTACTCTTTGTTTAGATAGGGACTCTAATCAAAAACACATTAGCATGGGAAAGTGTCTGAGTAAGGGAGAAAGATTCAAAAGGGAAAATAAGTAAAAAAATATTCCCCCTAACAGCCTCCTTGGGCAGATGTTAGACCAGTGGGACACCCTGGAGGCCACAAAAGGCCTAGACCAAATTAAGATTATTTATTATTGTACAGAGGTCTGGCCTAAGTTAAATCTGCAGGGGGAGTGGCCATGGTATGGGACGAAAGACCAATGGATGTGTTCCTGTCTGAATCAGTACTTGAAGACCCAAGAAAAATCCCAATTTAGAACAGTTAACATGTGCTGCATGTTGAGAAAGAGATACCACAGGTAACGATACTATAAAAATCTGTAAGCTACAAAAACAGAAAGAAAAGAATGAAGGGAAGGAGCTAGTAGTAAATGGGACCCCTTTGATTGCCTACGTCCTCCTCCTCCTGTTTACCCGGCAATGCCTCAAGCTCCTCTCCCAGACCCCCCAGCTTTGCCCTCAGTTCCTCCCTCAGCCTCTTCTTCTAGTAGTTCCTTTCTCCTCAGAACCTGGAGCTGCTCCAATCCCATTACCACCTCTGCCTAGCACCCTAACCTTAAATCCTTCACCCAGTCCACCTTCCCTCTAATCCAGCCATATCCCCTCCATCCTTTTCTTCAGGAAGCTTCTGAGAGAGACATAAGTGGTTGGACCAGGGCCAGGAGTCCCTCCCATTAAGCCTTTTAGAAGGCTTACTTCATTGTCAGTTATCTTCCAGTTCCTCCCCCTTGTTCCCTTATTGGTAGACAGCCAAGTCACTCCTTTGTCCCTGTATTTGAGCTGCTGTTCCTAAGATCTCAGCACTCTCTGGAATTGTACCCCCTGAGGCTAGGACCCTTTCATCTTCTTCAGTAAAGCCTTGAATTAAGTACCCTCTGGAGCATCCATTCCCTTCCTTCATCATCGTCGGCATGTCCTCCCAAGGAAAGGGCTTATAACCCTTAGCCGCCCTTCTGCACTCCTGAGCACAGAAGAGCATCCCCTGCAGTCGGCAGTGTACAAGCTAGCAGGGAAGGGCAGAGCAGCTGCCCAGTGGACACAGCAACATGCCTGTAGCCCATTTGTTACTAGTTTATCCCTGCCCCTCTCCTTTCCTCTATAAACCCCAGTTTTTCCCCAGGTCCCTGGCTCCCTTCACAGAGAGCCCTGCTCCTAATAAAGTCTGTCCCTCTCTGGAATGCCGTACAGAGCTCCAGTCTATTCTCTCTGCGTTGCCTAAGTGCTGCTGCCAAGCTTGCTGCTGAGCTGAAAATCATCAGCCAGGAAAGGATGGGCCTGTGCCCCTGAGCCATCCTCCTAAGGACAGTTCTTCAGGAAGGTCACAGCACTCTTACCATCCTTATTGCAGCAGCAGCCATCCATTTACCAAAACCAACTAGCCCTAGATTACTTACTAGCAGAAAAAGGAGGGGTCTGTGGGAAATTCAGTTCGGCTGAATGTTGCATTGAAATCGATGATCCTGGAGAACTCATTAAAAACATCACTACTATACTGCATTGCATTATTTGGTTCGTTCCTGTTCTCCCCTGTTTATGGTTCCACTCTTAGTTGCCTCCTCTTCCCGAAACATCAATCCCATCCCCACTCCTCGCCAATCCCTGAAAATTTTCCCGTCAATCTTCATATCCGCTCCCTGGCACCTAGTCTGTCACTCAGCTCCCAATCCCCTTTCTCTAGAAGCTTGCACAAAGGGCATTGAGTGATTGGTCAAGGGCCAGGTGTCCCTCCTACCATGTTCTCTGATATGTTGTTCTGTTTGTCAGTTACTCCTTGTTTCATTCCCCCTTATCCCCTTGCTGGTGGATGGCTGGATCCCTCCCTTATTTCCACCCCTCAATAAAAGGTGCTGCTCCAGTCTCTTTGGGGGCTTTCCAGAGCCGTGTCCCCTTGTTATGGATGTGGTTCTATTAGCTTCGGGAAAAGAGAGTGTTTGTTTTAAGTGAGGAAGAGGTCCAGGATTTGGTGGGGGCTAATGGGCAGACCAAGGTGTAGGGTGATTGGACAAAGACACCAACCAATCATTCAATGCCCTGAGGAAACGACTGGCCCAGAATGAACCCCGTTAAGGGCCAATCGGAGCTCCAAAACTCCACCAATTGGTGAAAGGATCCAAATCCCACCAATCCTGGGCCAAGGGGTGTTATAAAAAGAGGGGTTTTCAGTTGGGCAGGGTTCTTTCTGTTCTGTGGGCAGGGGGATTGGATCGTGAGGGAGAAAACCCAGCGTATACCATACATGTTGTTATTTTGAGCTGTTGTGAGGAGGTTCAAGCTTATCTTGGACCCTCCGTTCCTTCTGGTTTATTTTTTTTTTAATAAACGAGAGCCTTTTTCCTTTCCCATCTCTCTCAGAAATCTGGCCTCATTCATTCACAACATCCTGAGGCTGGGAGCTCTCCAGAGCCTCTAATAAAACCCTGGATTTTAAACCCTCTGGACTGTCAACTCCTGTCCTTCACTGTTGTTGGCGTGTCTCTCCAAAGAAAGGGATCACAACCCTTAGCTGCCCTTCTGCACTTCTGAGCACATTAAGAGTGTCCCCTGCAGTCAGCAGTGTTTGAGCTAGCATGCAGGCACCAAGGGGTCACTTGGTGGACACTGTGACACTACTAGAATCAAAAAACTGGCATATGTGCCCATATGGAGATGGACTCCTCTATTGAAAACTAATTGGTGGGACAACCTTCTAAAAGGAGGTTGGTGGAAAAAGATTTTGCCAGTGGGAGGAGGTGTATTAGTCAGCGTTATTTTTCTACCTTGTGTTATACCTTGCTTAATTTGCATGATTACTAAGATTGTTCAGAAGTCCCTAGAAAAGTTAAGTGATGAGAAAATAGAGAATATCATGATGGTTCAAGAGAATAAAAGACCCCACGGCTTTCACAAAGGCACCTTCACTGCACTGCCCCTCTCCCCATGTCCCTGCCCAGACATTGACCGAGGGCAGCTTTGCTGAGGCAGGAGCAGCTGCCATCTCTGCCTCCAGCCAAAGCCTCAGGGGACTGTCCCGGCTGCGCTTTGGGTGGGAGCTGCATCCCTGACCCGCCTTTTCCATCAGCAAAGAGGGTTTGGCTGAGACATGATCTTCTGCCCCCTCCCTCACCGATCACTGCCACCCCTCCCCAAGGGCCTAGCACCATTGGCCCCTTGTGACTCTTTACTATTCCCCAACTGCTCCAGTCTGTACTGGCTTATACTCTGCCCTCCCCTGGTAGAGGAGCTGCTGCTCCCCACACCTTTACCCCCCGCTGAGGCATCCCCAAGTGAGCTCAGGGCTATACTGGTCCATACTGGTGAGAGTAACAGCCTCAAGGGAAGGGACAGAGAACCCAGCACATGTCTTGCACAGTCCTGCCGCTGATGCCATGGCTCTGCTAGATACAGCCCACTATATCAGGAATGAGGTACTGCCCGAGGCAGTGCCTGCAGTTCAGGGACGTAGACAAGCCACCAAGAGGAATCTGGGATTGGGAAGGAAGCAGGTATAAGGCAACAGCAGACAGTCACCACAGAGGAGTAAGACAATCTGTCAGCTGCCCTGCACTGCCCCACAGCCAATTCTCTACAACTGCTGGACACAGCCCATTATATGAGGGCTCAGGTCCTTAGGAAGGCCTGGCTTGTGGTCCAAAGACCTGTCAGCCAGCAAAACAGCAGGAGCAGGAAGGTAGCATGGATGATGCGACAGCAGCAACAGCCAAGGCACCAGGGCCAGAAAGCCTGGCACATTCCCCACAACCCCTCACAATCAATAACCCCCCCCACTAGACACTTCTGAGCACATCAGATGGGAGGTGGTGGGCAAGGTTGTAATTTTCATCCATGGACCCAAGGAGCAGGAACAGAACAGAGGGACCTGGATTGGAACAAGGCTCAGATGAGGGGACAGGAGCAAAACGAACAGCACCAAGGGCAGAAAAATCTAGCACATCTCCTACACAGCCCCACTGCTGCTCCTCTGCTGGCTCTGCTGGATACATCCCAGTACATCAGGACTGAGGTCATAAAGAAGGCCCAGCTTGTGGTCCAAAGACCCTTCCAAAAGACAGAGCATCAGCAAGACGGGAAATAAAGCCCAGATGAATCAACAGCAGAACGACCTGCAGGATGTGCCTGGAGCCTTCCCTGCCCCTACAGTCCTCAACACCCTGGTGATGGGTGAGCATTGTCTGGAGGGTATTCAGGGCTCTGGCCACAGCCTCCTCCACAGCCTGCAGCACAGGAAAGAGGGAGAAGCAGCAGCCCCACAGCCAATGCCACAGATTTGCTAGACACAGCCGAGTAGATGAGTAGAAAGATCATAGGCAAGGCTGTAATTGTCATCTAGGATTTCAGGAGTAGGCAGAGGAATGGAGCAATCTGGAACAAAACTCAGATTAGATGACGAAAGCAAGACAGCCATCTAGGATTTGATGCAGATCCATTTTGAGGCTAAGTTGTTCATTTTCCAGCAGTGCCTCCCCATTCTGCTTTGTCTTCTCTGCTCCTCCTTGTCTTCACATGTCCCCAGGATGCTGACATGAGGTCTTAATGTTGTTTTTGTTTATTTTCTGTCTTATGAAGTTCATGAAGGGCACCATGAATAAACAGCTGATACTGGAGCAGCTGGGAGCCCAAGCCCCAACCAGTAAGCCACCGCTGTAGACCAGGGAGGAGCAAGGAGTATGGAGATGCCATTGATAGAGAGCTATCTGAGGAAGAGGAATGGAAACACAGAATAGACACACAGCTGCCTCAAAGGGCAGATGCCATTGGATCACATCCTATCTGTCACCGGGTCAATTCCTTGGACCTGGAGAACAACAAAGGCTCTCACACTGGTCCCAGGAACAGTCCCAGCTTCCCCATCAGTATGGGCACAGACGCAGCAGGAGAGGCAGCTGACAAACTGCTGAGAGCATCTCTTGCTCCAGTGCATTCAGCAGATAGATGCCCAGCTGGCTGATTCTGCCCCACTTGTAGTTCCCAAGGAATAGGAGCTCCTCTCGAACAAGAGAAAGAAGCTTCTTCTGCCCCCGTGGAGGCAGCAAGAGCAGCAGGGGCAGAGAACCAGGCACCGGCTCCACATGGCCCCACAGCTTATGGCCCAGCTCAGCTGGACATTTTTGAGTACCTGAGATGTGCAGTTGTGTGCAAGGCTGTGTTAAGTGAAGAATCTGGCAGAAGGGATAAGAAGCAGTCAGAAGGGACTGGAAACAAGACTCAGGTTAGGTGACAAGAGCAACAGACTTATCTAGGATATGATGCAGATCAGTTTGGGGTTAACAGAAATTAATTTTCCAACAGCAACAGTTCCTCTCTGCTTCATTTTGCCTTCTCTTGTTACAGTTCAGCTCCCATGACCCTGGGGCCGGGCCAGCTGGGAGTGGTGTGGCAAAAAAAAAAGTATTGGCACAACAGGGTTACCTAAAAAGTCAAACAGCTTTAATGGCAGAACAACAAACAGCACAAAGCAAACAAGTAGTATAAGGTCAATCACAAAGCCCCAGAATGGGTAGGTTCAACAGTGTATATATATAGATATATGTATATGGTACATCTGGGGGTTGACCTGAGGGTAGGGATCCAGTCACAAACCAGGATTAGGAATATACAAAATAATGCAGCAAATGACAACCAATCAGGGGAGAGAGCTGGGAACATTCTAGAAGCACAACTTAGTATGGGCAGGCCTGCTAACATATTTATTCCTATAGGTCCTTGCTTCTCTAAACTAACTTTAACGTCAATCTCTCTGCCTTAGGCCCAGTTCCTACGGCCGTAAGTTCATGTTTTCTGTGTATAAAGTGGGACTGTCCCACTGTCCATCCTGGTCAGTTCTATTCCCACATTCTCTTCCCGCCCCTTGTCTAAACATGCCCTTTGCATGGTGACAGGAGTCTTTCATGCTGCTTGTGTCCAACTCCTGTCAGGTGAAGTGGTTGTAGTTCAATCCTGATACTCTGAGCTAACAGCAGCCACACTGCTAGTGCTTAGAGGATACTTCCAGAGATGGAGATTATTGAGGGACAGCTTTTGAGGTGTTTTAAGAGCACAGAAGCATCTTCTCTCTGAGGACATAGTCATCTGTTGGAGCATAAGAGGGCCAGCTGTTATCTGTCTCAAAGATGAGCCTGGAACCCCAGCAACTGTTCGCAACATCAGAGACACAGAAGAGATAGAGAACTGAATTCTGCTGCTGCTGAGCCCAGCAGAACTCGTGAGCAAGTAAACTGTGTTTCTCTGCCTCTGCAAATCCTCAGAGTCCTCTGGAACACAACACATTTCCCCAGGCAGCACTGTGGAGTCCTCTGCTTGTTTCCTTCCCTCTCCCTCTCCCTCTCCCCATGGCGGGCACACACTTTTCAGTTCCTTGCGGCACCCCACGGCTTCCACAAAGGCCCCTTCAGTGCACTGCCCCGCTCCTCAGCCCCTGTCCCCGCCCAGACAATGACCGAGGGCAGCTTTGCTGAGGCGGGAGCTTTTTCCATCAGTGAGGGGGGTTCGGCTGAGCTGGAATCTTCCCCCCTCTCCCTGGCCTCGCTCCCATTGGCCCCTTCTCACTCTTTATTTTTCCCCAACTTTTTTGTACTGATGTATACTCAAATGCTTCATCTCCCTGCACACCACTTGTGGAAGGCTTAATGGCGATCATCAGTGTTGTCCTGCAATGGATGTGTGGGCACAGGGCTTTGCACCATGGAGAGCCCCTCTCTGCCTGGACACCACCGTGTGCTGCCCTGTTAGGTTTGCTCTTTACCAGGAAATCATGGTATTTTTGATACAACTAAGTGGAGACAAAGCCTTTAAAGAAAACTCTTTTTTGTAACAATCCAGCTGAGTCAGATATCTACCTCCTCCCAGAGACGAGCACACAGAACACTTTAACAAAATGGCAACTTTCTCTTCCCTTTCCCCTTGTTGGGGCAATCCCTGTTCCCTTTTCCATTGGCTGCGTCCTCAGGAACTTGCATTCTCCCCCGACTGCCTGACTGCCTATTTTTCTGTCCCCTCCCCTCTCATCCAGTTTCCTTTTTACTCAAGTCTTCCCATCTGCTCCCTTCACAGCAACAACCAGAAAACCAACCAGAACATACCCAAACCACAAACAACAACACACAGAATCAACAACTTTCATTCTTTAACTTAATAACCTTTTGACTACAGCAAAATACCACCTCATCTCTCACAGCTGGGTAGTCAGAAACTTACACTGTCTTGGGACCGCCTGCTCTTCTGTCCCTTCCCCCATCCCCTTTCATCCCTCTTCATGTTTTGGTCATATCTTCAACCCTGTCTCTCTCCCAGTTCTCACAACTGACAGCAAATCAACCTGAACACCTCCAAACCACAGAAAATGAATGGGAAACAGAACCAAGAGCTTTCATTATTTTACTCAATGATTTTATTTTAGCTGCAGCAAAGTATTATTTCATCTCTCACAATGGGCCACCCCATGTCTCAGCAAGAGAGACTTCCTCTAGTTTGTTTCCTTTTGTTTACAGTTTGCCAATATTTGCATAGCTTTATATTCTCAGAGATCACAAGACAAAAGGTGGCTCTTCCAGAATAATGGCCTGATTTTTGTGGTCACTATACACTCAGCAGGAACTTTCTCTAATAATCAGCTTGGGCTTTAAAATCTGACTGGACTTCTGAGGTTTTCCTTGTTTCTCTCTGATAAGATTGTGAGAAGCAAATCCACAGGAGGTTCCTGTTTCCCAGAAGTGGGGGTGGAAGGGCTGGAATCTGGGGAAAGTCTGGGGATCCCCAAAATGCATGGACAGGGAGCACATCTTGTATCTTCATCAAGCCCACTGAAGCCATAGAAAAAAACAAGGATTAAAACTTGTTTTGCTCTCCTTCTTTTACAAAACATCTTATTTTTAAAAGGTGGTTTTAGGCTGGATGCTGCTACCAGGAGTCTGGGATGTTGCTCCCCAGGAACAAAGGCTGAGGACAATTGCATCCCCCCTTCTCTGCACACTGACAGTGAGCTTTGTGACCTTAAATTAGGAAGATTAAGGGAGCACTCAGCTGTATCAGAAAAATACAATGATCTTTGAAGTATGTTTTTAAAGCTTTTTTTCACCTTGTGGCACGCCCAAATCTCTTCTTACAAAACTCTGTCCCTGTTTGCATTGCACAGTCCTGTGGGTGTTAATAGAATCACACAAGTGTTGAAGAAGTCAAAAGTTGCCCCTTCGGGTCTTCTGTTCCTAATCTCAGCCTGATGCAGAAGCAGCAATTCAGTTTTGAACAACTGAGCTCTGATTTTTAAAGGCTTCTACATTTTAAGGTATGTTAAATTAGACAAATAAAGAAACAGCTAAAAAACCTATACAACTGTCTGCAATATAGAGATGTCAAACTACGTTTGTGTCTCCAGAAAAGAAAGATTGCGAGCAGCATAGCATTGTTTGTTAGTAATATAAACACAGTTGTTTTTTCACAAAGCTTTTCCTCATGCCACTAAAAATTTAAAATAACTCTCTTTAACATCAGTGTAGTGCTATGATGGAGACATTTCTTGATTAAGTGCATGCTTAGCACCAGATAATCATTTTGGACACATTTTGGAGCCAGGGGTGTATATATTCATAAGCTTCTGGAGTCTGCTCAGTTTCAGAGGGTGCTCTTGGGGGTCTTTTGGGACCCCTGATGATTAATGAGCCCCTGGCCTTTGCCCAATCCCTTAAGAATCACCCTTCATCTGTGAAGGGTGGTGCTGTGTTTGGCCCTGGTTATGTAATCTGGGCAACATGTTCTACACAAACTGGATGGGACTGGTTCGACATTTTATAGAGCTGGACACAAAGCCCTCAAGGTTCCAGCAATTGCTACTTCCTGGGAAGGGATTTACACAGGCACAAGGTAACTCCTGGCTCTCCACTTTCTCTGATTGTTCTGCCTGTATGCATTTTCCACACCTTGCAGCATTAAGGAAGAAAGGAGGCAATTAAAGGCCTGTGTGCTAGAAGTCAAGTGGATCAGGGAAAAGGCAGCTTGGTTGACAAGTGAACTTATCTTGGAACTAAGATGAAAAAGGAAGGTTTATGGCCAGAAAACAGAAATTAGGGAAGAATATAGAGAGACTGCTTGCTGCCACAGGGAGAAAAGTTGTGCAGTGAAACCTCAACTGGAGTTGAAGCTGTCCAGAACTGTGGGGGAAAATAAAGAGCTTTTTCAAATACATGGATAGCCAAAGGGTGTGATAAGATGACATCAGCCCTTTACAGGATGAGGGTGGGCACCTCACCAACAGGGACACAAACAAGGCAGGTGTGTTACAGTCTTTACATCCGTCTTCCCCATGAATGACAGACCGAGAGGGTCTTAGTGGCCTGGGAGAATGATCAACTCTCCTCTGACTCTGAACATGTGTGGGATCTGCTGCTCCATCTGGATCCCTACAAATCTGTCAAGGGAATCATCAGAGAATGCCCAGAAAGCTGGCTGGTGTCATTGCAAAGCCTCTGTGGATGATTTTTGAGCAGTCTTGAGAATATGGAGAGGTCCTGATTTTCAAGAAGGGGGAGAAGGAGGAACCTTGAAACTACTGTCAGTCTCACTGCAGCGCCAGGTTAAAATACAGGAAAAGGTCTCTGGGAGGTATTGAAAATCACCTGGAGAACAAGTCTGTCATTGTCAGCACCGACGTGGCTTTGTGTGGGTAAAGTCCTCCTTGCCCAACTATGTTTCCTTCTTCAACAGGGTAGCCCATCCTGCTGTCCCAAGAAAGCCAGAAGATGTCATCTTGGAGTTCAGCAAAGCTCACTACTAGCCAAGTGTGTACTGACTGTCAGGCACTGCTCTGAAATAAGTCCAGCCATTATGGCTGAGTAGCAAAGGTTGTGCACTTGCATTGCCTCTTGTTACCCTCACAAGGAGCTGTGAAAATGAGATGAGACTTTCTGTAAAGGTTTCTGAATTTTCACTGCCAAGAATAAAAAGATAAATGTTCAAAGAACTCCTATGCAGAGAGGTTTTTCATGGGCTGGGCAGGGCAGAAGGGCTGTTTGGAAGTTGGCTACAACCCTGCCATATCCCGTGGGATCTCAGTGCTAGCAGTGGGAACCATGTCTCCTCTGCCTCTTCGTATGTCCAGGCAAGAAAAACACTTTGAGCTAAAGAATTGAACTATAACTACTTTATGTGACAGGAACTAACATGAGCACCATGAAGACCTCATTTCAACACTCTGGGGACCTGTGAAGGCAAAGAGGGGCAGAGAAAGCAAAAGAAGAGAGAGAAACTGTTGAAAAATTATCAACTTTTATTAGCATCAAAATGGGTCTCCCAAGAAGTTCCAGACCCATCAAACCCTGGATGGGTTTCTTGCTCTCGTCATTTAATTGTAGCCTTGTTCCAGGTCCCTCTGTTTTTCTGCCTGCTCATCGGGTCCTTGGATCACTATTATTTCACACCTGATGTGTTCTGCTGCGTCCAGCACAGACTGGTCATCAACTGTGGGTGTTTGTGAGGCACACTGCTGGGCTCTGTACCCTGGCTGCTGTGCTGCTGTTGCTGCCCTCACCTCATCCATACTGCCTTTTCATGCTGAGGAAGCTGGTTGTGTATCACAGTCCACTGATGCAGCTTTTTAAACATATACCTCATATGCCAAAATGTTAGATGGCTTCATTTTAACTCATTTGGTTCATAAAACCAAAACACATCATCAAACCATCCTTGCCAGTTCTGTTATTGCCTCCATTTTTCATGAATACTCCTCCTGACATTTGAATAGTGTTAATAAACAAAGTGGCAGCTGTGGCACCCGCTCCTCACACTCCCTTCAGCCCTTGTCTTGTAAATTCAAGCCCCTAGCCTGTACTTTGTACCAAGCAGCTGTCCTGGCTGCAGCCACGGGGGCATTACTTTTTGCAGTAGCCAAAAGAAGCTTGGTTTAGGCCCAGAAATTAGTCTGTGCCACCTAAATCACTGCACGGGAGAAAAGCAAAGTTGTCGTTTTTGAGGGTGAGGGATTCCTTCCCATTGTGTAAGTGTGGTCAGTGGACTGGTGGGTGTGGTTCTCTCTGTAGGCAAGGAATGTGGAATGCCAGCTAGCAAGCTGCCTGCATGGCCAAAAGGACACACGAGAGTGGCTGCCCTTGAGTCTCTGTGGAGACTGCGCAGGTAGCGGTGATTGCAGTAGCATGGGTGGTGCTGCAGGGCGACACCAGGAGGAAACAAAGCAAAAGAAAAAAAAGGAGCGATAACACTCATATGAAATCCAAAGAAATTGCATTCTTTTTATGGGCTAGAGACGAAGAACAAGACGCTGAATGGGGAAACAGTGTTTTTTAAAGAGGAGAGGGTGTAAGGGGAGGACACAACTCATGACCAATGAGGAGAAGTCAGGGGAGGAGTACAGAGTTGGACATGTCCAATGAGGATGAAGCAGGGGAGGGGACAGGCTTTACAAACCCATCCTCTAGCGAGGAGGGAGCAACTGACATAGAACATTCCCGAACTTAGGGGGCGTGATTACAATGACTGACAGGGGTAGGAGGCAGAACAACTCGGGCTAACAGAGCCTTATTAGGGGAAGATGGGAGGAGCAGAGAGATTGACATGAGGAGTGACAAGCTAATGGCGGGGAAACATTGCAGTACACAAGTCAGGGAGAAACCATTATGAGGGAATAGAATGGGGGTGCATGGACTGAACCATTGTATCTTACTAACATAAAACGCCTGATTTCTACATTAAAACAACAATAAAAACTGTGAAAAACACACACCACCACAGGTGGGCTGGTCCTGGTTATGAGCTGGAGGGAGTGGTTGTTTTTATGCCTGTTCTGAGCTAGAGGGGACTGCTGGATATTGTGTCTTGTCAGGGATTTCTGAGGTGAGCAGTAGTGTTCCTTTTCTTGTACCCTCTGTCTTTAGTATTGTTACTGGTAGTTTTCACCTTTCACTGCTGTTTCCAGTGAGTTTTTCTTATCTCAACCCTTGATCCTCACATTCTGTGCCTCAATTTTCCTCTCCACCCCAGTGGTAGGAGATGGGACAATGAAACCGGGGGGAGCAGGCAAGCAGCAGCCTGGTTTGGGCTTTCTGTGGGAGCACCAAACTGGGGAGTAGCATTCCTAAACCATGGCAGCAGCTGTCACGATAAAAGTATAAAAGATTTGCCTTTTCCTGATGGACTTATCTCATTATTCCGTCAATACCACAGACCTTCAAAAGAAACACATGAATAGATATTTACTTATTTATCATTATGAATGGAAAAGAAGCATCTCTGAGAGTTGGATGCAAGCCAGCGTTGAGTCTTGGGACTGCCTCCCCAGATCTTGAAGAAAAAGCATGAATTTGCCTTTTGAATCACATGCTGAAATTAAGCTTTTTTGTTGCAGAGGAGGTGAGGCGATCAAGAATATAGTCTCTTTGGTGGGTCTGAAGAGCACTGTTAACAATTCTACTCACTGGAGAAATTGTGCACAGGCCTTTGTGCTGGCTCATGTGAGGACTGCCATAAGGGAAATGGTTCCCTCAGTGCTCCAACACATTTATCACCTGAGTTTCATCTATTCGTAACATATTCTTTGGTTCCTATAAAAAGAGGGAGAAAGCAAAGGTGATGCCGTGGAACAATGCAGTTAATTTTGCATTGTGTTGGGGATGGAGTCATGCATGAAAGCTTTCTTTTAGTTCAGACTTCAAATGTGAGTATTTGGCTTCTTTACTTGCTGGGAATACTGTTCTGGAGATGGAAGTCAAGAAGAACTTTATAAAATTCTGTGTTGTAATTTATGAGTTTAACTGACAGAAGAAGATACTGAGTTTGCAGCATCTATAGAATTGCTGTTTTTTCTGTTGGTTCAGAACATTTACTGCTATATCCTTACTAGAAACCAGAATGCCTGCTGTAAACAAAACCAGTATATATGAAGAGTAAACTCATTTTTTTGGTCAGAAGCAATTGAGCTGGGCTTTGACAACCTTGCCTTGCTTTGACAACCTATTTTTGCTTCCATGCCTTTCAATAAAAAAACTCCCAAACATTTCAATCACGTAGGACCTACTGTTGAGGTAGGAGAGCAGCAAAAGTGTTTGGCAAAATAATGGAAATATAATGAAGGATATTCAGACTGTCTCTTAGTGAATGTAACAAAAGCAACACATGAAAGCTTGATCTTTCAGGAAAAAGAGTCTGTTTGGAAAAGGCTGCATTCGGCCAAAGATATCACACTTACCAGGAGAAAGCTGTGCACGTAGGGAAGAAAAACTGACTGCTGAGAATTAGCAGGACACCAATATCCAGGAAGCTGAACTTTGGCAATGAGTGTGCAATTCTCTGAGCACTTCCTAAGAGATACAGCACAGTGGACAGGGATCTGAATGCATGCATCTTTTTGCAGGGAGTCCTCTGTGGCTTTGGGAATATCTCACGTAGTGCCTTGGAAAAAAAAAATAGGAAACTTAAGGAATACACTGAAAGTTGCTTCTTTCACGATCTATAAGAGAAAGGTTTGGGGTATTTTTGCTTGATTGTTTTGAAGATCTTTTGAGGCTTGTTTGTTTTCAAAGAATTTCCTTTGTCTTGCACCTTAAACAATCCGAAACAAAGACTTCTTATTGTTTTTGGGAACCTATTTTCCTCCAGTGCAAAGTGATGATGTTTCTGTATCTACCTAAAAGAGAGGCCATACAGAGATAAGGGAGCAAAAGTATATTTATTGATGGGCCTGCAGGTATATTTTGGGCAGACAGACCACCCCAAAATGGACAACAAGTCATGAGTTTTCACACTTTTATAAGTGTGGTCCATTTGCACATCGAGGGTTAATCTTCCAATACAGCTTCAGGTAATAAAGTCATTTTACCCCAGGTTTTCTCCCCCTGCAACTCACTTTTGTTTACACTTCTAGGGACCTGGGACAGTAAGGTGTCCTTGACTCCCAGGCCTAGAGAGGAATTGTTTTGTCTGAGCAAAATGTGAAGACAGTAGCTAGCACTGTGTATGGAGTTTAGAGCTATACACTGAAGAATTACAGGATTGCAAATATATGAAAGCTGAAATGCTGAGGCATCAAAAGTAGTTGTGGGAGTCCAGTTTCTGCAGACTTCCTAAGTGGTTTAAAACAACTCAAAACATCATGATCCTGGATATGCCTTGCCTTCTACACTTTATAGGGGGGAAAGGTGTTACTACTGCAGACAATTTAAAATCATAACAAAATATGGGCTCCAGTTTAATTTGAGAACGGAAAGCAAATGGTATTGTAAAGCTTAATGTTTATAGGAAAGAATGTTTTTCCTTTACAGCCTTTTTCTTAAGTCTGAAATGTGTAAGAGGAAGTCCAAAGAGGATGTACACACCAGTTCCTACTTGGTTATTTTCCATATGTGAGGTCAGTAGATTTCAGTGGTTTAATCTGGGTTCCTGAACAGCTTAAAAGTTTTGAAATCACCTTCCTGAGGTTTTGAAGTATGGTATAATAGTTCACAAAGAAAAAGATCAGATGGAGCAGGCTTCCAGCTTTCCCTGTTTCCTAGGAAAGTGAGAGTAGAGTGGTTAGAAATTGGAGATGAGGATGATCAAAATAATTTACAGCATCTTCTGAAATCCATCCATTATGGCAGTGATTTAAAACTTGATGGGCTTTTTAATAATCACCATGCCTTTCAACAATCTTGAGACACTGCTGATTATAGCTGGCACCTTTTGGGAGAGGGTGATTTATTGTTTCAAGAGAATTTTCAATATATCTTTTTTTAAAAAGGCCCACTTTAATGGAGCCTGGTTTTGTAAAGAAAATCAAACAGATATATATACCTCACAGCTGTACAGACAATGTTACTTCAAACTGTTTTGTAGATCAAAATGTAAGTTTTTCAGTTCTACACAGTATTTTCTTTCAAAAGCAGCAGTAATTTAACTTTGATCACAAAGCAATTTCCTCACAAAGATTGGATCAGGTTACTAGATTGGAAAAATCATCATTTGCATTTAAATATGGATTTCTCACCTTTAGTTCGGAAGTGAAATTTAAGTAAAGGGTCCTGAAAGATGAGGGATTGGCAGTGAAACAGCAATTTGTTGCATAAATGCACTTTATACACATGGATACCATGGAAATGTTCTCAAGGGAAGCTTTGAGTTACTACATGAAATTATTAATTTCAAAGTAATTCATCTGAAAGTTTTTGAAGATGCTGAGACTGGCAATAGTTCTGTCAATCAGGCTTATCCCACTGTTGCAATTATTTTTGAAGTCACCTAGAGAGGAAAAGGTGGGGTTTGAAAGGTGCAGTTTGGGTTCAAACTAGCTTTGAGTGCTGAGCAGTGCTTAGTTCTGCTCCAGTAAAAATAGGTCCTGAGAAGTCTCTGCTATGAGTAGTTGTTCAGAAGCTCTGTGTTTATTACCTTGCTTTCTTTTAAGGCTTTCAAATCCCAGTCTCTTTTGGAGTTTTCTCCTGCGTGTTTTTCTGTTTCTTCTGAGTAATTTTTTGAGACACCTGACAGCAACTGTACTGGCATACAGTGCTATATGAGGAATGAAATTAATAAAGTATGATTTTATAATTTTTATTTGTTAATACACAGACAAAGGAAATAAAATTTTAAAATTCTTGTTAACCTTCCATTTCAACCCTGCAACACTCCTAAAAATATACTTAATTCAGGACCAGTGAGTTTACCCAAGATTTTTAAAGCTGTAGTTGAGTACGTTTCTAGTGTACTTCATTCAGCAGGGAAAATTGCATCTTATTCCTTGTCTACATTGTATAAAATGCAAATTTCTGTCTTTTCTGAATAAATTAATTTAATTGCGGAGAGAAATTATAGTAATTTTAATGAGTTTATGTCTTTTGGAGATGGCTGATGGCTTAGTTCTTATTAAAATCTTTCAACCTGCTTTATTGAAGACAAGTTCAATCTAATGGAATTTTTGCTATAGTTTTTGAAATGAAATAAGTTTGTGTAGAATCCAGTTTTGGAAAGAGTAAAGTTTAGGGAAAATACACACTATTTGTACACTTCTTTCTGCGTAGAACTCACTACAGGTAAAAACATTTTTTTTCGATATGGATTTTGAAAGTGCATTAAAGTATTTCCTGCCTGTACTTGCAATGCCATTTTATTATTTCCAATCTTTGTACAACTTGTAAATCTTCAGGAGCACTTTAGTTTCAAGGATTGTTAATTGCTTTATAACAGCAATTGAAAGACGGACTAAGCAGTGTGATGCTGCAAGGACATTTAATGAGAAAAGGCACAGATATTTATATTGTTTTAGCTTCTGTATAACAATTTCTCATTGCTCTATGTGTGATTTAGTATATAGCAGACAATAATATATACTTTTTTTTTGTGCAATTGCTTATCACAGCAAGTTGTTCTGTTCTTTGGGAGGGGGACACAGTTTATGAAGTTCTTTATGAATTTTTCTCAGTTTCTGCCTGTTTTTTCACAACTTTTTCTCACAGCTCTTGCTCTACAATATTTAGCCATTCAAGCATACTGTTCACGTCATTTAACTCATTCTGCTCTGCAACAGTTTTAGATAGTTTTTAGACGTTGTATACAACCACTCAGTTGAAACTTTTGAATCCCATTGACATGATCTACTCATTCCACATACAGACCACTTACATCTCAAAATCCATAACCTTTTCACACTAGAGATAAATATTCTACGTTGCTTCTTCATAAGGTTTGTTTTTTTCAAGTATTTAGCTACTGCCTATAGTAATAACATAAACCATCAATCACTCATCACAAATATTAATGGAAAATCTGATTCTGTGCTAAGCTGTATTTTGTCAGTGACTTAGTAAATATTAAATTTTGTCTTCTTAGCTGTAGCCAGGAAAATGAATGTCCACTTGAGAAATTAATCTGGAAGATTTTTACCTTTTTTTTCCCCCCCTGGATTTCAGAACCTGCAATCAGTTAGTGATCAAACACTGTTATGATATCCATATGGGCATTTGATATTTCATAAAGGCTAGAAAAACACAATTAATTGGAGAGTAGCTTGACGTTTCCCTGAACCTGAGATCAGAGCCCTTTAATGTACAGACAATCTCCCAGTAGTGGTTTTGATAATGATTGGTTTTGGTTCTTCATGTTGTCAAGGGGAGATATGAACTTGGTGCAAACACTGTTCACATTCATAGGTTTTTGCATGTTTGTCCAGCTAAAAATTTTAAAGCTTTTGGTACGACCTTAGGAAGTCTTCCTCTTGTATTAAATTCTTATGCACAAAATCAGGCTCCCAAAGTCAGTGGAAAATTAAATTGTACAAAACTGGCGACTGGTATCTGCTTTTTATGCTTGACTGGAAATAGAAAGCTAACGAAATTTGGCAGCTGTATAATGGAAGTGTTAAAATTTGGGAGATGTGACATTTCTTTATTAAAAATAGACTCAGAATCTTACATGTATGTTATTTTCTATTATTGCTAGACCTAATGGAGTGACCTCTGTCCTTGAAAAGTCTAAAATGCACAAAGCTCTTAAATATCTTAAACATCTAAATGTTCTCCATACACGTAGTTGTGTTTCAGGTGATTCTTATGGACAGGGACTTAGAGAATCATAGACTCATGGAATGGTCAGGGGTTGAAATGGGCCATAGAGATCATGTAGTTTGAACCTCCCCTGCCAGGCACAGGGACACCTCCAACCAGACCAGGTTGTTTAAGGCCTTATCCACAGGGTTGGTCATCCATAACCTCCCTGGACCACCTATTGCAGGGTCTCACCCCCCTTGCAGGGAAGAATTTCTTCCTAACATCCAGCTTAAATTTCCCCTCTTTAAATTTGCACCCATTTCTCCCTGTCCTGTCACTTCAGTTCCTGAAAAAATGTCCCTCTCCAGCTTCCCTGTGGCCCCCCTTCAGATACTGGAAGGTTCCTGTGAGGTCTCCACACAACCTTCTCCAGGTTGTACAGCCCCAACCTTCTCAGCCCGCCTTTGTTAGGGAGCTGTTCCAGTCCTCTTACCAGCATTGTGGCCTTCTCTGGACTTGATCCAACAATTCCATATCCTTCTTAGGCTGGGGACACCAGCACTGGACTCCATGTGGGGTCTCACTAGGCAGATTAGAGGGTGAGAATAACTTCCCTTGACCTGCTGACCACGCTTCTTTGTTTACAGCCCAGGATACATTTGGCTTTATGGACCATGAGCACTCATTTCTGGTTCATGGTGAGGTTTTCCTCAACCATCACCCCCAAGGCCTTCTCCCCAGGGCTGCTTTCAACCACTTCTCTTTCCAGCCTGTACCTGTGCCTGGGATTGCCATGACCCAGTGCAGGACCTTGCACTTGTCCTTGCTGGACTTCATGAGGTTTGCATAGACTCGCTCTCAAGCCTGTCCAGGTTCACACTGAATGGCATCCTTTCCTTCCAGGATACTGACCACACCACAGGGCTTGGTAACATCAGTGAGTTTGTAAAGGGTGCCCTTGATCCCACTGTCCCTGTCACCGGCAAAGATACTGAGCTAACTTTATCCCTAATTTCCCTGTATTCCTCACAGGCTACGTGCCTTCATTTCCAACCTCCGAAAGCTTCTTCCTTAAATTCTGAGTCTGCTCAGCAGTTCATTATGTGTCAATGGAGGCCTCCTGGCATTCTTGCCCAATTTTGTCCTTGCGTGCTTCCAAGCTTGGAGGAGGCCATCCTTGAAATTCAGCCAGCATTCTTGGAGCCCTCTGCCCTCTAGGGCTCTATGCCATGGGACTCTACTGCGAAGACCCTTGAGGAGGCCAGAGTCTGCACTCCTCATGTCCAGGGCAGTGAGCTGTTGGTGTGCTCTCCTCACTGCCCAGAGGATCTTCCACTCCACTGTCTCATTGCCACTGTGGCCAAGGCTGCCTTGGAGCACTGCGTCCCCCACCGCTTCTTCCCTGTTGGTGAGCACAGGGTCCAGCATGGCACCTCTCCTTGTTGGCTCCTCAGTCACTTGGATAAGAAAGGTGTGGTTAGCACATTGAAGGAACCTCCTGGGTTGCCTGTGCATTGCCATGTTGTCCCTCCAACAGGTATCAGGGTGGTTGAAGTTCCCCATGAGGATCAGGGCTTGTGAGTGTGAAGACACTCTTACTGTCTGCAGTGCGCTTCATCCACAACATCCTCCCAGTTGAGTGGCCTGTGACAGATCCCCACTCTAACAACTCCTGTCCCTGCCCTCCTTTCCCCTCAGACTTCACTCACAAGCTCTGGGCTGGGCCCTCATCATTCCCCAGGCAGAGCTCCATACTGTCCAGCTGTCCTCATCACTCCAGCCTGTCTTTCCTAAAAAGCCTGAGACCTCCCATTCCAATGCTTCAGTGTTAGGAGCCATCCCACCATGACTCCGTGATGCCCATGGTATCCTCCATGCACATCTCTGGTTCCTCCTGTTTGCTCTCCATACTGTGTGCATTTGTGGATAGGCATCTGTGCCAGGCCCTGGATAAAGCTGACTCACTGGCTGGAGTATCTGGAATGCCTTTATACTGTTCTGGGCATCCATTACAGGTATTGGCGTCTGACTGGCAGGATTGGGATTGATAGGTGCCCTCCCCCAGCAAATCTTGATCTGCATTACATTTATTTGCTGCTGTGCAAACAAAGTGCCATAGTTTAATAGATCTGCCTCAATTAACAAAATCAAACACACAAGTTCCCTTAAAATCAGTGAAAATACTCTCTGCTTGTAAACTTGGAAACATGCTTCATTGCTTCTTAAAATAATCACTTTTCTAAATTAATTACTTTAAAAGTTCTGTGTATCAGGCATACAAAGAACACTGACAGTACTCTTTACATGGATCATGTAGCACCACTATGTGGAAAAGACAGGGGAAACAGCCAGGCTGAAAATGCAGCCAAAGACAAAACATTCCTCTGGTGATGTGTGGTGCTGGCTGAAGGTATTCAGCACCTCACAAGATCAGACCTTGTATGATTAAATTGCTGTACAAACCCATGGTAATAGATCCTTAAATAATAAAGTGAAAGGGCAGATAGGAAAGTTGGGTGGGAATAAAACTATCTTAGTGCATTAGAAAAGTTATTGTTTGAGTTCCAGTATTCAACAGTTGGGTTGGCAGTGCGGTGACTGAACCCAGCAGCAGTGTTGTTCTGGCCAGTGATTCAGTGAGAATGTCAACCTGAGCAACAACACTGTGGTATGTACAACTCAGGTCAGACACGTCTCTGGTTTCTGACCACTTTTTTCTCTTGGGTGGTGTTTATTTTCTTCCCAGAAAATATGGTAATGTTTGGATTTATTCAATCTTGTGGTAGTCTTGTACTGCATATTCTAATGCCTCTTGTTGAACCTGACCCACACCCTACCCCTTCATGTAAATAACTCGCTTAGACCCAAGCCCTAAGCCCTCTGCTTAAGGCTGAGTGAGCTGACTGAAAGAACATTGTATGTTCTGACGTCGAGCGGAGCACAGAACAAATGTTCTTTGATTTGGAAGCAGTGCTTGCCATAGTGCCTAGCATTGTCTCAGTTTGGAGGGTGCACACACAACTTGTCTCCTGTTTCATCCTTTCGGGGCTTCCACAAGCAGGAACAGATGGTCCTTGGGGTGTGTGGAAGGGGGTCTTCTCTCCTGTTCTGTGACACCATGTCTTAGTTGTCAGCAGTGGTACTGTTAACCTGTTTGCAATTTTCTTCTAATGTGTGGGCTCGTGAGATGGCATAAAATGTGTGTGACTCTTCATTTCACCCCTTTAGATTGCTGCTCACCTCTCTGTTTGACAGGTCTTGGGTTTAAAAATGTTAGCATAGTCCTTACCCATGGACAGCCATGGCAAACTGCATTTGAGAGTTCAGTGAAAAGTTAGGAAACAGGGGATTTAGTTGAAACAATCTCCTTTATTTATTTGTCTCCTATCAGAAACACAAGAGGGGATAGATGATAGGTACTGCAGTTTAGATTCTTAAAGTGAGGGATAATTTTTCCCCCAGAAATGTAGGAGCAACCTTCCTTCAGGTAAGACTTTTTAATATTAGATAAAGAAAAAATGCATTACAACAATTTTGCAAGTAAACTTTTACCTTTGTTATAAACTGTAACTTTTATTAGGCCGTTTTGCAGACACGGAACTGAAGGCAGTGATATTTGTATTTCTGTGGTGATGCCTGGAATCACCAGACATAATTTAAGGCCTTTTTGTCTGGGCACAATGAATATACACAATAGAAAGATGATTTCTCTCTCTAAATAATTACTCCTTGCCAACTTTATAGTAATAGCATTCCATTAGAAGGCAAACAGATCTGTATGCTTGTTCTGCCTCTATCTGCATGTTAAATGTTGGTGACTTTCTGAAAAACCATGATGAATGCAATTCAGCTAACACACAGTTATTACATTCATGCTATTCAGATATTTTAGGAATCAGTATTAATAATTCTCAATTTATTGTGAGTCATCTATTTCTTCTGGGTTTTACCCTAAAACTGAAATTAGTCCTCCAGTACTTTATGAAAAGCTGATAAATGCATATTTTTATAGTTCATAATGATCCTTTTGAAAGCATGCTTAAACAGTTTTAAGTAATAATCTGAAGGGTTTAATATGAAAGAATGAGGTAAGTAAAAATGTCTGTTGTTATATTAGATGCCAAAAGGCAACTTAGCTGAACGATTTTGGGCAAATAGCATGAGAATTGGTAGTATTCACAAGAAATGTGCAACACATTAAAATGTATGCTTATGCAAATTGTGATCAGATTTTAGCAAGATCTGATTTATGAATCTCTTTCACTACTGGCAGTAAATAAGAAATAGGGAAAGTTAGACATGAACAGGTGCCACCAGTTTGGTTTTTGTATTCAGAACTAAGATTACAGACCCTGGTGTAACCTGTCATCAGCCTAATGGCTTCAGACGACAGCACATAAAGACTGGCAATGGCCTTGTTTCTTGGCTGTAATGTTGACTATAGGTGAATGAGCTTCTGAATGTTACCTGTTTCGTAAGAAAACCAATTTGATCATGACCCATCTGAGCCATTCATTCAATGGCCAGTGTCATATTTTCAATTTCCTCAAGTAGATTTAAAAGTACACCTTGAATATATTAGTCCACATGGTTGGAAGCAGGTCTCTGGTAAAAAAAACCCTAAACATAAAAACCCCACTTGTGTACTGTGCTAGATTTCTTAAAATTTAAACCACATTGGTGTGACAGCAGTGTTCTCTTTCTCTCTGAGTCCCTTTTCTCTTAAGATCATAACAATTTTCTAATTCAGTTTGATAAAATAATGTATACTGAAATGGTGTATTTGTAGTCACACAGCCCTTTAAAAAATGTTAAAACCTCAATTAACAAGTCAGGTTCTTTATACTTGCAACCTGAATTTGGACATGCTATTTGGAAGCACTGGAATTTGCCTCCAGTATAAACATATGAAAAGCCTGATTCCTGACATTTACTGTTTCATGCTTCTAAACATTTAAAACACATGGTCAGATGGCAAATTGAGGGGCGTGGGAGGGAAACTAAGAAAATTTTTGCTATTTTTTCCTATTAGTTTCTCTTAAAATGACTTTGTTTAGTGAGGGAATGGCATCTGGTTTCATTGCAGAGGAAAGGTAAGTCACATCCAAAATGTGCCAGGGTCACATTTGCTGGGTAGATTTGCTAAGACAGCAGCAGTGCTTGGATTTTACAACCTCAGCCTATCTTGCAGCTTCCAATAATCTTCAGTTTTCATTCCTTCTCTAAAACTTCTCATTTCTGTCATGGTGAGCCAGCCCCTACTTTCCCCGGGGTGAAACAGCCTACTGCCACACTGCCTTCATTCAGGGAGAAACCTGCATCCTCTGCAGAGTTCAGCACAGGATCTTCCTCTGAAAGAATCATCCCAGGCTCATTTTCCCACCAGCTGCAGATGCTGATTTAGCTCCCCCTGAGTCAAGACACCAGGAATGAAGTGCCCTGAAGTGCCAGCACTTCTATAAAAGGCACCTTCAAGCCTGGAGCTGGTGGTGTAACCCTGAGCTGTTAAACTGATGTGAGAAGAGTCCCTGCACAGCCCAGGAAACCAGGGCCTTCATCCTCTTTTTGAAATTAGACATGGATCTGCTTCAGCAATTTGACCCAAAAATGAAAAATCAGCTTCAAGTTTTAAGATGTGGATAAACAGGGTTAAAAGCTGTTGTTCCCCAAACTTCATCAGTGTTTTTTTCCAGCTCTCCAATGGATGGAGAAGAAAACACCTCCTAGTTGTACTGATGTACCTTTAAAAAAGGCAATGAATGGTGACAAGGATAGAAGGGGAAGAGTCTGGAACTATTAAAATGGCATTGGCTGCCTTTTTTCTACCTGTGTAAATTAGATTTTGCCAAGCACAGAGCAGTGTGCTGCTAAGCCTAGTATGATTTGGATGCCTGAATCAGTTGTTTAAAGCTGGCTGGAGTATTTCTACACTGTGCTGGAGTTGGGAGTACCGCCCTGAACATGCAGCTGGACAAAGTGGAAAGGAGTCACACTATGCTGTATGGTTAAGTCTCTGTTATTTTTGCAGGCTGATTTTATGCGTGCAGCATTAAAGCCCTTAGTGACACCAGCCTGAACCCCTGAGGCTAAAGCTTGATTAGTGTACTTGAAGGTTTTCTTTACAGAGAAGTGTATTTTCCATTTTCATAGCTGTGGGCTTAGAAGTTGTTTTAAAGTTAACTTGCACAGATGCATCTTTTAATATGTTTTCTTTTCCAGCATGACAGTTTAGTGGAGGTGGAGAGTTATAAGACATGAAAAAATGCCTACTATTTGAAAGTTCCAGAAAGAGCAAAATGCACTTTTTTGACTCTAAGAGACTTGGCAACTACCTGGGGCAAATATCAGGAATGTGCTCACAAGTATATATGTTGAACATTTCCACAAAATTTTTTTTTTTTTCCCTTGGGTTTTTTTTTTCCCCCCCAAATGAAAGGTGCATTTTAACCTCAGAGAAAGAAAGATCACAGTATAGTTTGCAGAAGGGGAGTTCTGGATAGGGCAAGTGAAACAGAGCAAAGTCCATGAAGTTTATCATGTAGCACAACTATTTAAAAACAATTTCCTGAAAGATTTTGTTTAAACCGTTTATGCCATTTGACAAACCCAGCATTACATTTTTTTTCTGTTTTATCTAAAGTCTGTTAAAACTGAAGAAGTAAAGATCTTTAGGACAGAATTACTGTACAGGGTTTTGAAAAAAAGCATCTTAAAGGAGTAATTTTTCAAAATGTTTAAAAATAGAGGAGATTTTTTAGCTCTGGTGTTGTGTTCATTGAAAGAGTCTCTGCTTCTCTATCTCTATTCATGTGATAAATCTATTTCTTGAGAAGAAAAACTTAGGAGCTTATACAGAAGCTATTTATTTCCCAAGGAACAGTTCTACCTTGAAATTGCAAATCTTTTTGAGAAAATGGATTACGTTGAAGCAGTGAGAAAAAAGAATTTTCTCAGAAATAATACGAATCTAAATAAATATCTGTAAAAAATACTTAATAAGATTTGGTAGAAAAGTATTTCTGTCATTCAGAGGAGGATAGGAAAAACTCCACACCTTTTGTATCCTCTGTTCAATGAGACCAGAAGCAAGAGAAAAGGATACTGAACTTCAGCTTTCTGGGTTCATGTTGTGACAGGCTTATTTAGTTTTAGTGGGCATCTCTCTAGGATCTCTTTATGATGTCCCATCTCAGAATTTTTGAAGTGTTCCTGCTTATGTAAAAGAATGCAGGGGTATTTTTTTTAGCACATGAATGCAACTTATTTTCAAAATGCAGCTGAATGCTGAAGTTTTTTTAGATACCAGGTTATTAATACCTTCAAAGAAAGTGTTTTGTGTGAGCTCTAATAAACACTTTTCAAATGCACTGGAACTGGTTATTTAGTCATTTGGGTCTTGGAGGCTGGGCAACTCAGATAAAAACTACAAAGAGGCTTAGCCATAACATTCATTGTTTCTTTGGACCTCTACCTATATTAAATTGCCATACTTTTTTTAATTGCTCAAATACTGGTAAACAGGAGAAAGGTGGAGGACTCTCCTGAAAAAGAACAAAAGAAACATAGGATAAATACAATGATAGCAATTTGTTGTCATATTAAGATGCTTCTGTGTTTCTTCTCTACTTCAGTTCACTGAAAATTAATTTAAAGGAAATGCCTCCAAACTATATGGCTAAGTTTTAATAACTTTCCATCAGGCTTAACTCATGCAAAAATAATTCTACCTGTTTGTTCTGAGTGTTTTATGAGTGCTCTGCTGTCTGAACTTTCTTGGTTTTTAATAGTTTCTGAGAGTTATTTAGTCACTGATTTTTTGTGTTCCTGACTCACACAAAATTGAAGAAACAACAAACTAGTTTTAACAGAGGCTGTAAGAATGTTGCTAATTCTTTGTGAAGAAGGACTATTCTGTTAAGCTGATTGCAAAACCCATTGGAGGAGTTCTCCATTCTGTTTTAGTTGGCCTGAGAAAATATCAAATTATGCACAACTGATCATCTAAAGATCGTGATAAATCTCTGTTTACCTGATTGGAAAATACATTTGTTTTTCTTTACATCTTGTGTATTATTAAAAAAAGGTGTCCTTCCTTTGCAATAGCTGTCCTCACTGTTATTACTAACAAAGGACATTGCTCTGTTTCCCAGCAATAGATGGTATTGGACCAAGGCCTAGATCTACAACAGGCCTTAAATGCTGGTATGGGCTTTGGGTGACTAATCCCAAATTAGATTCTCAAAATCCTTATTGAGTTGTTGCCTAATCCTGAAGGTGCCTAAATCTGTAGGAGCCAGAGGTATTAATACTAAAAGTACCAATAACCACATTTCAGTTTACTTGGAATTGCACCAGAAGGTGTTTATCTCTTTCTTGGTCACGTAACTGTTCTCAGAGGAATTTCAGCTCTGCAAATTGCAACAGCTTCTTTCTGCCAAAGTGGTGAAGTGGCTCTTTATGCAGTAATTCGGAGGTTACATTCTGGGGAAGTGAGTGGTAGAGGACTAGGTTCAGTTCATCTTCTTCTTGGATGTGTTTGAGCTTCACATTCCCTTCTCCCAAGGCTTACAAAATTTAGATCTGAAGTCTTAGCTATTACTTTCTTCATGGATTTGCAAAGATATTATATTGGTATTTGATAAATGGCCATTGTCCTATTGTAAAACCAAAAAAGTTGGGTGGGAGAAAAAGCAGGAAATAGACACAATTGAATTAGAAACTCTTTCATTGTTTCACAGTAGATTCTGAATGGAGGTATTACGTTATTGCACAATATTGTTCTGCTCACCAGTAAAAATGTCTGTGAATGTGAAATGCAGTCAAGCTGAAAAACTGATTCCACTGGATTGTCTTAAAAACTAGAACTTCATAAGAGGAAAATTGAAGTTCCCTCTTTATTCTCTTGCCATTATGTTCATTTCCAGTCACATAGCTTGTTCACACAGATATTTCCAGTAAAATACATTGGTAAATTTATGAAGTCAGACACTGGGATTAGAAAAGCCTATGAAACCTAAGGGTGGTACTCTTGAGAGAATAACTTGTGTGGCATTCTCTGCATATTTGATCAGGTACCTTTTTTTTTCATTTGAAGTTTTTTCTCCCCTCTTCTTGACTTCATCTCTTCTAGTGTGTAGAGGTCAATCTAAGCACCAACTAATTTATTAATTACCTTGCTTTATCTTCTTTTTGTGTCTTCTGTAACACTATTCCTGGAAGGTGTGATTGCTGTTTTCCTCACATGTTTTTCTTCCAGTCAGGCACAGGGGGGACATCACCAGGAGCATCTGCAAGAGATTTAAAAAATAAAGTCTTGTTTACTTCCTCTTCCTGATCAGATACTAAACACCCACAACAGTGTCATCCATTTTAGCCTGACCCTTAATCCTCACCTGTAAGCTATCAACTCGTTTTTCTGTCCCTGGGTAGAGTTTGAGGCATTCTAGTTGCTCTCTCACATAAAGAGCAGCTCCACTGCCTTGCCTCTCTGTCCTTTCCATTCTAAAAAGTACACAGCCATCCATGACGATATTCCAGTCACATGAGTGATCCTACTGTCCCAGTAATTCCAATGAGATCATTGCTCAGTGACCATGCAGAGATTGCTAGTTCTTTTTTTCTTATATTCCCTGTGCTGTGTTTGAATACAGGCACCTCAGAGAGGCAATAAAGCATCCAGCTTCCCTAGAGTGATGTAAGAGGAATCACCATAACCATTAGCATGAATTCAACATAGGGAAATCATGCTTGACCCATCAGAGAGCCTTCCATGATGGCATGGCAGAATAGGCTGATGAGTGTGGAGCAGTTGTTGTCTATCTCGACACAACCTCCTTGTAGGTAAACTCAGAAATGTGGGTTGGATGAATGGACCCTGAGGTGCCTCAGGAGCTGGCTGAATGGCTGAGCTCAGACGGTTGTCATCAGGGAAGAAGAATCCAGTTAGAGGCCTATAGTCCTTGGTGTTCCCTAGGGATTTATACTGAGTCCAGCCTTATTAAACCTGTTTATCAACAACCTGGATGAAGGGATGGAATGCACTCTCAGAAAGTTTGCTGCTGCTATGGAGCTGTGGGGAGTGGCTGATCCACCTGAAGGCTTTGCTGCCATTCAGCAGGACATTGAAAGAGGGGAGAGTTAGGGGGGGAGAAACTTAATGGGGTTCAAAAAGGGCAAGTGTAGGGTCCTGCACCTGGGGAGGAATATAACCCCAAGCACCAGCACAGGCTGGGGTCTGACCTGCTGGAGAGCAGCTCTGCTGAGAAGGACCTGGGAGTTTTGGTGTGTGACAGGTTGCCCATGAGCTGGCAGTGCTCCTTGGCAGCCAGGAGGGCCAGTGGGGCTCCTGGGGTCCACTGGAAGGAGTTTGGCCAGCAAGGTCAAGGGGGGTTCCATTTAAACATGAGGAAGAACTACTTTGCCTTGAGGGTGGCAAAGCGCTGAACAGCTGCCCAGGGAGGTGGTGGTCTTCCTCTCTGGAGACATTCAAACCCCACTGAAATTCATTCCTGTGTCACCTTCTCCAGGTGGCTATGCCTTGGCCAGGAGCTCCTGCATGATCTCCTTCCAACCCTAACAATTCTGTTTTTTTCAGGCAAGCATTATTAGCATATTTATTTTCAGATTGCTGTAGGATAGGATGGTACTTGTACTCTACAAATGGGACATCCCAGAGCTATCCTGCCCAGAAATATATTCACAGCCTCTTTCAGAACATATCCCCCTCATTCACTGTTCATCCATAGCTGTTACATAAATGCCACCTGGTTTAACCCTCAAAGAGCAGTGATTTGTATTGACAAAGCACCAGGCTCCTCTGTCCCCCTCCCTGTGGTGCACATGTGCTGGGTGAAGTCCCTGGCAAGGCCTTTATAAAGGTATAGCTCTTCAGGAAGGTGAAAGGTAAGGTCTTATTATGCTTTTGGAGATATTGATGCCAATGATAAGCTAATGTGCTCAGACTGTCACCTGTTCAGGACCATTCTTGTTTTACAGCGTAATGGAATTCTGGTATTAGCAGCTACTTACATCATGTAATGAAATTGGTAGGATTTTAGTGGTATGAAAACAGGATCAGATTAAGGTTTCAGGTAAGAAGCATTAAAATTCTACCAGCATAGAAAATGCAGGAAGACTCTGCTGTAGGTCTGTTAGAAACTTTGCTGGTGTTTGCAGGCTTTCTGTGTGCATGTGTATGTTTTTGTTTTATGGCAGTACATTTGTCCCTATGGCTTCATTGTGAAAGGTAAATAATGCAAAGTTATTCAGGCATGAATAGACTGTTAAATTTCTTTCACTAAACATTTTCAAACTTTGAGTCTGGAGTCAAAAAATTGCAAAATATGACACCTGAAAATGCTAAAAGCTCTGAAAAGCTCTCATATCTACTTTTATGGTGGGCATTGATTAGGAAATGCTATTACTCCGACAAAGAGAACTGAAATGCTCTGTGGCTGTTTTAGCCTAAACCTACTCACCTTTCTGGGGTTAATTTAAGGAATTTGGTATAAAACAAAGGTTGAGAAAACTGAATATTGGTAGGCACCAGACTTCCTGTAAATTGGATATAAAACCAGAGAACCTGGTTTCTGTTACCAAAACAGCTTGTGTGCTTTGGGGGAAAAAAGCCACTTACTTGCCAGTCCTATTGAGGAAACTGGTAAATAAATCTGTGTGTTTGGTTTGGTGTTAGGATTGTTTTGAGCACTTAATTTGATTATGCAGGTTTTTTATTAGATGCTCTGAACTCTTGGCCTGAGACATTGCAGTGCTAATAAAGCTCACTGTAAAGCAAGTTTGTGCATAAGTTGCAGTGTTTAAACTGCAAAATACCATTCGTGACAGGAATGCAATGAGGTTATTCTTGTACTATTGTTTGACTTTTATACTTCACTCTGTCTTGAGCTGTGGTTTGGAGAAACAGTCCTGATAGCCTGGAAGGTTCTTTTATTTAGTGTCTTGTTTCTAGCAGGTAGTCCCAGTCAAGGGGAAAGAATACAATAAACCATAATGTCTTTAGAGACATTACCTCCTACTTAATTGTGAGTGTCTGTCTACCCCAAATGTAGACAAAATTCAGATTTTAGCTTCTAACCTGTGCCTATTTTTTTAATTGAGACTAAATATTAAAATGGATACATGACTTTGTTTAACCTCATATCTGAAGGTGCCTTTAAGTGACAATGTGTTTGTGATGTGGTATTTGGTAGTCCAGGTGTTGGATGCTATTTTAGTTATGTATTTTTCCCTTTTCCCCCAATGGACTTAATCCCTAGCTCAGTAATTTTTAGTAACATTAAGTATTTCCATTGCATTATTTAGACTGTTGTCTTTTTTCTATCTACTATTACCAAGTTACTTTGTTCCTATTGAAAGATTTCTCTTTCAGTGCAAACTGTGAGTTAAACTCTTTTAATTATAATTATTTACAGCTAAAAATAGTTTAACTATGTTTATTTTTAACTCTTTCAACTATGAGTTAAGGTATCTTTTCAGTACCCTTTTCTCCCCTCTCTCGTCTCTGCTGTCAGCCATCTCCTGACCCTGGCCTTCCAGAAAACACTTCCAAAGTGCAACCAAAATGCTCATGCCAGTTTAGAAACTACTAGGGGAAATCTAACCGGTTGACAACCTCCAATTACTGTAATTACGTTGGGTTTCCACTTCTATGAAATAAAACAGAAGTCTTGGTGTGACAAAATGAAGTACTGAAGTTGTTGGTGTGGTGTCGCAGACTGCTTTCTCCTTATCCTGTGAGATAATGTCAGAGGACATTGGTTCCTCCTGCATTATGAGAGCTTCAGCCAAAGTCCTGAAAAATAAGGGAAAAGAAGCTGTGATGTCTTTTATATGCCTTTGGGGTGTTGTAGTCATGGATTCTTTTCCTTTTAAAAGTATCAGCTAGCTATATTAAATCAGATCTCTGCTGTTTTCCATAAAAGGTTCTTTGGAAGTCCCGTAGGTGTTTTATGAGCTTTCTTGGTCCTCCACTGAAATGCAAATGGGTCAGATATTTCTTCCAGGTGTTTCTCAGTGTTTGAGCTAAGTACGTGTTAATAAAAATAACTAAAAGCATTAAACAGTGTCCAAAAAATAAACCACTTCCCCTCTCTATTACTTTGGTTTTACTTATACACTACTGGGGTGATAATCCCACCTGTTCTTCAGCCACTCATAGTCTTCCAGGAAAAATTCAGTAGATTTCCTCATGAAAATAATAGACAGAAATCCCTCTTCCTTTTTTTACCCCTCTTAAATAGCATTTCTTTTTATGAAGTTTCTGCTTCGTAGATTGTCTGTAAAGCTGATCTTGAGTGGTGATTCCAGAGGTAACTATACCAATAAGTCCAATTTTTTATTATAACATGGGCGACTTAACCTTCCATTTCTTTGCCATCAGTGAATTGCCAGTGGGTGATTTTTCACACAGTCTTGGGCCTAATAATGGCTAATACCACTTCCTTGTCACAGAGTGTCTTGAGCCCTCCTCGGTGTGTTGTGAATTCTGTTCTGCAAGCCCTGCCTCATGCCCCTGAAAGCAAAAAGAATTTTGTGCTAAGTTTCCAAGAATCTGGAGGCAGGGAGTTTTTTTCATAGAAACTCTTTCCCTGCAGTTTGCTTTATCTAGAATAACACCAAAGCCAAGATTGTCCTTATTTGGAACATTTTGCAGAGTATCTTCACCCCATCATCTTCTGTGGGTTCCTAACCACAGGAATTGAATCTGCTGACCATCACTATAACCCATCTTTGCCCTTTGAACCACTGATGCCAGCACAGAATATTCCTTCATTGTTCAGGTTGCACAAGTGAAGCCCTGTAATGATCCATGATATTATAGTTTGTAGAATTTACTGTAAAACAATAATATGGACACCAAGGCAAAGCATAACGTTCACTTATTATTGAAAAACATCCTTTTAATGCAGAAATAATAAAACTGAATTATGTAGCATTTAAAATGAAATAAATCCTCCAGTTTTTTCCTCCCTCTTGTGATTACAAAATCACCCAAAAGGTCAGTTTGTATCATATAGCTGACTACCCTATAAAGGTCTGCTTTATTTGGTATGTGAATTTATTGTTCTGAGAGGTTTGTTAAATTGGTTTGTATATCCATATTTCACAGGATCACTTCAACTACTCACTCTACTTTAGGGTCTACACTTGGAAATTTTTCAGTTAGTAGACTGCGCATCTTTGTTCGGTAGTGACTGTGTTAACTATTTTCCCTCAGTCTTCGGAGTTAAGGGTTTTCCATCACGTATTATCACTGAATATGATACTCACAGCAACCAAAGCACATAGCCTCGCTAATGTGAGTAGCATGTCCTTCACCTGGTTAAACCAGCACAGGCAAAAGCAGTGATAAGTCTCCTCATTTTGTGCAGTTTGAGGGAAGCTGTGGAAGAGGTTAAGCTTTATGACTTTGTGAGTGCAAGTCTTTTCTCTTAAACTTCTTGGTTGTGCCATAGTGCATTGTCTGTTGGGGTAAAAATGTGCCCTGCGTGATCAATGGGAAGGTGCCAAACCACCTGGAGTTCCCTTGTACCACCCAGTATAACAAAAGAAAGCCGATTAGTTTCTTCTTACTTCTGAATAAGGTGAATTCATTAGACAGTGACTAAGAGTGTCCTTTTCTCTTGGTTGAACTGTCTGTTGTTTTAACAGAGCAATGGTGCTGGTGGGAGCAGCAGAAAATAAGGCATCAGGGAATTCATAGCACCTTTTCCAGAGTTATCTATCCTAGACATGACTTCCATGTCACTAATGTGTGTAGAAATTTTCCAAGTACTTTGAAATCCTTCACATTAGCGTGAGAGCTGAGGTTTGAAGGAATGGTGTTGATGAGGCATGTTGGTGTTTCTGCATTTCCTGCATGCTTTGATTGGATCTCTAGGGGAAGTGTCTGGAGAGGAAAAATTTTTTTCCCCCCTCCTCAAAGCTGAGAACCGGTAGTGGATTTGCTGGTAGCTAAGTTAATTTTTCTTATGTGCAAAAGCATCAGGTTGCAAATGTTCCCATTGGGAACTCTTCCTTCTCCTGGACTGATGCCCACTTTTGAATCCTGTTTCTGCAAATTAATTCAACTTGGCTTGTCAGCCCCAACATAAGTGCCCTTAATTTTGTAAAATAAAGCCTACATTTTATGCTTCAGGGAACTAACAGATTCCACAGAGGTCAGAGCTTTTTCTTTTAACTACTACTACTACAAAAAAAAAAAAAAAATCTAAGCAACATAAGGAGGGCTTTCAGGGAAAAGGGATAAGATAATTTTTTAATTGCTTTTCACAGCTAAAGTCTATTTACTGTAGTTTGCAGATCTGCGATATTCCAGAATGCTGTGAAAAAAATTATGTCATGCAGGACTATCTTTTGAGACACTTTTGTGTGTAAGTGTTTGACTGTCCTTTCCAGTTAACTTCCCTGTGGCTGTGAAGCTCTGGTTCCTCATTGATCTGATGAGCTGGTCTTTCACATTATGTCATGCAGAAGCCACGCTAATTTACCTTTTTTTGTCTCCTCCAACACCTAGATTTTCTCAAAAATAGACTAAGATTCTGAGATACTGTAATGTATCCACTTACTCAACAAAGCTGTGTGCAGGAAAGTTCAAGTTGGTTTTAGACATAAATACAAGGAAGCAATAAAATCTCTGCAGGTAAAAATACCCCAGAAACCCTGTCATCTTGTCCATGTCTTCCCAAATGAAGTGTAGTCTGTATATTTGTTTATTCTACTGTACTTTTCCCTCAGTCTTTATTAGTAAAGCAGAACAAAAATCCAGGTGGTGCTATGTGAAAAAATGGAGTTACTGCTCTACAGCTCTTTGCAGACAGCACAACTCACAAAGGAATTTCAGAAGCAAAAGAAGTCTTAAAAAATAAGCAGTATGGGCATATGCAGAGATCTGGTCTCATTTGCTCTGTGAGGGCAACTAACTGTGATATTCTGAATTCCTGACCCTTGAAAAAAAGGTAGGAGTCCTTCCTGGAACAAATGCTCTGGCTTCATCACAAAGTGAGGTCTTAGGCTATGGATTAGTAAGTGAAGTTTGTCTTGCACTACAGAAATGCCTGAGTATCTAATCATAGTATTTATCCTAAAGTTTAAAATATGCCACTAGAACACTTCTCTAAGTGGTCAAGAGACATGCTGTTGAAAACTGTATCTAGAGGAGGAGCACAAAAGCTGAACTAATTTCTCAGGGTTTCATTTTTACCTTGATTCCGCTGTTGAAATTCAAGTCACAGTGAGGCACAAGCTCCCCATTACACAGATACAGCAGCAGGTGATTTGTGCTGTACCTGTGTCTATCAGTCATGGGTGAACTAGTAGTTGGCAAAATATGTTCTCTGGGAAGAACTTTGTTATACAAGCATTGTACTGCCGGGTACTGGCAAGATGGTGTTTCTGAAAATAAATCGCAGAGAGGCAGGTACAAGTTTCTGCTCAGATCAGTATTTTCACTGATAGTTGGATGTGAAGCATTTGTTTTGAAAACAAGACTTAGGATTTAAATTGATCTTTGGCTCGGCATTTTAATGGAGAGACTAGTGTGTAAGTGAGATCCAGCTTGGTTGAAGAGTTTTTCATGAACTTACAGAATTGTGGTGTCTACCTTGGCATGTAAATGGTCTTTAGAGAAAATTTGTCATATGGCTGGCCTTCTCTGAAGAGTCTCCTAATCTCATCCTGTACTTTCTATTTGCCTTTGTATGGAGGTAGAGAGTCCTGCATGCAATTTCCTGTATATAATTAACATATATGAAGAGGTGAGAATGCTCATTTTAGATAAATAAGAAAGAATATCTTCTGATGCTTCAAGTAACAGAAGGATGTGGTGAATTAAAGTATGCAAAGAAATCTTTCTCAAGTTCCAACCTGTAACATCAAATCAATAACCTATCTGCAAATGTTAAATCTATTCTAAGGTTTTAAATGGGTGAATCATGGCTATGTTGTGTAGGAAGACACTTCAAAAAGGAACCATGGAGTGTAATTCCCTAGCTATGATAGAGAAAGGCAGAAAAAGCAGAGTAAAACCTGCCTGGAAACGAATTTTTTTATCTGATTCATCTGAAAGCCTTCTTCAAAAGCTCTTTTAAAGGGGATTTAATCATTCACTACTGGTTCTTACCAACTAGTTCTTTTGATGTGTCATGGTATAAATACCGCAAAGGTTGTCTTTCAGTTTAAATATCTTTTCTCCACCACTGATGTGTATCTGAGTGTTTGAAGAGGGCAATACTCTCTCCTTTCAGACTTAGCAAAACAAAACTCCTTTTATTTCCCCCATGTCCTTTTGCATGCTCCTGCTGGTGATTCACTGAAGCTCTTCTGGCTTCAGTTTATCCAGTCAGGCACAGGAGATGGGAATGGCACACAGTATTTCAGGTGAATTTTCTGTTGTGTCTTGACATGAAACATATCTAGCTGTGCTTCAAAGGCTCTCATATGAAATTGTCTGGGATGCTCCCCTGTATCAAGGACATATGTTGTTTGGTTTTTTTTTCCCTCCAGTCATTGCTACTCTCTGGGTGATGATAAAAAATTCTCTAATAATATGTAAGGTGTTATAAAGCCTGCTTCTTTACTAAAAGATGTTTAAAACTAGGTGACACCAAAAGTGAAGATGGATGTTAAACTCAGCTCATAGCTCATTTTAACAAGGATATGTAGAAGCTAAATTTGCTAGGATCACAGCAATTTGCACTTTATCACATTCAGAACAATTTAAATTGATTTAGCTCCATAGAGGCGTGGCACAGGACAGAAGAGAGCTACCATTTGAGAAGAACAAGAAAAAGAGAAAATAAGCCTAACAGTCAGCTGTCAGTAAAGCTGGATACATGGGATACTTGAAGTTACACCCTGTAATAATGAATATGAAGCTCAAAGCTTCTCTTCCTCCTCTAGTAATACATACAAATAAGTGTATATCAAGCTGTGCATTTTTTCAGTCTTCACAGCACAGGTAGATTTTGCAGACAAGTATTTCTCTCAGGGGCATTCCAGGCAACATGGAAAAAAGCACAGGGAGAGGTCAGTGGTAAATTGCTGCCAAATTAGAAAGTGGCACTTATATAAGCTTATTATGAAACCCCCTCCCCACCCACTGGGATTCCTGCAGTATTTTTTTAAACTTCAGAATTTGAAACATTTTCTGCGCATTTAAGTAAAATATGATCCAGTGATAAAATACAATAGTGAATTGCTGTGTTTTTCAGCCTTCTTTTCATGTTTTCTTTACCTTTGCACATAACTGGCTACTGAGATTTAGAACCACATATTACCACCCACCTTCTAGGCTGGTATTGACTAAAATTTAAGAAAAGCATTATTGAATGAGTGACCAGATTATTTTCTTTACTGGCTTTTCCCCAATCCCTGCAAAGCATTCCAATTAATTTTTAGGCGTAGAGTCCATGTGCTGATATAGATGTGACGATCTTTTTCCTGAGGATGGCCTGAATGCACATTACTGGATGAAAGGAACATTTTTCATGGTCATTCAGAATGCCACTGGATATCAGAAATCTAATCTTTCAGGCATCTGAATAAAGTTCATGTCTTTGTATATTTCAAGCTTCAGTGAAAAAAATAGTTATTTTGTCTTATTTTTCTGGCTTATTCCTGAAATACTAGTGGACTCAGTTCTGAGTCTCACCATCCCACTGACATCAAGAATCTCAGTAAATTCAATAAGAAATTGGACATTATGCATTTTTTGTCTCTATTTGTTCAGGAATGTCTTGATTGTTGCCAACTCTCACAGCTGGATTGTGGGCTTGATATACTTCTTTCAATAGCCAGCTGCAAAAGAAAATGGGTAATAATCTGTTCAGAGATTTATCAGTCATTCCAAAGAGTTTTTGGGCTTTTTTTGTCATTTTGTGGACTAAATGTACTAGATCAGCTCCCTGCTAGTAAAGCAGGCTGAGAATGAAACTGGTTCTAAAGCAAGCAGCCTCCCTTTCTCTTTATTCTGATGGGCCCACGCCTGGAACGCCATCCCATGAGGATGAAAATCCTAATTGCCACCCTAATTGCCAACAAGACGCAGAGGTGAGGTTCAAGGTCCATTTCCCTTTCCATCCATCTTTAACTAATTGCCAGATTCAGTACCTGAGGTAACAAGCATTTTTGTTGAGCCACCTCCCAAACACCACTTCTGCTGTAACTCAAGAGCACTACAAATAAAGGAGCCCTGTACCAGAACGAGTGTGTGTTGGATGCAAATCACTGTGAGGATATGGCTGTTCAGCACTGTTCCACAGATGGTCTTTTCAGTTTGGGCTGAGCTCTGCCAATCCTGGAAATGCTGGTCTTGAAACATTAAACAGAAACTACAGCTTCCTTGTAAAACTTACTCTCTTAAAGTGCCCTGAGCCCCATGGGCAGCAGGGTAGGGAGGAGATTCTGCCCCTCTGCTCTGCTGAGACCCACCAGGAGCACTGCATCCAGCTCTGGGCTCCCAGCACAGGAGGGACAGGGACCTGCTGCTACAGGTCCATAGGAGAGTCCAAAGGGTGATCAGGGGCTGGAGAGCATATCCTCCGAGGAAAGGCTGAGAGAGTTGGGATTGTTCAGATGGAAGAAGAGAAGACTCCAGGGAGAATTTGTTGCAGCCTTTCAGTGCCTAAAGGCGCTTTAGGAGAAAGATGGGGACAGACTTTTTAGCTGGGCCAGTAGCAATAGGATAAAGGATAATTATTTTAAACTAAAAGAGGGTAGATTGAGAGTAGCAATTCGGAAGAATTTTTTTGTTATGAGGTAATGAAACACTGGCACACGTTGCCCGGACAAGCTGTGGATATCATGTTTGTGGAAGTGTTCAAGGCCAGGTTGCATGGGGCTCTGAGCAACCTGATCAAATTGAAGATGTCCCATCTGATTGCAGGGGGTTTGGACTTGATGACTTTAAAAGTCCCATTCCAACCCAAACCATTCTAAGATTCTATGAAAACTTTGAAGATGTCAGGAACTTTTGGTTACATCTCAATCTCTGCAGAAAGCAGCATGACTTGCCAGGTAGAGTCATCAGAGTCATCTATTTCCTGCAATAAATACTGGGGGGTTTTTTTGAGGAACTATACTTCTGGCTATCTCCTGTGAAAAATTCTACCTGCTCATGTCTATGTTGGATGGATGACCACAAGGGATCTTCTAGAACTGACTATAAGTGCTTTTAGTGGATTTTCTCTGATATGAGCTCTGAGGAGCTCTTATGAGCTCTGATGCTTTTGAGAGGCCCTTTCCAACCTCAACAATTCTGTGATTAAGTGAAATACTTTTTTGGAAAGCTGTAGCCACACCAAGAGGAGTCAGTCATCGCCCTCTGTCTTCTCAGTTTCTACTGTTCTCCTGGACAAATTTATCTGTTAACATAAGTCAGGTTCTTTCCATTTGGGAACAGACTACCTAGAGGTCTAAGTAAAGGAGTTTTTGGATACAGTGCTTTAGAAACTAAGTCTGAACAGTTTTTAGTCTTAGAACTTATGGAAAAGCTCATGACAGCAATAAAATTATCCTTTTTAATTTTCACTGTGACCTACCTCAGGGAGTTTGGAGAAAAAAGAGCAGGAGCATTCTTTGTAAAAGCTAAATAAATTAATAAGGAAATCTTTATTTCAAGGTATTCCCATTTAAGCATACTTTAGGCAGTTCTTAAAGGCAGCTGGATGGCACCCATATTTAGTTTTCTTTGTTTGTTTTCTCCCAGTTGAACAAACTTAACACATTTGCTGGTAAATATGCCTCTAGGATCTCCATCTCCATCATGACTGTAGTAATAATATTGATTTTATAAAAGGAAGATAATAACGTCTCCCTTCCTGGGTGATTCTTGAGTGGGTGATTTGATTTTGTTTTCTTGGTGGGGGGGGTTGGTTTGTTTGTTTTTATTTAGTGGGGGGGGGGTGTCTTTTTTTTTTTAAGGTTTTTTTGGTTGTTGGTGATAGTGGTGTTTTTTTAGTTTTGTTTATTATGAGGAGTATTTGTAGAACAAGGTCCACAGAGAAGGCATGGGAAGATACAGTGGCTTCAGAGTTTTGGATTTGTGACAAACACAATGATAGGCTGTGCCTGACAACAAGATCTGTCAGCTGTAAAAAATGAGTTCATGAGATTGCTAGCTGGAAATTATAACTGTGAAACAGGAAACTGATGGTTCCCTGGTAATGTCTTGATTTCCCTGGGGGTTCTGGTATCCTAATGCATCCATGCTCAACCCATCAGTTCAGTAGGTAGGTTGTTAAAAGTTTGATGATATTGTTTCTACTTGAGTTTTGCTCTTTCTCCCCTAATTACAGAGAAAGATTGAGTCATTGGCTGAGGTAGCTTTTATACCTGACTAATTCACTTGTCACCAGAATTTTGTATTCTACTGCTGAAAAGAAAATGCAAACTTATGACAAATGCAACCAAGGAATTTTCTCACAACTTTCCTTCTCAGTGAGCCATTTCCTATCCAGAACTGCAATGAGAGTACCACTTAAGCTGAGACAGAATAAATTTGCAATTAATTTAAAATGTCTTTCAGCTTTTTTCAGCATGTTTTCTGCTCTTATGAAGCTGGGGATAACAAAAATAGGGACATACTGTGTTTTCCACACACAGAGTCATGCTGAAGGCTCTGAATGTGTTTACCTAAGTGACAGAGCATAACTCCTGATTCTGTTAGGAAAATGGTTGCCACAGTAATAAGATAGCCCAGTTTTGTCAACAGTGTTAAGTACGAAAATAATCTTAACACACCCGCTCTTATTTTTGCCTTCTGACTTCCACAGGTTTAGTGAATTACGGTGCTGGGGTTAGGTACCAGGACTGAGCTTGGTGAAGTACAGTAGGTCTTCCAGGAACTGTTCAAAATACATATTATCAGTCTCCATAGGTTTTGAATAGTCTGAATGAACTTCAACTGCACATCTGCACATGCTGTACAATTCATACTGCCTTCCTTGCCTATCCTGTGATAGAGGAACAGCAGTTATCTCTCACTAGCTCTCCATATTTTTGCTCCTTCCTGGGTCCTTTATTTTGCAATGTAGATGTAATCCAGAGCCCAGCTAACACACATGCAAATATGCAAGAATTTGTGGTATTAAAAAACTTTTGTTAAACAAAACAAATTGCTTCTTGGTTCATTTAAAAATAATCATGGTGCTTGATTTACATCTACTTTGGAACATTCTCCAAGTAGCTGTTCCAAATCTATAATTTCAGCTACTGCATCTGGCACAGTCAGATTTAATTGGGTTAAAAAATGTAATCCAAGAAGTATAAATTCTAAATCTTTGCACATTCCTAGGATTCCAAAAGCATGCATAATTTTATAACTTAGCCTTTGCAGGATCAGTACCTTCCTTCCCTTCCTTGACTGTGCAGAGTTGAGTGCCCTCACCATATTAGCTGAACAGAGGGCTGATGGAATTCAGAGGCACCTTGGAGAACCATTACAAGTTAATTCATTCATTTGCTTCACCTGTGAAGATAATAATTTTTCATTTTAGTTAGACTTCTGTGTCTTCCAACCACCATTTCAAAATCACAGAATTACATGGAATGGCCACCTCTTAGTTCTATTGTCATAAAGCCTATATAGAAAAGGAGGATGGAGTTACATGCATTCTAAAACAGACATTTTGGTGCAAAACCAGGATGTAAGTTGCCCCCTGACCTGGCTGCACACACGAAGCAGAAAGTTTAAAGAATTTCTGGTGCCCTACAAAGCTCCATGAACACTATTCCACAGTGCCCATTCAGGTTTGCCTGCTTTCAGAGTATTCAATGCTAGTGTGACTGGAGAAGGGATACTGAAGGATGTGTGAATTTATAAATTTCAGTCAAATATCAAAACCAGTACTTTTGTTGCATTTTGAATTCTTCCTCTAAGTCGAAGTTTAAACATGCTGAATGTCCTGTATATATTTATATTTCTATTTATAGACCATTTATGAATGGTGTATATGTGCAATGAACGCACTGGGAAGTTGAAATGTGTCAAAGAGAACTGAAGTCATGGCTTCTGGTGTGCTATTAATGCTGGCAAATAAATACAGATCCTATACAGGAAAATAAAGCAGTTTCACTGAAAGTGGTGTGCTGAAATACCAGAAGAGGCTTCCTAGAGAGAAGGTTAATATTCCCAGTCTGTCAGTGTTCAGAGGCATTTAGACAATGCCTTGAATTGCAAGCTTTAACTTTTATCAGCCTGGTCAGGCAGTTGGACTGCAGATGGTCTCTGTAGGTCCCTACCACAAAAAGTCTCTTAGTTTTTTGCAACAATTGTCGACTTGATCTATAAATACAATTTTGTATTTACCTTTTGCACATCTGTCTGACACTTTCTTATCTGCTTATATGACCTTTTATGGTTGTATTTGTTCCAGCTATGTGAAATTGCTGCCCAGCTCCTCAGAGTTTGCTGTGTGCAACGTCATTGATGCCATCACATTTATACAGATCATTTGTAAAACTGCTTCCAAGTCCAGATCTTACCTGAAGTGTATCATCAAGCTGATAAGGAACTGAACACCCAAAAAGTGACATAGCAGGAGCTGTTGTAGAACAAATGAACAGCTGCTTTTCTCAGATCAACAGTGGCTTGTCTTTCCTTAATATGGTGCCTGACAGCATTGTGTCTCTTCTTGAAAAATCATTATCTTAATAATAATTCTTAATAAGGCTGACATGGAAAGAATTCAGTTCACTATTATTTCTTTAATAGTCCAAGGGAAGTGCTTTTCCCTGTTACTGTTGGAAGAATCTGAATTAAAGTGAATGAGATAGGAAATTTTCTTCTCATCAGTCCTTCCTTACACATTATTATGAAATAGCAGAGATTCTTGCTTAACTCAGTAAGATTTAGAATATATTTTTTATGAAATTCAGATGGGTCTGATTTTGATGCAGTTTTAATTGAAGCATATTAGAAAAAGAGCCAGATTTGAGAGTTAAATCAACTGAAAAGTGATGGGGAAACTAAATTTTTGTAATAATATCAAATTATTTAAATCTTAGTATTTTGAAAGGTAATAGGAACATGATGTTAAACATCGAAATTGGCCTATGATAATGCAGCAGCTTCTGCCTCTGAATCTTCATCCTTCGTCTTTTAGACCTTTCCATTTCTTTTCCAGCTAAGACAGCTGAGTGGCCCTTACTGTCCATCCCTAAAGTTGCTTGATTACTGCCTTAAAACATCTCAAAAGGCCTTGCTTTTCACTAACTCAAAAGACAAAAAATGAGGTTTTGTATATGAATTCAATATTTTGTATGAAAATGTAGGTACTTTCTCTATTTTAACCACAATATAAATCAGCACAGAAAACAATGTAGGTTTTGGCATCTCTGCCATGTTAGTTTTGAATGAAGAATACATACCAGGTTTGGGAATTACAAAAGCTGCTTGTGTGGTATGCTACAATTTTTCCAGTGTACCTACAAGCACTTTATCTTTTCATGTCTTAAATTCTCTTTTATCTGCCTTGGCAGAACCTACTGGGATTTCCCACTAGGAACAATGAGTCTTCCCTTGAGATTCATCTGCCTAGGTGTGTACCACAAAATTATTAAAGTGCAGGGCTGTAGGGAACATGGAGACATCATTTTATTTGAAAGATAGATTTAGATTAGATATTAGGAAGAAGTTCTTTGCTCAGAGAATGAGGAGGCCCTGGCACAGATTGCCCAAAGAAGCTGTGGATGCTCCATCCCTGGCAGTGTCCCAGGCCAGGCTGGATGGGGCTTGGAGAAGCCTGGTCTGGTGGAAGCTGTCCCTGCCAGTGGCAGGGGTTTGGAACATGGGGAACTCCAAAGTCCCTTCTAACCCAAACCATTTTGTGATTCTATGATACTGTGAATCTGCTTACAGTCTTCTATATATTGGAGGGCTACAATCATGTCCTTTCTTTAACTTCTAAAGAAAGTTAAGTCCTCAAACTTCTTTGTAACTCTTTTTTTTAAATACTCTTTATTTTATAATCTCAAGTAATCCATATCTTTCAAAAGTGTTGTTTTATCCTTTTTTTTTAATTGGATGCTGAATCCCATCTCAGTCACTTTAAAGAAGGTGGATTAGCCTTATTCAGCTCTGTGTTATTTTGAATGTTCTGCTTCTTGAACTTAATTTAGTTTATCTCACATTTTCTTGGATGTGTTTTGACTTTTTCTAATCTAGTGCTGAGTAAATTCTAAAATTTTGTCTTGTCTTTCTGGTGAGGTAAATTTAAGAGCTTTTCTTGTATGAAATAGTTGTTAAAGAACAAATTAATCACACAAATTATATAGTCTAATTAGATAATTTCTAATACAGTTAGGAATGATATAGAAAAGCAAGTGAAAATTTTCTCTTTTCATTTTTTAACACTTTTAACATAGATTATAGTATTTACTTCAATAGGACTTTTTCTCCTTTGGATTAAATTCAGGTATCTTTGGAAGGCTGCCATGACATTTTTAACAGTCTTTACAGGTGACAAATGGAGTTCATAGTTGATAAGAACCTGAATAATTTGTTAAGGATTTTTGGCACGAGCCTCTTAGAACACACAAAAAATTCACATAATCCTTTATCTTACCTCCAGCAATATCCATGAGCAGTATGTTGAGGAAAATCTACAAGAAAATCATGAATAGAAAATTATGGTAAAACATGCCCAAAGGGCAACTTCCTAATTGTATTTCGTGGTTGTTGCTTATGCACTGAGGAATGAGGACCCAAAATTTAATCATGTTTTGTGCAAGAGAAGGTATTTGTAAAATTCACATAATGCTTAACATTTCTATGAGTCCTATAATGGCTTTCTCATCCAGTTTCTCCTGTAACAGGTTAGTAATACTTAAGGGATTATTATTGAAAAAAAATCTTATTTTTATGTATTTCTTACCTTCAACAGCTCTAAACGACTTGCCTTTCAATTTTGTGAGGTGTGCCTTTGATCCTCTATTACAGGATTGAGCAAACAAAAAAAAATCAACCTTCCCTGACCTGTTCAGATGACTTCCAATTTGCACAAAAATCATATCCAGATATGACCTGTTACCATTTTGTTGCCCCTTTCTGTTTCTGTGGTTATTGCTTAGATTTGGAGGTATATCAAATTACTAGAGAGAAACTTGATGTCAGTGATATTACAGACATGGTACTGTGTAGATGCAGATGGCAGTGTGAAGTGAGGGGCAGGATATCTTCCTAGTCCAAACTGTTGGGAACACCTGATACTCACAGCTACTTAAAGCCCTTGTGAGCATGTATGTGATGAATTCTCAGTCTGAAGGGGAAAAGTGAAACATTCCACAAGCCCCAGTAATACAGCTCACAATTGTTGCACTATCCCTCAACTTCTACTGAAAACTAGTCCACAAAATCACATTGCAGGATCATTACAGTCTGAAAATTTTGATTCAGGATTTTTACACTAAAAGTTTTGTTTTACTCCTGTTTTCCCTGTCTGCACTCTGTGATATTATCTCTCTCCTTTACAGGATGAAAAGCTAAAACTGAGATGCTTACGGTCCAAAGATGCCAAAAAGTTGGTTTGGCTCAGGGTGGCAGTGACCACATAAAAGCTGTAAGTTTTTCCTTGTTTCATGTGGCTCTTTAGTAGGTTGAACAATAAAAATAGTAGAGTGAGGCTGTATAGTGCATCTGAACTTACCTACAAAAACAAAAAAAATAAAAAGAGTGGATGATGGAGAAAGACTGAGTACAAAGAAGTGTTCAGCTGAGCATATTTTGTGATCTTCTAAGCATAAACAGGGGTAAACAGAACTGCAAAAGTATATACACAGTCAATAAAATAGGCAATTATCATTGCCAGTTTTATGGGTATATTTTCAGGAAGGGTTTCAGTCTAAATTATTAGCTGAGATGAAACTTTATTGATAGGTGATGCTAATTGGCAAGAGTTTTGAATTTAGTTTAGATCAGTGCTCTACAAATGTGTTAATTCCTAGCCAGTAAATTTGTGAATCAAAAACTGATAATGGGGCTAGTAGATGCATGAGGATCTGTGGTCTTAGCAGGATTACTCAGTCAGATCAAGTTCTAAGCATTTTCTTCAGCAGTGGCCAAAAGCAGATGTGCAGGACAAGGTATGTGCAGGGTAATACACCAGTCTGTTACAATGTGTGGTGTAAGCTACATGGATTTCTATGCCTCAAACTTCTTTGGTCTCTGACTGAGCTCATGTAAACTGAAAGCACCCAACATGCTGTGGTAGAAATTCTGTAACCTGCTGTGTTCTTCCTTTTGGTTGGTCTATTTGCTCTTGAGTAATTTCTAAGAGTAAGATGATTTATGTTTTAATATACTGGGTGTAGTTTTTAACATCCTTCAGAGGCTTTTTAAAGTTACCAGAGAGACTTTTTCCAAAGTTACAATATACTCATAATGGACAGTTTAAAGTATGGAAAAGTGTTTCTATGAGACTCAGCTAACTTTAGACAGAATAAGGCTTGTAGACTAATTAGTTTACTAAGCTTCCCCTACTATCAGAACAGCAGAAGTTACTAAAGGGTGATTAATTAAGTTTATTTTAGGCATCCATTTTTGACTGTATTGAGTTGCTTTTTGGAGATCTTTTCTCCTCCCTGGAGGAGGAGTACAGACGGACAGCTTAGACAATCTGCTCCACTTTTAAAACCAAAAATAGGTGCCATGATCCCAGTCTAAGAACTCATAAATAATACCTACTTTGAACTTCTGGAATTTGGAAAGACATTGTAAACTGAAATCGAAGGACTAATAATCTGATGGAGTAACAATGCACAAGCATATTAGCATCTTCTTCCAAGGTGCTCCCAAGGGCAGCATGAATGAGGCAGTCTGTAGCAGAAGCACAGGCCTAGAGTACAGAAAATGTCTTGTTGGATGGATCCTGATGGATTCAGGTCTGACTCAAACATTCCTCCAGATAATTGTTCAGATCAGATATGCTGCTGAGAGGATTAACATTACAGTAGCCACTAAACTGGACAGATGACAGATAAAATTTTATGTTACTACCATGCAGAACATATCTGTTACCCATAGCTTGAAGGTCTGAAAAGCACTGTTTGCTACAGCTTTCCCTGTGTAGGCTGTATGACTTGGGCAAATCCTGAACAACTGCTTGGTTTGATGATTTCTACTGAAGCAGTTAGGGAGGATGCTCTGAGGGTTTAGCAGTGCACACCTGTTTTCTTCTCATCTCATACAAATAATTTATTTGCTAGTGAATGTGCTAAATCATGATGCTGATGCACTTAATTATGTTGTATTGACACAAAACTGTTGGCATGAGTTTTCCAGAGGGACTGGAGAGGGATTGCACTCTTCCATCAGCAGTGACACACACGTGCTCACTTTTCACACACAGAGCTGTCATGCAACTGCATTGATCTGGATTCCCTACTTGGGCTGGTTGTTTACACACATTCTGGGAGGTTCCCATGCTGTTGTTCATGAATGAACCACCAATGGCCTATTTGCTTGTGGTGTGTGTCAAAAAACTTTGTCTCTCCTTTTTTCCAGATGGTTATACAGGTATTTGGCTGCTTACAGAAAAAGCCTGGGGCCCTGTGGAAGCATTGCTGCTCTGGACTCACTAACAACAGCAGCTGGGAAGGCGATGGCACCTTGTGACAAATTCTTAACAATCACATAAGCATGTAGCTCCTGTTACTCACCCCTGCTCACCAGTCATTAATACCTTTTCAGGGAAGAGCTTTCTTGATGTCTTTCCAGCCTACATCCCCCAAATCAGTCAAATTAATCTCCTGTTTCTTGCTAACTTTGATAATGTCATATCTTTTTCTAGTTGGTATTTTAATCTGAATACATAATATCCTTGAAATGAACAGAAGCTTTGTCAGTCAGGAGTCAGTGGCTTCAGTTCCACTAACTTAGATGAGCTTGGTTGAGTGAAGGGGTTGGTCAAATATTTCTTTAGCACTGAGTATAAAAAATGTATCCATCCATATGTGGGCAGAGAACACCCAGTTTGAAATTCTCAGGCAAAACTTTTTATTTGTTTTTTTTAAGCACCATACTTTTCAACAATCCAGACATGATCAATGTTTCAAAGTGATGAATCATAGTGAAAAATGTGAGCCATAAAAGACCTCATTTCCCAAAAAGCAGTGGAAAATCAATCAGAAAAAAATATTTCTAAAAATTAGTATTTTCAAAGAACTGGCTAGCACTTGTGCCTGAAGGTTTTAGTCTAAATGTTGTGACATGTTTTCTTCTCTGTGTCTGTGCATGTCTTTTATCTTCATCCAGAAATTGTTTTGATGCTATTAGGAATCTAAAAGAAGTGAAGCTGTTCAGTCACTAAACCACATGTCCTCTCCACAGAAACACGAATTCTTATGACTTAAGGTCTGAAAATTTACCTAGCCATGTTAATATCTAAATCAGTGTTGGGCATCTCTTCCTTTTCCCAACCAGCTCTTCCTCAAACCTACAGAAAGTTTTGTATTCACTTAGGTTGGCACTGGATCAAGCCATTCCATGATTCCTCTTCTACGATAGTGCTGTTGGCCAGGGTTGAGCACTGTTGATATTGGATCTGAATCAATTCCATAATTTCTAGTGATTTAAAACCCCGTGGTAAATTTTTTATATAGCAGGAATGTGACCCTGTATATAGGAACTTGGGATAGGATTTTAGAAACTTTTTTTATGAGGAGAGCTCTCTGAAAAATCCTCATGGCCCTACAAATCTCTTTCTTTTTGTTGTATTAAGACAGAGTGCAGAAATGGGTTTACAGAGGGTCACATTTTCTGTGGGATGAATGTACTTCTAGTGGCCATGGCTACTAGATGGGTCAAGAAAAAGTGTTAAGAATGTCCCATATATGTAATTGTAGCCATAAATTCGTTTTATAGGCCAGCATGATTAACTTCTAGACAACAATATAATTGAGCTGATGACACATGTATTTCCAAATTCCACTCTTTGGCTTTTATCTCTTTCTTAAAATAATGGCAAGTCAGACATTCTGAATAGGGCAGAAATCTTCAAAACAGAACTCAGAAAAACTAAGCTTTATTTCAAAGTTAATATCCTGGCGAGACTTAAGGGAAGGCTTGACAGGGTTTGTGCATCCAGCTCAGCCAACTCATGCTTCCAGATGGAAATTTTGTGTGATGTTTTTTGGTTTTGTTTGATGACCTCGGGCAGGTCAGAAAGTAGAGAGTTTATCCATGTTTCACACTGTGTTCTGGTTTTGCTCAAGCAGGAGGCTGTCAAAGGCAGCAGATCTATGTAAAATGAAAACAGAAGTACAGATAACTACAAACTGGGCCACCTTTATTGTGAAAATTAATGAATAAAGCTTGAAGAAATAGCCCCAAATGTGGTAAAGACTGAACAGACACAGCTCCATTTATTGCTCATCTTTCTACTGTACTTCTGACTACTACAGCTGGGCATTATTAAGTACAAACCAGCTGAATCCATCTGTGCCAGTGTAATATTGGGAGTCTAATAACTTGATCTGGGAAATTTGTAACTTTATGGATACCATTTCCCCAGGAAGGTCACAGGATTTCAAACACAAATCTCAATATGTGTTCCATGTCCTGGAGTGGATCATCCAGCTGTGGTGTGTTTTCAACAAAGGAAATTAGGCCTTGATATAAAAGCAGGTTCCAGCTGCTGTCGTTCAGACTCTTATCCTTTAGACCTTTTCTTCTTCTTCCAGTTCCTTCTTTATTAGACTGCTTTCTCTCTCAGTGACAGCTTAATACTGCTTTTTGCTTAATTGATGAACAGTATCACACTTCTCATCTGGCACTTTGGGAGGAGGATGTCATTTGACAAATTCTGAAATGAATAGTAACTTTGGCTCATGCATGTGTCCCATGGAGGACAATGACATTATCAGCAGCTACAGAAATAGAGAGAGACTTACTGGAGAAAGTTTCTTGCTTTAGCCCAGAGTATATGGTGAAGCCCCAAACTGTGGATGAGATCATCTCATTCCAGCCCCCATGCCATGGGCAGGGACAGCTTCCACTATCCCAAATTGCTCAGATCCCCATCCAGCCTGGCCTTGAACACTGCCAGGGATGGAGCACCCACAAGTGCTTTTCTGAGCAACCTGTGCCAGGGCCTCACCACCCTCACAGGGAAGAGTTTCTTCCCTATATCTAATTTAAACTTGCCCTTTTTCATTTCAAAGCCATTGCTTGGTGATTATCATCACTAGGACAAGAGGTGGGAAGTCCATCTCCAGCTCTCTTTCAGCCTCCTTCAGGCAGTGAAAGGCTTTTCTAAGGTCCCCCTGAAGCCTTCTCTTCTCCCTGTTGAACAACCCCAAGTCTGCCATGTATTTTATTTTGATGGAAAAGTTCTGTAAATTCTCCTTACAAAAGAGTAGGAGAATTACTAATATACACTGGATTTTTTGACCACAAAAAATCCAAAACACAAAATGTTTACATGAAAAAATAAAGTCCTATAAATCCACATGAAAGGGCAATGATGGCATATTTGGACCAGTGTAAAAAACTAGATCATGTGTAAAGAACCAATGTTCAAATTGAAGAAGTATTAGCTAAGATATGAGAATGTTTCAGTTTTCCTAGGTCTTGTTCCACTGACAATCCTGCAGTGGAACCCTTCTTGTTGTTGCAAGACGCTTCTGTCTTTTTCACAGATAAAGTGTCTTTTGCCATGTGAGAAACTTTGCCTTCCTATCACACACTTTCTACATATTCCCAGATTATACTTTTTTTTCCTTCTTTTTTTCTTTTTTTCCTATTTTTTAAAATCAGCAGTTCTTTTTCCTTCTGAAAGCGCTGGGATAACCATGAGCATGTCTTGCCTGTTTACCTATCCTTAGTTCCTTTCACCTTCAAGAGTAAACTTCAAGGCTAATAGAAGTTTTTTGCACCATCTCTCTCCCTGAATAAACAGTGAGCCCTTCCTAAAAATGTCCCGCCACTTCTCTCTTTCTTAAAAGGAGTCTCTCTCAGTGTTTGTTCTTCTGTTTCCCTTTCCTACAAACTCTGTTCTGCCTTTGTCAGTCCAGGGTTGCACAGTGTCACATCCTGTATTTCCCCCTTGTATTGGTTATTGGACTGGCTGTATGGCCAATTTTGTTTATTGGCTCTATGATTTCCAGTGTCTGAGAGCAAAAGACACTGAATATGGAAATGTACAGCATAACAATGATGCGGAAAAAACTCTGACAACAGCTTGTTGTAATCAGCAGAGTAATGCCTAGAAGAGACATTTTACAATGTATCTTCAAAATGAGCCAATTTCAATCATCTCCTTGGAAAGCAACTGAACCAGGTATTAAAGGAGTTTCCTATTGAGAGAGAGAAGAATATATGGTCCTAAAGCAACAGATTTGCCTGATGAATGCATCAGATTAATACAGATTATCTTTGGGCATAGAAAGAGGTTACTTTTTGATTTGTAATTCTACCTCAGGTAATGCTTTTACTGAAGACAGTGATATATTCCTTGAACGACTAAGAAAACTCACTCTTAGGCTGCTGGGAGATAGATCTCCTGCTTACTATGATGCTTAAGCATAACTGCTTTTTACTTCTGTACTTCTGTACCCCTTCTGTACCAGGGGAATAATTCCTTTGTAGCCTCAGAGCAATGTTAACTAAACCTGAAGCAGAATTGCCAGTCTGTGAGCAGCTCTTTGGATGCAGCTTGCTCTTTACATTATTATTTACTTACCTAGCAGGAAAACATCCCTTTGATTTTGCTTCAGTCCTATTTTTAGTAGGGATGAGCATGGAAGGGGAAGTATTACCTATCTTTGAATTGGAAAGAAAAAAAGGTAGGAGACTCATGCCAGGTCTTCAACATTTTAGTTAAGTTATGGTTGGTTTCTCTCTTTCTTTAAATTGTGTGCGTTTGTCTGACCCCAGCAAGTGGTGTGATGTGCTTTCACCATGCAACTTCTTAAACTAACAGTTGTTTTTGGCAGGTAGCATAACTGCTCAGGCTCCTTTATGTGTCTGGGGTTCTTACTGTGGTAAGCACTTCAAGTATAGCCCAGCCTAAATGATCTGAGGAGAAAACATGGAAATGAAGTTATTTTTTCCTGTTGTAAACAAGTGGCTTTAGAAATTATTAATGTTTTACAAGTGTTTAAGGCTTTTGTTAGAGCTTTGAAGCAGACCTGCAATTGTTAACATTGTTGATGTCTCCCTTGTAAAAAAAATAGCCTTTAGAGTTTACTATTTGGCTCCTTGTAACAATATTCAAATCCAAACTCATTTCACATTTCATGTCTCTCATAAAATTGTTCTATATATATTTTTACAGTGGCATTTGGGAATGATCTCAGAGTCTTTTTTTCCTACAGAAGTTAGACTCCATAACATTCATTTCAATTTTTGAAATATTGGTCTTTAAGGTATTTTAAAAATAGTTTTCTTTTCTTTTGTAAATGATTAGTCTATTTATAACCAAAACACAGCAAACCTTTTTATCCCAGCATTTTGGACTGTGTCATATTACCGTTAAGTCCTTTTGGACTTCCTGCTATCATAAAGCCTGAAAGACAACCTCAGCCCCAGTGTATGAGCTGGATTTGTGAGTTCTGAGGATACTTAAAAACTTCCTCCAAGCTGTAAGCACTCCTGAACATTAAACACTCCTGAACAAGCTACTGGACTTCCTTTACATGGCAAAGCACACTAGCACTAGCACTAGCACCTTTGTCATTAGCAGGGGTACACAGGCATGGTCTGCCAGGTTTCTTCCTAGTTTACAAAGTGCAGCTTCCCTATCTGTGAACCTTGCAGTGATCAGTGCTAACAATGGCAGCTTTTTAACTTATTTTTCAGAATCGCCATGAGACTTCTGGGAGAATTGGAAAGAGAAGCACCAGTCTCAGCTGCCGACAGCAGAATGGTAACACCTTGCTCTTTATCTTGTCCTTTGCTCATGTAATTATGTCGACTGCATCAGCAAAGGGCAGGAAATAGCCCGTCAGATGACAGCCAGCTCAAGCAAGATGAGAACAATGCCTGGGAAGGTAAAAACACCTGGTGCTGTTTCCAAATGTGCCTTGGGGCATTTGACCTGCTACAGCCCTTCCCAACAAGTACAGTGTTGACTGAGCTCACAAAATATCTTAAAATCTTCATGTGTGTAGAGTCTTTGCTACAAATATATGTCTTTTTATTTTGATGATGATGATAAAAGTAAGGACTTAAACGGAAACATAAAATGTTTTATTTAACTAGTGTTGCTATAAAGAAGTTAGAAGAGCTTATGGGTGGATCATCTTTCTTCCAAGCTCGTTACTGAATGGTTTTATTTATTTTTCTCTTGCATTAGCTACTCATTATAAATTATCTTCTCATTGTGTTCAGCCACATTTCTCGTTCCAAAAAATGTTCCTTATTTTCCCACCTGCCAACCTAACCTGCCTCTATTTACCTGCATTCCCAGTAGAATTGTTGCTATTGCTACTCATTTTTTTGTGCTGACACTTTTACCAGCTAGTTCAATAATTTTTTAGTTGTTTAATATTTTATTAGTTTTCTAATAGGTTTTTTTCCCCTAATAGTTTTCTCTCAAGGCATCACTTTAATAGGTATTGTTTTGAAAATTATATGCATAATTGGTGAGATTTTAACCAGGAACACTTATATTTCTTTCTTGGTTTTGAAGGAAAAATTTAAATAAAAAGCCATTGTTATTTGGGACTACTCTGATTGAGATTTTTCATCTTCCAGATATTTAGAAATGGACCTGAATTGAAACATAGTATCAAAACATTCAGAAAATTGATCAATGCAGCAGTTCCAATTTGTAGTATAATGAATACCCAGTTCTGGCCTGTGCCTAGACTGTGGAGAGATTTAGAAAAAGTTGTATGAGAAGGAAATCTCTGGCTACTTTAGAAACAAAAGTATGTATTTTTATTCTCTTCTACAGAGAAAAATATGAGAAAATATTTAGCAAGACATAGGTTGAAGGGGCCTTAACCTCACAGGATCCCTGCAGAACCCTGTGGAAAATGTTATAGTTTCCTGAGTGATTTCTTTGGAGATCAAATTCTCCATTTAGTTATTTGCACAGGTGAATGCTAGGCCATGGATTTAAGGCCAGAACTGTCTTGCAGAAATAGTATTGTTCTTGATGAGTCACAAAAAAGAAGTTAACTTGATCTTCAGATCAGATTGCATATGATGGGGTAATACTTGGAGAAGTCATCTTTTTGCTAAGACTGATATGTGATTCTGAGCCAAACTGAGCATAAATGTATAAAACTGTGTTAAAGATCAAGAGGCAGCCACATTAAAGAGGTTTGGGTATTTTTTGACAGATACACTAAGAGGAAATGGTGACTACTGTAAGATTAATGAATTTCTTTGACATTCTGCAGAAATCACTGCCCTGTCTGTACCAGATTCATCTTTAACTTACGGCCTTCACACAAAGGCCCCAAACCTGGCTTAATTCATTCTAAATCATGCTATTCTGAAGCAGAAAAATGAAGACATAACATGATTCAGTTTAATAACACTTCTGTCTTCCCAAATGTACTCATTTCTGTAGTCAAATGTGTAATAAGAGACCTGGCTGAGCTCCCAGGCTTGCTGAGCACCACAAGAACATGATACAAATCAGTCAATGCCATAACAAAGAAATGTATAATGATGCAGTGAATACCCTACAAACCTCCCACTAAGAATTTTTGCCTTCAGTTAACTGAATTCCCAAACAAATGAAATACAGGGCTTCAGAGGAAAAGCAGAGCCAAGTATCTCTGTGCAGTGTCTCCATCTAATCAGCAGAATGTCTCTGAGACACTCTAAGTGCTTTTTAATACTTGGATTACTTTATTTAAATCAACAGGAAAAACTTTCATTGCAAAGTTAAAGACCACAGAATGATGCACATTGCCCTTCTCAGAGCATAGAATCCTGATGAAGAGGCTCAGGATCAGAAGTCAAACTGTTTTCCTCTGCCATGTTACTGAGCAGATACGCCAGGTAAGCTTATATAATGGTTTTAGAAAGGTGTGTGTCAACCTAAGGTTCTTATTTCTTCATATCAGACGTGAGAGGTGAGATAATATTTTTTAAAAGAAAAAAGAAAAGAATTTTTGTCAATATGAAGGGGAAGGGATTGCTTTTAGACAACTGAAAGATAAGTCTGAAAAAGCATTTAGGAGTTTACTGTGTGTCTTAGGTATCTAAACTGAATGAGCAACCTACAGATCCTAGTTCCCTGATTGAACACAAGGACAACTTATTTATCACTAGTGAATTTAATAATCTAGAATACTGCTCCTTGGCTTATCCTAAGATGTTTTTTTGGTTAGTAGTGTCTGAATTACACTCAGTAGTGTACACCTGAATTTCCCAAAGCAGGTTATCCCTCGAGAAAGCTTTTTGAGTGATCTCACAGCAGGATCAAGCTGTTATCATGGCTCCTGCTTATCCACTGCTCACCCATGGCAACTCCACCCATCTTGGCTGAAAACATAAAACTGGTGAACATAAAGCTGGTTCCACCAATCTTTGTGCACTAAAACTTCAGCTCCCAGCACTCATTCAGGAATGGCACCCTGTGGTTCAGCAATGCTCTGGGTATTCTGCACATTTCCCATGAAAGCCAGCATTTGTGGGGCCACTGTTTGCCAAAATGCAAATTAACTTTCTCCTACGTGCAATAACAGCTCTAGGGAATGTAGCCAATTGCAGGAAGTTATTTGTGGCCATTTTCAGAATGCACAGTGTAGCACTGAGACTAGGACTCACACTTCCTGGTCATATACACTCACCACTAGGCCAATAACCAAAAATGTGGCACTACCAGGACCTCTCCCCATCTTTTAAAAGAATAGAGTAACCAGGGTACCTCACTAAATGGAAAACTTAAGTTAGATATGGGTTTGACACTGTTACCCACATTTTTATTCAAGCATCTGGTGTGGTGTTGCAGACAGCGCCCAGACTCTTTGGACGTCTTTGTCCATCACTGCTCCTGTTGGCCAGCGTGGGTGTTTTTGTTCTTTGTGGCTCCTGTGAACGCTGCTGTCAAGGGTGTAACTCACAGAGGTTTTGCTGTACTCTGGAATTAAAGATTTCAAAGTCTGATTGCACATAATTAAGTCACTTCAGCCACAGAGTGACTGTTAAGTGAATAAAGTAAAGGTCCAGTGGTCGTCACTAACTTTTGGCTTAAGATTTTTGGCTTTTGGTGGTGAAAGATTTCTTTAGTCACCATTTCCAGGGAAATGTGCTACTCTAGGTGGCTGGGGTCCATCAATTGTTCTGAGGTGGCTCTAGAGAAACATACAGAAACTTATCTAAATGCCCAGAACATCTGACCTTAAATAAAGATCTGAAAGTCTCTGGTGAATAGATGAGCACTAGAGAAGTCCAGCTATGGTGCTTTTTTGTCTAACAGAAAATACTGAAAAAATGGACTTTCTGTAACAGTGATTATTTCTAATTTGGCTCTAAACAAGAAAATAATATCAGGAAAATGAAAAGTTGAAAGCAAACAGTAAAGTTTTTTTAGTAAAGGAAGTTTGGGTACTGGTTATACTTTCAGCAGTCCAAGACAAATGTGGACTCCTTATTTACACATCAAAGAATATACAAAATTTATCTACAGACATTTAATACTCCATTTAAAAGAGCACCTCATAATATATTCCTTTTCAGGTGTAACACTTGAGAGCCTAAACATTCCTTTCTGTGGGACTACTTTGCTTAATTCTTTAAATATGTTTTAGACCAGCTATGATGCTGTTGCAAATGTGCACACAACTGTGGGTGGTAAATGGTAGAGGTTTTTTCAGTTTATTGAAATATTTGACACTTTTTGTTAGCCTTGGGCTTCAAATGAATGGGCAGTGAAATGAATGATCTGAGGGTTACTGACTCATATTTTCTGTTCTCATGATAATAGAATGTAGCAAGAACAAATATGGAGAAATTAAGAAATAACTTGGGACCAATTATAAGCTGGGGTGCCTTCAAGAAAAACAATGATGTTAAAAAATAACTAATTTTGTTTCATTTTAGAGTCTGGCTGCAGGGTGATTTTGAAAAATCTTTCTCCTTAATCTTAGCAGCCAATAGGAAGGTAGCAGCTGCAGTATTTTTGAATAAATACTTTTAAAGGAATATAGACTCTTTCATTCTTGGGAAAAAATAGTGTCTGTATGAGTGGGAAAACCACAGGAAATTGGATTGTTATGGGGATTATGAAGCCTGCTTTCTTTACAGAAAGACAGCACAATTCAAACCATAAGACACCATTCATTGCAGGCATTTTACTCAACACCTCAGAAGGGAGCAAAGCACAGACAGATCTGTGTTAAAGTGCTTTTCCACTGCTTTTCTACTTCTGCTGCCATAAATGGTCATCTTCCAGAGAGGACTCTACATCAAAGCTAACAAAGTGTTGTGCCTGATTTTCTGTGCTAAGAGCCTGGCAGGATGGACTTTCCAACTTTTCTTTGAGTAGCCCACTGCAGTACTGTAATGCTGTGCCATGGAGAATTTTTTTCTAATCTCCAGTCTGAACCTCTTAAAACTTAAGCTGTGGCTGGCATCTTTGTTCTGTAACCTTCCACTACACAAGAGAGTTCAGCTCCATTGTCTCCATAACTTCTCAAAGTCATTATGGGCAGAAAGCATTTTGGAAATCAGAATGAACAGATGATTTATTCTCTCTGGAACAGCAAATGAAAAATGTCCCTTGCCTCTTCTCTAAGAGGGTCTACTTCATCTATGTTATGAACCTAGTAGTGGGAAAACATGAAGTGAAATTTTCTGCTGTATGATCCCAGGAACAAGATTTAAAAATGAAAAATTATGATGGATTTTTACTTCCAGCTTTATGTATCCAAAATGCATTTTCAGAGTATGGACTGCTCTCAGTTATGCAACCAAATCCATCTCTACAGACCTCACAGAAGCACAAAGATAGTATAACGTATTAGGATATCAGAAGTGCACAGCAATGCAGTATTTGAATCTGAGAACAATTTTGTTTCTCATGTTCTTTTTGGTTATTTCCACTCAGCAGTTATCGTGGTTTAACTCCAGTCAGCAAATCTGCCCCACGCAAGCACTCACTTATTTGTGTGGTGGGACATGGGAGGGATTTGGGAAGGGAAAACTGAGAAAACTCGTGGGCTGAGATAAAAATTGTTTAGTAGGTAAAGCAAAATCCAGGCAGCACTGTCCATGGGCAGGCAGGTGTTCAGCCATTGCTGGGACAGCAGAGCTCCATCACACATGAATGGTGACTTGGAAAGACAAATGCCATCACTCCAAACATGGCCCTTTCCTCTTTTTTCCACCAGCTTTCAAGGCTGACTGCAGTGTTCTGTAGTATGGAATATCCCTTTGGTCAGTTGGGGTCAGCTATCCTGGCTGTGTCCCCTTCCAGCTCCTGTGCACCCCCAACTCCCTCACTGGTGGGTTGAGTGAGGAGCAGAAAAGGCCTTGGCTCTGTGTGAGCTCTGCTCAACAGTAACTAAAACATCCCTGTGTTATCAACTCTGTTTTCAGCACAAATCCAAAACACAGCTCTATACCTTCTACTATGAAGAATATTAACTCTATTCAGCCAAAACTAGCACAGGAATGGAACAGAATAATATCAGTTTCCATCCCACCAAGCATACATACATTGACTCCAACTGCAGGAGTATGTAATTCTTTCTAACACTTTTTGGAAAGGGGTGCTGTTACACTGAGTGATGAGAGAATCCCTGCTTGAGGTGAAAGGTTCTGTGTTTTGGACATCGCTCCAGCTGTATATATGTTGTTTATGTGTGCACATTTTCAAGAGAATAATCTTTGAGAAGGCATATTAAGGGCTGTAAGACATTATTGTAGTAGGGCCCATATACTGAATAGCAGCACTGTGTACTCCAGGGAGCTGTCATCTCCTCCTTACAAGCTCATTACAGTCCATCTGCACACACTGGCTCCTCTAAGATGTAAGGGAACAATTGACTCAGTGAAAGGTCTGTCCAACAAACCCCTAGCTGCACGCACTGCATACAACAGACATCCCTCTGGGGCTAGCCATAAACTCTGTATCAGGTGGGCTATGATATTCGTGTTTATTCTGCTGCTCCCTCAGCCAATCTCTCATGTGCTCTTCACCAAACAATGCCTGATATCCTTCTTCCCCCCTTAAAGTATGATCCTGCAGAGAAAGAAAAACATAGGGAGAATTCATTCACATCAGGCTTTCTATGATGGTAATGAAGGCGTGGGACAAAAAGCCTTTTCCTACTTTAGCTTTAAAACATTTTTCCAGTGTTAGTGGGAGAGAATTCAGCAACCATCAAGAGAAGCAGACAGAATCCTTAGAGGCCAAAGTGAAGTGTCTGTGTTCTCAAGATCTTAACAGTGCTGAAGAGAGATGTGGAATAAGTCTTCTGGAGATGTCAGCAAGACCACAAATAGCTTGAGAAGAATTAAGTAAAATTTAAAAATAATAGACTACAGGTGGCCTGTGGGAAGACCCCCTGTACACAAGGAATATGTGTTTGGCTTACACCAAGAAGCCTTGCAGCTGTGTTTTCAATATAAGCTGAAGTCTGGGATGTAACAAGATTTAGTTATATGCCATGTAAAATGGAATGATAGCAGTTACAGCATATAATTATATGATTAATTCAGCAAACTTAGCTGCATTAGAAACTTTTTCCCCACTGCACTGTTAATTCTCTGCAAGTAATATAAGTCTAAACTTACCATATAGTATCTATATTATGGGAAAAGGGTCATCTGAAATAGAGGCAGGACCAAATACCAAAACAGAGTAAAATGACAGATAATTTCAATCATTTGAAACACCATAACAAGGGCTGAATATAATCTGTATATTTTGTACAAACTGTCATATTTGATTCCTGTCTTCAGGAACAACTAACACAAGCAAGGATTTCAAGTTTGGCAACTGTGTGCCCTGTATTCATCCCCACAGGCCCCAGAAGGATAATTCTTAAACCTACAAACTGTCTTGTGCAGCCTTTTTTTTTTTTTTTTTTCCTGTAAGACTATCCAATTACTTAGTGCTGTGCTGGGAGTACCTGAGGAAATAGTAAAAGGAAATACAACTGAGAGCCACTGTGGTTTGACTCCTCTCCAGATACTTTGAAAATATTTTGGCAAAAACAAGAATTTAAGTAAAACTGTTTCCTTTGGTAACATACCGAGGACTGCAGGTTTTACATTTTTGTACCCAGTGTGGAGGGCCAAAAAAAAAACCCAGCCCCTTGTATGAGAAGGTTGTACACGTGGTAGTAATATTGGTGGGGAAGAAAGGGAGAGCAAAGCAGAGGTGAAGGAGGTGGGGCATTTGAACAAGATGCAGAAAGAAGACAAGGAGACAACATAATACAAATATCTGTTTTCTATTGACAAAACAAGCTGCACAATGCTGCAAGAAGGGAAATATCTTTGGGTACTTTAGACTTATAATGAGTGACAATATGATGGTTTGCTCATCAAGGGGTGACTGTGATCAAAGAGATGAAAGCCATGATTTCTTTTAGCTTGTTTGTCCAGTGGTGTTGATGAGGGAGCTCCTGAACTGACAAGTGTAAGTTGTATTTCCTTTTCTAAAAGGAGATTCCTTGGAGTACTTATTATTTTTTCTCTCTGAAGTTTTTATTAAGAAGCAAAAGGATTGCCATGAAAAACATTCTAAATGCATTGTCCATATGGAATTCTCTAAAGCCAAGTCCATCCCTGGCTGCATCCAGAGCCCTGTGGGCAGCAGGGCAGGGGGGGGATTCTGCCCCTCTGCTCTGCTCTGCTGAGACCCACCTGGAGCACTGCATCCAGCTCTGGGCTCCCAGCACGGGAGGGACAGGGACCTGCTGGAGTCAGCCCAGAGGAGGCCACCAAGATGATCAGAGGGATGGATCATGGCTGAGAGAGTAGGGATTGTTCAGCCTGGAGAAGAGAAGGCTTAGGGGTGACCAAGTTGTGGCTTTCCAGTACCTGAGGGAGCCTGCAAGAATGAGGGAGAGGGAATATTTACATGAGTCTGGAGTGACAGGACAAGGGGGAATGGCTTCAAACTGAAACAGAGTGGGTTTAGGTTAGATACTAGGAATAAATTCTTTACTCTGAGGGTGGTGAGGCCCTAGGTTGCCTAGAGAAGCTGTAGATTCACCCTCCCTGGCAGTGTTCAAGGCCAGGCTGGATAGGGCTCTGAGCAACCTGATCTAGTGGAATGTATCCCCGCCCATGAATGAGATGTCCAGACTATAATTTCGAGGTCTGTGAATATTCAAATTAACTAAACAAAACAATGATATCTTTGCCCCTCAGGACTGGTTTCTTTCTTTAGAAGATCTTTGTGTTTGTTTGGCTGCCACTGATCAGAGCATGCCCATATCCCAAGTCTTGTGTTGTCCTGCTCTGTACAAAACACTCTCAAGTGGCATAAAATTAGCATTCAAGAGAACAGTGTTTAGTCATTCTTGTTACTCATAACCAAATTAGCCAGATAAGCATAATGTAAATACATCTCTCCAGTTCATTTCCAAATACAAAAAATTATAAGTCCTTATCATTGCCTTCAGGCAGATATATAATTATGTGTTTCTTTCTATTTTTGTTGAAGTTATGAGAGGGTTTTTTTAAGAGTGAATTGCTGGTTTTTTCCTGTAGAAATGTTCACCTTGTCACAATGGGTCAAATTCTTTCTACTTTGTATGGAAATGCAGTGAGTTAATGCCTTTTCTGGTCACAGCTTCTCCTCAAAAGAAAACTTTTTTTTTTGTCTTGCACCCACTTGTTACTGGGAAGGGCTCAAGGAAGGCATTTCTTAAAAATAGCTGTAGGATGGAAGTCAACTTCAATCCTAACTGGGGTTACACAGGTGCTGATTTACACTTTTGCCTGCTGTAGTTATGTGGAAGTATTGTATTGTAGATTCTCAAGCATATGAGGTGCTGTGAGCTTGGAAGTTGTCAGAAGACAAGGCTGCAAATCAAAAAGAAAAAAATGAAGAAGGCATAGGTAATGAGTGCATATAGATGGTGAGGATTGAACAGAATTGAGTTATTTTGGGAAGAAAGTCTCTGGAAAGGTGGTGTTAAACAAGAGGCAGAAGGAGCACACTAATAAAAGGCTTTGAAGAATTGTAATGGAGCTGAGTTTTGTTACTTGAAAAGAAAGGCAAAAGGACTTATTCGTTTAATGAATGCATTTGAAATCGTATATGTGATTTCCATTTGAACAAGGAGTTTGGATTGATTTTTATTTAGCTCAACCAGTCAGAACTAATATTAAATTAAATCTGAGGTGCTTTGCAGGGGGAGAAATATAAAACAATGCATAATGTCCAGTAACTGGCAATTTGCCTCTTTCCTGTACCATGCTAAATCATTTTTCTCAGATGCTGAGCTTCATTGTTCTTTGTACCTTGTTGAATTCCTAAGTTATTACATACTGAAATCTAGTATGTTTAACCATGTCTGTGTAGGCTACTTCTAACAGTTCCTTAATATGCCCTGTTTATAAACAAGCCTTTCTACTCTTTTACCCTCTTCAGGTCAAGTGCCTTTATGTTTTTGTTTGGTTTGGTTTAGTTTTTGGGGTTTTTTGTTTGGTTGGTTGGTTTGGTTTGTTTGATTTGTTCTGGTTTTGTGTTTTGTTTTTTGTTCATTTTTGTTTTGGTTTGGTTTTGTTTGTTTGGTTTGGTTTTGTTTTTGTTTATAATTTGTTCACCTGGGAAATCTGAACATGCTGTTAGGGACAAACTGTGTCCTTAACACAGGGGACATTAACCTCACAGGGGATATTACATGAGGGGATATTAACCTCACATAAGTGACAGTACAGTAACATCTTCTGGAGCCATGCCCTGGAGTGCAGTCCAGACTTTTCCTTTGCTAATCTGTGGAAGGAAAAGGTTTTTGACATACCCATTCTTTGAAGGGTACCTTAAGTGAAACTGGGTGGACATCTTTAGGTGTTTACCTCGTCACACAGCTGTCTTTCAGGACAAGGTTACAAAATAGCCTCAAACTTTGAGCTGCCATTCTGTTTTCTGTTGCTGTGATGCTTGGATATGGACTAAGACAAGTTGATTTTGTTAACAAGTACCTGAAGGAAAAAATATGCCTATTTTTTACAACAATTCAGCTGTATAGCACTAGTTCAAACAGAGAAGAGTTAATGTGTGAGAAAACACTGTGTTTTCAAAAATTCAGTACATGTGGGTCAGTTGTTCCATAAACGATGAGTGTGTTCCATTAAAGTGTTATGCCAGGAAGCTTTAATTTCTACACCTAATTCTTTCATGATCTGAATCCAATTTTTAAAATGTTTGTGTAGTTTCTTCAAAAACAAAGCTTTGATGAAGAAATTTCCTGGATTATTTCTGTAGTGATCTGTTCTAGTGGTTTGCAGTGCGCCGTGGAGAACTGAGGGAATTCTTCCTGGAATTCCTTGAAGATGTTGGGGGGGGGGGGGGTTGTCATTTGTGTAACTAATCTGAAATTAAATGAGACTTGTAGCTCTTGTTGTTGTAGTTTAGATTACTTATCCCTTTGGGATTGTCCTAGAGGTACTTACAGTTATCATTTAGAGCAATAGTCTCTGTGTCCATTGACGCTTCAGGTTGTTCTGGGGACTGGGCTCCTTCTCCACAGTGGCACTTAAATCTGGAAGTGAGGTTCATGTCCTCACTGATGTGGATCAGTGTGGTCACAGCACACAGTAAGTTATCCTCAGCTCAATAGAGCTATCCTCAGCTCAGTAGAGTTATCCTCAGCTCAGTTCCACACAGCGCATTCACTAGAACTGTATTCTCCAAGTTACAGTTAACTTCCTTCCCTGACTTTTATTTTCTTTCTGTCATTATCTATCATTATTGTATCTATCTTTTTTTCTTCCTGTCTCCTTTGGTTTTGTCCCTTACCTTTTTTATCAAGAAGATAAGCTATTTGGCCCATAATTCACCTCTTTTTACAAACTTACATCTATGAAGCTCTAGATTTACCTTCAACATTCTGGAAAATACCCTCAGCTGGTGGAAACTTTTCAACCATAGGCAATTTCAACATCCTGTCAGTGGAATCTCTTCAGCATCAGGCAATATCTCAAGATCAGTGACCTTCAACTCCTGCAGGCTGGCAGGTGTCCTCCTTGAGGAAAGGGCTGAATTCACATTTCATTCCCACTCACATTCACCCTCAGACATCTTCCTAGCCCCTAGAATGAGGAAATGTAGCAATGTGTTTAATCCTGTACTATGCCCTCTTTCTACTTATTTTTCTGCTTATCTTCACTGCTTACTCCTCTTTTGCTTGTGCTCATCTTCTCTAGGGTTCCCTGCCCTCTGAGCTCTCCCAGTCACTGTCACATGAGGAATGATAGAAATGAAACAGCTCAGAGAAGGTCATGATGCCTTTGCAGCCTCCCCGTGGGGCACCTGCATCTCTGACAGTGACAGGTCACTGTCAGCCACACATTTCTGATCCTGAAGGATTCCATGACTCTGTGATTCCAGCTGTGGGATCCTCAACACAAGAAGGATATTAACCTGCTGGAATTGGGTCCAGAGGAGGGCCACAAAGGTGACAAAAGGGCCGGAACAGCTCTTCTAATGAAGACAGGCTGAGAGAGTTGGAAGTAAAGAAGGCTCCAGGGAAACCTCACTATCACCATCCAGTATTTCAGGGGGCTTAAAAAAGATGGAGAGTGACTTTTTGCATATGTAGATAGTGACAGGACAAAGAGGCACAGTTTTAAACTAAAAGACAAGTTGTTCAGATTAGATGTTATAAAAAAGAGGTATTTCTACTATTGGTTAGTAGCAGCTTTTCGTTCAGGCAATTTTATTAAGGATAATTAACACTGGAAGGAAAGGTATTTATTTGCATTCTGGTCATGATTCTGATATTATTTTTTTCTTTGAATAAGATAGTGCATTGAGATTATGTGAAATTCAGAGCCACTGTTATCATAGGATTTTTCTTCTTTTGTATCAGCTCTGATTTTCCTGTTTAAATAGTTGGGATATGCTTCTGGTTAATTAGTACTTAATCTGGTACATTAATTCATAAACAACATGTAGACATTGAAGATGAAGATACACTAACTAATGTTGAATTAATTACTGTCATTTGACTGTTTTAAAAATAAGAATCTTGTTTTGTAATTTAAAATAATCTGGACAAACCAGATTCTTTGAATTTCTTTCAAAATCACTTGGATGTAGACATAGATTAGCAGGTGGCAATGAAAAACGCCAGGCATCCTTTCACAGCACAGTGTTCAAATGGGGATTTTTGATCAGAGGAAAGACAGAGGGAGAAGCTGACAGAGAGACATCTGCCGGTAACACAGGAGAGCAGGACTGAGAATTTGGCCTTCTGAGCTGAGCCTTTACATCCTGATTAATATATTTGATTTGACTTGGTGGTACTTTTACCTCCCTGTTAGAGAAGCATTAAAAAAAATCAGTAAAAATTCTTATGAAAATTAAAACATTCTTCACTCTAACACTGGATAACTTTTGTCTCCCTTTCAAAATAACAAAAGAAAACCAGATTTTGTTACACGTGTTTAATGTAGGAATGTGTGAGTAATTTCAAAACAAAAATGAGAACAGTCCTAAAGTTAAGGAACCCTTTTCATGGTCATGGATATCAACCCAGTTTTAATTATACCAAGAAAGAAGCTGCAATCTCTTGCAGTCTTCAGAGCACAGACACAAAATAGTGAATGGTCAAGCACCTTCTTGATACATAACCCTTCACTGCTACCAAGAGTTTTATGAAAAAGAATATGCCATTTATGGAAAAAAAGTTATTTTTTGGGAATGTTAATGAGTAGCAGAAAATGGAAGCTAGTTACTGGGTTAATAGGCTGTGTGGCTATGAAACAGCAATGCTGTCGTGGCTTGAAACTTATTTGCTCTGACTCAGGCTGAAAAGGAAGTTCCTCAGACTAGGTACAGGTTTATTTTAAGGGGTGGCACCTTGGTTAATCTGAGTCAGTTTCAGTCAGTGGCTGGATAGAGTCCCTCTTGTTATGAAAAAAAACCTGATTTTTTTTCTTGATGAAATAATATTAATTTGGATTTCCCATTTTCACAGCAGAGGAAAACAAAAATTGAACTGACAAGTGGGACACTCTGTCCATGACCCTTTATGTGCATTGAGTGGCAGCAACATTTGCTGGAAGACACTTCTGCTCCCACCACCACTCCCTGTCCTATTTTATTTGCTTTTTACCTTATCTATTGAAGTCCAAATGGGAGATGCAGTATTACCTCTATAATCTGCACAGGAATTAGGACACACACTGACATGTCCCAGAGTCTTGCTTTATTGATTTACTCCATTATTTTCATTCTCTACCTACTTTGAATCATGATAATCTCAGGACAAGTCAAGACAAAATGCAAATCAAAGCATCACACGTGGTAGACAAAGTAGCCAGCATAGATAAAAGTGCTTTTAAGGACACAGCTGAAGAAATGGAAGAAAATCTGTAGCTGACCTACAAAGAAAGGCTTCTCCTTCTAGCATCTGTCTAGCTGGTGCTCTTCCATCTAGGTGGTATTTAAAGTTTCAGGCTGTGCACATGCATTCCCTCTTCTTATTATGGAATGTGCTCGGGGTTCCAGCTGGTCTTGCCTTTGCAGATTAATTCCTCTACAAATGTTTAATCTTTCTCTCTAAAATTCATCCTGCTCCCTCAGTAAGTAAGAGATAGTGTGGCCAGTATCCTAAAGGTGTCTTTCACTGTAACAAATACTTTCTATTTGTATATGAGAAATGGGCAATGTAGTTGTTTAAAAAGAACAATTGTGAACTGTGCCAGCTCCCAAATCACAGATCTATTAGCCAAAATCATAATACCCAAACACCTCACCTCCAAAGTAAATTCAGTTTTATGCCCATATACTATCACCTACAGTCCACAGCTCCACTTCCTTTACAAGGGAGAACTCTTAATCACTGTAAAATCCCAGAAGTACCTAAAAGCCTGAAATGCTTTTTAAACATATGGGTACAGAGGATGATGTTGGTACTTTACCTGCAGAATTCAAAGAAAATTAAGGTCTCTGAAGAAACATTTTTAAAAGCATAGTGATTATTCTGCCATTTAAACCCCTCAGAAAAATCTACACCTACACCCTTATTTTTTGGAAAAGTTATTTTAAATCTCAAAAAATAAATTTTATTGCCAAAATTTGGAAGAAAAATTTTTTAACTCTTTTAATTTTCCAATCTCAGTATACAAATGCTCCATTTTTTTCTCTCTGACATTATCAATTTAAACTATAATTTACTTGTTAGATTTTGATTCATCTTTATCTATTTATCATTTTTCAAGGAACAGTAACTCAGAGCATTATCTTGATAAACCATTTGCTATTTCAGTTGAGATGTCTTGTAAATAGGGATAAACTATGTAAGAATTGCCATGCTATCATGTCTGGGACAGAAAGGAGCAGTGAATTAGGAGGAATTTCTTCACAGAAAGGGTGATTAGGCACTGGAATGGGCTACCTGGGAAGGTGGTGGAGTCACCATCCCTGGAGGTGTTTAGGGAAAGACTGGATGTGCCATGGTCTCACTGAAATGGTGGTGTTCAGTCATAAGTTGGACTCAATGAGCTCAGAAGCCTTTTCCAACCTCACTGATTTTATGATTCTGCAAATGCTTGTGATGAGAGTGTAAGAATAGTCTGCATAGGCTGATCTTCCTTAAAGATTACTCTGTGCCTTTGAATTGTTGTGGCTAAAGATTTCCTGAGTCAAATACTGTATCAATGAAGTTACCTGCTATTATTTTATCTGATTTATATATTTATTTTTCACACCTTAATTGACAGAGTATTCTGACCTTCATTGGAAGGTTCTTATTCCCTCCCCTTCTCAGGGACTAGTTGAGGTTGAGTGGCCTGTAGTTCTCCAGATTCTCCTTATTGCCCTTCTTGAACACAGGAGTGGTATTTTTTTTTCCCTTCTAAATCTCAAGAATGTTCCCAGATCAAGAACAGTTTCAAAGACTGTTGAGAGTGGCCTCACAAACACATTGACCTACTGAGAAACTCCGTGAAGTTGGAGAGAACTTCACCTGCCAGTGGTCTGTGGATGAGTAGGTGATGAATGTGTTCTGACAGGAGAATTTTGGAAGGTTGGAAAGCTTGTGTAATTCTGGACACAATTCAAAACATGGTTGATACCAGACCTTTGGAAAGCCCTCCTGGAACCCCATGGTTCAACTACTGTAAATACTGCCTCCATCTCCCTCCTTTTAGCTTACCTCATCTTTTGCAACAAATGACAAAGAAACTCTGTGGGTCAAATGGAAAGCTTTTCAGTGAGGAAAGGTACAACTGGAAATCAGGATGGCTCAGGCATGGTCAGCAAACCATTTAATTCCTTCTTGGAGACTTTCCAGAAGTGATGGGCTTTAGCTCACATAAAATACCCAGCCATGTGAGCATTTCTAACAGAAATTAAGCTGGTTTACCTGGTGATAGTGAGGGCAAGGAGTGTTTACAGTGCTTTGTCTAAACATGGGAGTTATGGGAGAGTGGTATCTTAGGGCAGGGCTGATCTTCCATGACTGAACCATGTGTCTAACCATCTCCTGAGCCCTCATTCTCTCAGAATGTAATGGACAAAATGCTGTTTCACAAGATTTTGCACAATATTGTTAAATATAGAGTGACTGGAAAGATTGTGCTTCCTTTGCCATCACCAAGAAAGAAAAATGCCAGAAAAAGGTGGGAGAACCTGCAGAAATCAGAGCCTGGGACTTTTTCCATGGAGGTGGAAAACTTCTACTACTTGACAGCATTATTCCACTGAGTGCTTTTGTTGCACTGTCACAAATTACAGCTGCACTGTGGGGATCTTCCCTGAATGAATCTGTGATCTCTGGGCAAAATTTGCCCTTTCCATGCTGATTTGTGACTCAGTGTAAACTACAGCCTTACTGTGCAGTCACATGATGTTAATCCTTTCAGCTTTTATCTTTTTTCCTTCCTTCAACAGCTGCTGACTGATTTTTGTTTTCATACTAATTGTAACATTTCTGATGTGAGGCTCCAAGCTTGCTCAGAGGTGTACTGAGAAATCAAGCTCATTTTAATGCTATATCTCTACTTACATAGACATGTTCTGGAGCAAGACTTAATAACAGATGTTTTTTAAAGCCACTGGAGGCTGGTCTTCTACTTTCTTTTTTTATGGTTTCAAGCTTAATTTTAAAAATAGAATTAATGAGTCTTAAAACATGAATTTAACAACCCCCACATTTAGATGAAAGGAAGGCACCTTTCCTGATTTCTCAGCTTGCAAACCAGCCTGATTCAGTCTGAGACTGTGTACTGAAATGGATACACTATGGCCTTATTTTCTTCTCAATAGTTTCCCTCTCACTCTTTTTGTCTTTCTTCTCTTCCATATAGGAGGAAGACAAAAATGAGGAGTTTATTGCATGGCAGCAGAGCAATCTAAGACTAATCTAAGGCCATCCAGCTTTTTGTGGCCTGGAGTTTCTCCATTAGAATCAGATGATGCTGGGCATGCTTTTGGTTACTTACTAGAGAAGCAGTCATGCAAGACTCTGCATCCCTGAACAGAAGCATAGACACCAGAGCTGGGTTTTCCATGTTCTCTGTTCTCTTGCAGAGCTACTGTGTTTTTTCAGTGCAGTCTGTGCAGTTGATTTATATTTATACAGTCCTGGTTCCAATAGTGTTATAACTTTAATTGTCAGGTAATTTTTCTGTGTACATATACTATATGGGACAAGATGGATTTATTCATGTTAATCTAAGAGTAAACCATGACCCATTTTATTTGCAGGGTGGTTAACTGTGGTATTCATGGCAGCTCCTCTGAATATTTTTGATGAGGCCTTTAAGTATGTGTAATACCTAAAACACATTCCCATTCACTGGGTCGCATGTAAGACGTTAAGCCCAACAGGGCAAACAGCTCCTAGAAAAATTCCATAAACATTAAGCGTATTTATGTCATAGCATTAAGCTTGGTCAATTTGAACCTTACTGTATTGTGGTATAAGAGGCATCTTGTTTGCTTTTATTTACCTTCTCACTAGTAAATGTATTTTGGTTAACCACAATGGCAAGGCTAGGCAAGACATTTGTGTCAACAGATCCTTCTTCTCAACAAAGTAACATTCTTAGTTTCTAGGGCAGCAGACTAGATTCTGAGTAATAAGGTCTTTATAAGTCTTGTTGTAAATCTGAAACCATAAACATGTCTGCTTTTCTATTAAACCTGCTGCTGTGTTTGAGGCACAATAAGTTCTCTTTTAAATTTGATGGTAGCAAGCATGTTGGTTTTCCAGTTTTGATTGCTGTTGATTTAACATTTGCCAGTACCTCCTGCCAAGCTGTTGACCTAAGTCATGGTCCCTGGTGATGTCATTAACAGTGCTGAGAATTTAATAGTTGATGGTACCTGCTGGTAAGCAGAACAATGTTTTATACATCCCCTGTTTTGTTGCAGGCGTGTTTGGGAGCAGTAGCAAGGAACTTTCCACAGCTGACCTCTAACTGGTTGTTTTTTTATAATAGATTCAACAAAGATTTGTGCCTGGTGAAGTTTTTGATTGGGTCATTTATTTGTTTTTTTTTTAAATATAGGGTTTTAAATGCAACTTGAACACCACTAACAATGGAAATGATTTCCAGAACATCTCTTGCATTCTTCAGCTGCTGCAGGGTACTTCCTTCCTACTGAGGACAACAGAGTTGTTCCCATGAGCAAAGTCTATTCGCATTGGCAAAATCAACAGGCCCAGTGCCCTTGCTGTATTCTTTTCCTTTGGGTTCTATTAGGAGTTGTATGGTAAATTGTTTCTTCTGAATGTATAAAATAGCTGTGCCTCATTTATTGTGCTGTGGAGAATAATACAAGATCACACCCATGACTGGTGTGTTCCTGTTGGTTTCATGGGGTTCTGGAGGCTGCAAGAGCCTGCTCAGCTGGAAGCAGTGTTCAGGATCCAGGTCTCATATTGAAATGGCATTAATATATGCACTTTCATATTTAAAGTTTACTGTAACAGTTAAATTAAAAGTAGGAAGGAAGTATAATATTGCCTATGTTCCTTTATTATTTCTATCCTCACCTCAATGCCAACACTTAGGACACAAATTAGTGCATTTATTTAAAGGCACCATCACCTGACACAGCAAACAGAATTTTGCTATTCCAACATGTGTAAATGAAGGTGGGAACTGATCCAAGTTCCTTAATCTCTGTGGACAGCTGCAACTGCAAAACCAAAAATTAGTGTGTCCTGGGGAGGCCTCACATTTTCTTGAGTATTTTTCTAAAACTAAATCAAGGGGTAACACATTCCATCTAAACCATGGTTAAGTGCCTCCATGGTGCTTGGAAAATATGCCTACACTCCCAAACTCCTGGATATTTTTCCAGTTTCTGTATAATCAGTTTGCATACTATTTCTCATGCATCAAGTTTCAGAGTTTCCCTAAACAGTCTGAATATGGTTATGTGACCATTTTAAGGGCTGACTTTCACACAGGATATCGTCTTAAAAACACTTGCTGAAAACAGTAGAAGGTAAACTGAGAGAAATTATCCTCAGAAACAAGAAGGACAAAACATTAAGAGAAGAATCCTGACTAAGTGTACCATTTTCTTAAATTTTAAACTCTTAATAAATACGAATTCTCTTAATAAATATGAATACACAAAAGGTTTAATGAATGTATATTGTGTGTTCATATGCATATATAAATGTGTATGCATATGCATAAATGTATACTATATGTATATCTCACCTCCTGTTCTTTGAAATGTTCCTGAATCTTAATGTAAACTTGAGCTCTTTGTGAAGATCTGTTCCAAACTGTTACTTCAGTTTGACAGGTTTCACAAGGGAAACTTCCCAGCAAAGAACAGGTAACTCTGAAACCTGATGCATGAGACAGGAACATATTCTTGCTTCATCTGCTTCTGATCATTTTGCAGGAATTGCAGGAACTGCAGCTTTTTGGGGCAGCTTGGAAAGGTCCCTTGTTTGAAGGACACATGAACTTCAGGCCTTTGATTTGAAGTTTAAAACAGGACTTAACAATAAAGCTTTGTACTGTCACACCTGTCTCACACCCTTTTATTCTAGATCAGGAACCTGGATGCTTTTATTAAACTGAAATCCTATAGGACCAGATGGAGTTTTTCTGCCAAAATCTTATTCAAACCTGTTCCAAAATACACCATTTGTGTGTCAAGGATCTGTATCAGACATGTCTGAGCTAATCCTTGCAGAACCAAGGTTAGGAAACTTATCTGGGTGGTCCTTCCTGCTTGCTTAAAAGTGAAAGACAGAGTACTCATCTGCCCCAGTACTGGCAGATTGGACTGCAAGGTCTTCTCTGCTTTCAGATTTGGGGAGGCAGCAGTTCAAAGACAGGATGGAAAAACCACAGATACTAAAATACACTAATAAAGAATCATTAAAATCACATACAAACAGAATAAAGAAAGATTTGCGGTTGAAACTAATGCCTTTTCTCCCTCTTTAGCCATCTTTGCACTTTTCTTCTCCACTACAGGCCTTAAAAGTACCAAGGTGCTCTGTTAAGAGCACTTTCCCTTCAAGGGTATGTGCATTCACAAGTCTTAATGCTCTTTAAGTGGCAAAGTGTGACAACTGGGATGGCTTGGACCAGTATATATGGGACTCCAGTAGAACAGTGCATGGAAAGGAAAAGCATTAAGAGAGGCTGAATGGCAAAAAATATTTTAATATCCTTAATAAATGAGCGTAACATGAACAAAGGGACATGCTGGAGCACGAAGCTGATTGAAGACAATGGGATAGGAGCAGAAAGCACAGCAAAATCAAAAAGACGAATTATCTGGCCAAATTCTGCCTGAATAGAAAGCACTCTTAAATTGACTTGTCAAACATGATAGAAAATTGAATGGGTATTTGAGCTGGTATTTTACCTAAGGCAGCAAAATGCCAGGAGCAATTCTGACTCATGTGTTTGTGAGTCAATTCTTCATCAGATAGCTGCTAGAACAAGAACTATTTAATGTGAAAATATATTTTTGTGCTGATCTAAACAAATTGAAAACATTTTCATTTGTTTTTCATGAGCAACACAGATGTTGTTTGGCAACTTCCATACAAAACACCACAGATAAAAACCGTAACAGCACAGCGGAAATGGATGAAGTTTTTTTTTTTTTGCAGAACCAAAGCTCTCCAAAGTTTTTATATGCTTTTTTCCAGGGAATGAAGGAGATTATATGAGTTCGGGGTCTCTGTGTTTGTGTAGCTTCATGCATGGAAACAAAAGAAAAACCGCTGGAGGTTTCTCTCTTGTGTTGGAAAATCCAGTAGGCAGGATATTACATTCTTTTAAATTCACTATGAGGTTTAAATTTATTTAGTTGCAATGCATATGTACCTTCTGCATGTATAAAACAGTAAAAGGCTAATATTTGAGTTCACAATGAATGTGTAAACTGCACAGAAACTTCTAATTTTTGATAGCTAGTGCTGTACTCCTTATAACAAACACTTTATTTCTACAAGGATTTGGGGAGTTTACATTTATAAATCATGTTGTTTGTCCACCCAGAGTGTAAATTACATGTCATTAGCCACAAATTAATTTTTGAGTGAAATTGCCTCTAATGCCTGACTTACTTCTTCCTGGCCTACATACATGTACTCTCAATAAACCTGCAGCAGGTAATGTGGCAGTAAGACCAAAGACCATTGCTGCATTACATGGTTGAGGCCCTTCCTCAAGCACTATCACTGGAGACTATTTCATTAGCCATAACTACATCCTCTTAATATCTCACTAAATAATTCATATGATTTTTCAGCCTCTTTGGCATTTAAGTTTTTGAATACTGTACTAACAGACAATGAATGTCTCCCTTTAGATACCTCATAGCCAAGTTATGTATATATTTAGTTGCTTTATCTTTCCTCATAAATCCAGTTATTTAATAATTGTTTTATTGTTATCTGAGTCAGTTCCAGTTTGGCACAATCGCCCTTATAGTAATTTGCTCCAAACCAAAAGTATTTTTCGCAATGGTCTCACCATAACCCTACAGACAGGATTATACAACCTCTCTTCCTCATAACCTAATGCCCCGTAGCTTGTAAATAGGTGTTTCTTGCTACTATATTGCACTGGAAAGTCATATTAAATATCTTATGTCTGTATCTTTCGTGATATTTTTTCATGGTAACTCTCTTTCTTTCTTACTACATGTTTCTCCTTTTGTCCTCATTTGGCAGCAATTCCCCAGAATTGCTTGCATGGTATGTTTCTGGTTATAATAGCAGAATGATGGCTTATGATACTAGTAAAAGATTTGAGAATTCTCTGTTTACTTTCCAGGTCTGTGAAAAATGAGGCAATATAACTCTTTGTGACTAAACAGTGCTGTGAGTCTAAGTGCATTTCACCTCTGCAAAACACCTACATGTGCTGATATTGAGGCTCTTTAAATGTTATTAAAAAGTCTTGCATTGCTGTTATGTTTTCAATTTCAGTAAATATTTGAGTAGTATTTTCTGTCCTTTGCAATATTTACTGCTCTCTATTTATCTGGGATTTCATAAAATCTACTTGCATGTACTGGCCAAACAGCTGCCTAGTTTAACTAGACTCTAGATAGGTTGATACACAAAAGGTGTGCTTACAAAGAGAAGAAATCCCCAAATGTCTATAAAGTGTCTGAATGTCTGAGCAATTGCTTCACCAAATAAATGCTTCTGAGAAGCACAGGCTCGCCAGCAACTGGTGCTGCTCTTGGTGCAAAGCAGTAAAATTACCCACACTGTTCTGCAGCTTGCTTGTACTTGGAGCCGGACCTGTTAGCCTTAAAAATGGCATGGTGGGTGAGCTGGCTGTTCCCAGCAACAATTGCCAAAGCATTTGTGCTGGCTTCTATCAAACTGGAAAACATTCCTGCTTTTTATTAAGGTACACTCTGCACTGAGGAAGGACCATGGGGGTTTTTTGCCCATTATAGCACCAGTCTTTCACCACAGACAATTTTGCACTGACATCTTCAGTAAATAACTCTTACTCTGTAAATCCAGAGGTTTCATCATCAGCATGTCAAGTACCTGCTGCAAAGGTTAGTTATGCAGATATGAGATGCTTTTCTTGCTGTCAGGCTGGACAGTTCAGCCCCAACCATGCTGCTGTGGGAGACCCAAGTAGCATATTTGAATGTAAAATATCCCTGGTTTTGTTTACATCACCCATCCAGCATCAGTTACTGTTCCTGCATTTAAACATAAATGTTTTCTTTATCTATGTTTATGCTAGTAAAACAATGTTAATGAGTACAATGATTTATGTGCATCTTAATTTTCTACCTCTCCCAGCAAGCAGGCTCTGGGGAACTGTAGGCAATTATGAGTAAATGTGAGTAAAAATTTACCTTAAGCCTAGGAGCAAAATGTATGGGAACATGGACAGCTAAGTGTACTTGGGCCCCTAATTTAGTGAACCATTGAATTACTATTTCAACCCTCAAATTGAATCCTGTTGCGTGACTTTCATGGTGACTGTTCAAAAATGCTTGACTTAATACACATCTCACCAAAAAAGCCATAAAACAAGCTTCACTAAACTCTTCAGGATGTTGTGATGTTATTTAACTGCTGCTCATGCATGTGTTAAAGGAATGTCCTGAGGTCTCAAATAATGAGATGAGTAATAATCTGCCTTTTTGTTGAAAATCAGGGGGAAAATCTCTATTGTATTCTTAGGAAATTTTTCTTTCATTATCTGTGGGCTTGCACCAAGAATGTCTCTGTAAGATCTTCTTTCAAACCAAGACTTACTGGCACAATGGCACAAGGTTTTAATTTGCTCAGAAGTTAAGCTGGCAACTGTCAAAGGAAGAGGCTCTTACCTGTCTGAACCAATCTCTGTTTTTGACATATGGCATGGGCTGATGATTCATTTGGAAATACCACAAATGCTGTGTTTTGTAACTGACAGCCTAATTGCAGTCTAGTGATTAGTGTTTGCCATAATAGGCTGTCTCTTGGATCACTTTAGCTGGTAATGCTTTGCATGACCATTTCATAACTCAAGATCATAAAAGAGAAAGCTGAATTAATTCACAGACATGAATGGACCTGAAAGGTTTTACCTCGGCCACATTTTTCCAGCTAGTTATTCACTCCCAGTAATTCTCTCTTGTTAGGGGACATGCACATACTTTGGATAACAAAAGCCACTAAAACTTAAATGTCTGTGCCTGCAGTGCATGATAAGTTTTAGGTAGGCAAAAGCCTCCTCCTCCCCACTTCGCCTTGAAAACGCTTTTTTGTTTCAAATTGTGCAACTCCTTCAGCAGTCACAGAGGTGCCAGGAGCCCGGCTTTGGCTGGGGTGGGTGTTCTTTGTGTCGGTGACTGGAGCCCCGCCGGTGTCTCGGCTCCGGGGCTGCCGGGGGCTGCTGCTCCCCGCGGGCAGCGGCTCCTCTCGCTCGGCCAGCTGTGCTCGGACGGACAGCCCTGGTGCTTCCAGCTGCTCCCACACCTCAGCACCGCTGGCTCTTGCAGGAGCAGATACTGGCTGAGGAAGGGAGCAGGCAGCGAGGGACGGAGTGGTGGCTGCCCAAGAGCCAGACTGTCAGATGTCTCAGTGCTGGCATGAGATGACTCTGTGTGCTGGCAGAGACCGTGGAGAGTTCAGAGCCGAAAGGAAAAACAAAGAGAGCCCAGTAAAGAGAAGAGGACAACAAATCCTCTGGGATCATCAAGGTTAGATACGTTCTGTGCTGTTTTATCCTGGGGTTACTGGTTTTGTTACCAAGAGCAACGATTTGTTGTCACCCCTTCAGGATAGTGGTGTTCTTGAGAAAGCCATGTCAAAAATCACTGTGAAGCTGGTATTCTCAACCTCAACACTTGTCCACAAAATATTTCATCTCTAGGCTGTCCCAGCAAACTCAACAAGCTGCATTTTCTTCAGGGTATCAGCAGCCCAGAAGCACAAGATTGAAGAGCAGAAGGGACAAAATGACTGCTCAGAGCTGCTCATGAAGAAAGACCTATGAGACAATGTCTGTAGTGACTACTGTTCTGCATTTCAGAAGTGAAAGTATGGAAATGCTTTCTGACACAGAAACATTTTCTGCTATCTTCAGAACGTTGTGGTGATTAAAGTCTCCAGAAGCTGGAACACTTGTCCAATTGCTGTCCCCTTGCAACACCATTATAATACCAACAAACCAAAAGAGAAACCATTGTCCCAGGAGATATTATTACCTTTCAGAATTAATTAATATCACAATATTAATTAGACCAGATGCGCCTATTTCATTCATGTGAAGAGCTCTTTGCAGCTGTAAAACTATTCCCCATCCCAACCATGCAGTTTGGACACTATTTACTCATTTAGGCACCCCAGTTCCAGGGTAGCCTGATCAAGACAGCTGACCCCACCAAATGGACAACAAGAGGCCTGGAGTTGAGCCATTAGCTTTGTATGAGGCTGATGTGTGTGCAAAATAATTTATTTTTTAAACTTGCATTACTGAACTTTCAGGAAAAAAAATGGGCCACTTCTAACGTAAGTCTTCTGTTCCCTGTGAATGTTTTGCCATAAGAACTCCAGTTAAAGGAAACTGTCCTGAATTCCTGCAAAATTATGAAGGAATGCTTGAGCCTTTTTGCTGCAGGAATTGGTCACCTTTTCACACAGCTCCAAGGACCTGCCATCCTGAACGTCCAAAGCAGATGAGAGAACTGAACAAGTAAACAGAATTCTACTGCTCTGTTGTGATTTTGCTTTTCTCAAATATTGCAAAATAGAAGCACCAACAAACAACTATGAGAACCTGAACCTTTACCCTAATTTATTGTAGGCTGGACCTTTCTGAGATCTGTCTCTAGGGAGTGTTTATTTGTGGTGTAAAAGTGTTGCAGGCTGCCAACACATCAAAAAGCAAACAGAGCAATAAAAGTTGGGCTATTTTTGTTTGTTTTGTTCACCCTGCTTCATAAAGAGAGAACTAGCTGGCTAATGAAATTATATAAACCTATTATGTGAATCCCTACATAAATATAAAATCCAGGTTCAGTTTGCAGATTAACTTGTAGGGAATTACAACATTATTGGATCATGGTCATGATTATTTGGACAACTTTTAGGGAGTGCAAATAAATCATAGAGGAGTTGTGGATTCTAGCACAAATGATTAATGATAGCAGAAACCTGATCTCTCATCTTCCCAGGTTTTCCTTCAAGTTTGGGAACAAGAATACTCTGTGCAAAATATTCCTGTCCTGCATTTCTTGTAATCTGCAACAGGGCCACCCAAGGCTGCCTTGGTTCTACACCACTGTACTGGGATTCACTGGGATTCAAAACTGGAGTGGGTCTGTGTAAGTAGGGAAGTTTTTAGATGCTGACGGGACAAGAGACACATCACTCACCCATCAGAGGTAAGGAAAAAATCATAAGAAGTACCCTGAGGTCTGGCCACAGTAGTGAAACCATGCACTGTCCCTCTTTTCAGGCTAAATTTCCTTCCTGTTTCCCAGCACAAGATTCAGAGAACCAAACAGAAAATTAAAAATAGGGATCTATAACGTATATTCTAGAAATTGTTTAGCAAAGCCCTTGTTAACCCTTTGATAAGTAATGGGTTCATTCAAAAGGAATGAGAATCTGTTTCTGATGGGTCACACAGACTGGTACCTTGGCAAATTTGGTACACAAGCCATTGTGCTACTGATGGTAAGTAATACAGAACACAGGCACACCTCTCTACTACAACAACCCCAATGTTTGAAATCCCACTTGAACACTTTCCTAGGACATAGAAACAATGCCTCAGTGGTTTTCAAAAAAACCAGCTGATGCAAACATTAAATAAAAGTCTTGTGCTCTATGGGAGACTACATAATCTAAGCACTTGAGAGCTACTGGGAAGGAGTCACTGCCTCTTCCTTAAAAAGCTGAATATTCATCACTCCCTCTATATGTCTAGATACCATGAAGGTGGAAAAATCATATCTAGCCTGTATTCAGCAGACAAATAAGGTCATTAAGGGCATTAGGGCAGGCAAATAAGGCCATCAAGGGCAGTCATCTTCTGCATCCCTCAGGATTAAGGTACAGAAAGGGAAAAGCTCTGAACTTTAAGCTCCTGGTATAGCTTGCATTAGGCAAAGAACACAGCCATGTAGGGAACTGTGAAGTACTAATCAACCTTTTCTAGAGCACAAAACCAAACTCTGCTGTAGCACAGAGATTGCTAATAGCACCAAGTATCAGGTTTACTGGCAACTTGTTAAAATATCAAGAATTAAAGAAGCGTTCTGTGCTGGGTTCTTGATAACACCAATGTGAATTACATGAAAGCATAACTGTGCTTCCAGCAGATCCGAATATCTGTACATTTGAAATAGCTGTCATTTATATTGGTTTCTTACCATTACAGCTTTTGATCACAAAAATGACTCAGCCACACTGATTTGAGGAAACTTCTACTCTCTCTGTAGTAGTTATGTAGGTAAATATTGTGGTTCAAGTGCTAAAATGCACACAGTTGAAAAATAATTATCTATAGCGTTAGCCAAGAAAAACTTGGCAAGCACTCTAATGCCATAGAGTTGGAAATAGAGCTGCCATAAAGCACCTTTATTTTTTTTAAATAAGTAGTATTTGATAAAATATGACAGTAAAAGAAACCTTTTAAATAATCATTTGGTAAAATTATCTCTTTTTTTTTTGTTGTTGTTCCTAACAGAATGAACATTTTTTTTCTTGCATTTTGAACTGAATTAAACGATCATATATTTCTTTTGTTTCTTTGGACTTTTCACTCAAGGAATCATATTTTAAGGAGTAATAACTAAGAACACCTAGAGAAAATTTTGAAAAAATTAAGGAGAATTAATTCCCGTATATGCTGAATCAAGAATTGGACCATAACTGTTATTTTCTAGTTCTGTTTAAATATAAGCAAACTCAGATGTAAAGTGTGTATAAATACTTATTATGATTATTTAAAAATAAGATAGGCATTTGATCACTTGGATACTAGTATTAAATACTTACTATACTGTCCTCATTGAAAAATCCCTCTGGGTTCAAAAACTTTTTGAATTAGAATTGTTTTACAATTTTGGAATGATTTTCAGTGGATGCTTTCCTGGAAATAGCAATTTGTGAACAACAAGCTGTGAAACAGAAAATAAAATAATAAAATTCAAGTGATTTGATTACTGCAATTCTCTCTCTTTCATTCTAATAACTAAAATTTAAACATTTTACTCTAAGTATTAAATGACCACTTGTTTTAAAATTATACAGAAATTTATTAAGATGTAAAGAGGGGCCTTTCACATGAAAAACATTCACCATTTGCCTTTCTGTCTTGATAGCAGTGTTGGAAGTGATTCAGAGATTTCCCAATGTCACACACAAAAATTTTATATTGAATTTTCTTAACTGTACCTTAATGAAGGATTTTGTTCCTTGTACACTGTAAGACAAATAAGATTAATTCCTAGGCAAACTTAGCTAAATAAATATGTTTTTGTACTTTATGGAAGAAAGGGGTTATTTTATCACTATCAAAAGCAAAGCGTCTCCAGTTTGTTATCAGTGCACAGTGAATGTTTGCCTTAAGATGAACTTAATACCAGGAACTTTACAAATGAGGAAATAAAAACCAGGCACCGATAAAAATGTGCTGAAAGTGTTCCTTTTGTCAAACACAATGAAGGTGCACTGTGCCTCATGCTCTGCTTCACTCTGGGGCTGGACAGGATTACTCCATTGGCAGTTTGCTCTATTTTAACTTCCTGGGTCCCACTGGAGGCCTGGGAGGACTCAAGAATTCTGGTGACATATGCTGGAGGTCTGCTATCTTTAAATGAAGAGTTTTCAGGGCATTCAAACATGAATTTCTGTCTTTTGGTTAAGCTCAGAGGAGATCCATCTGGTATTCTGGCAGCACAAATCTGCTATTATTGCCTCATCCATGTGCTGCAACACTGGCTTAGATAGTGCACCTGCAGGATTGAGAGGGAATCTCCCCCATTCCACCCAGCCCCACTCATTTGCTTCCAAGCTTGACCTATCTTGTTCTGTTGGGATTGCCAATAAAAGGCTTAAGTCATAGTAGTGGTATTTTTTATCTTTGTGCAACTGAGAATAAAACTGAAGCTACTAATGAGTTCTATATGCAGCCTGGAACAGTCACTGAATTTTGACAGGCTTTGTCCCTTCCAGTTCAACTCAGTGATCTAAAGCCAAACAGTTATGTTTCTCAATACTAATTCCATCATCCTAGGAAAAATAGTTTTTTTCCAGCTGTTTTACTGAGAAATTATAAAACAGAGTGGAAAAGCAAGAAAATACAGCAATATTTTTCCTTTCAATTTAAAATGAGTGCTTTGAAAGAGTTAAATCAAAATTTGATCTGAGAATTATTTAACCAACTTCTCAGTTCTGTATCCTTGCTCTGGAAATTTCATGGATTTCTATTGACCAGCAGCTGCCTAGGCTGAATGGATCATAAATGCATGTCTGGATCCTGAGCTCCTCTCCTTGGTGCTTTTGAAGGTTACACATTCAGACTGTTCCCCTCACACTCTCCCTACACCCTAATGTTCTCCTCTGTTTTAATACAGTTGGAACATCATCTCCTGGACATTCTTCTAAGAAGTTCCAATAAGGAAAACAAACAAACAAACAAACAAAAATCCCCCAAAACTCTTAAGGACTTTTTTCAGTTTTGTGCTCAATTTAGGGTAATAACGCAAAACTTTAAAAATTCAGTTAAATTTCATTAAAATAAAACCAAAAGAAACCCCCCCACAACCCAAAGCCTTTCTCATGAGAAGTATTGTGCTGGCCTAATTTTGATGGTAAAAAGCAAACCAGATAAATAAATAGAAGTTACCTGTCACTGTCCCATGTGTCCACAGCAAACCAGATCAATAAATAGAAGTTACCTGTCACTGTCCCATGTGTCCACAGACAGAATCAGCTCTCTCCCCACAGATCCGGAAGAGAAGCAGACCCAGGAAGGGTAAGGGAAAAGCTCTCCTGAGATGCAAGTTGCTGGCAGATGTCAGCAGCACATGCAGGGATGTGCATGGATGATGCTCCTAACTTCTGACTGCCATCTCTTCAAAGTCTGTCCTGTCCCACATGGATTGATCACACTGATGTGGTTCTGTCTCGTGGGTAATGGGGCTCTTTGGGGCTCTTCTCACTAACTTGGTTTCACATTCGCTGGGCATCCTGAACTCCCAGGAACCTTTTTAAAATCATGATCAGAATACCAGGAAATATAGACTATTTTTTAAATAGTTAACTTCTGTGAATCCTATTTCATGGTGGAGAAATTTCACTCCCTTTCTCTGGTGCCTATCAGATGACATGACCCTACACCAACATCTGTCATTTGATGCAGCCAGGAAGAACAGGGTCATTCAGAGGGTTGCTGTCCTGGGGCAGAGCCTCCAGCTTTGAAAATAAACATCTCAGTTTTTTCTCAACATTTTGTTTTGATAGTGACTTGAATGCACTTTGGCATTTGTCTAGTAACAGGAGATAATTGCACCAGGGTGGGATGGTCTCAGAGGGCCCTTCTATTACACTTCTGGAGTTCCTGTGGGGATCAGTTGCTGCCTCTTGATCTTCCCAGTGATCTGCCATTCTGTGAAGTATCAGGCAGCACAACAGATGCAAACAATCTACATTCACCAAAGAACTCAGTTGGAATAATATTTTCTTTTTGAAATTTGTTCTATCCATAAATCTTTTCTACAGAACCTTAAAAAAAAAAGAGCAACCAACAACCAAGTAAAGCTAATATGACATCTTAATCACCTTTTATTTTATTTCAAATTATACATCCTACTGCTACAATGCAAAAGTAAGCAAACTTACAAAACCACACCAAACTTAGTCTGTAGTTTCTGTATATACTTACATTTTTTTGCATCATCAAATAGGGCATAGAGACTTTGAACAAAACTCTACCATCTGTATTTATCATGCTGTTTGACAGAGCAGCAGCCTTATCATATTACTATTTTTTTAGAGGGTAGGTTGCTGGTCTATCACTCAACTCCTATCCTGTAAGCAGCTTTTTTTGTCTGGATTTACCTCTTTAATCTCTCAAATGATATGGATTTCCAGGAATTTAAACACTCACCAGTCAAAGTCTTACTGGATTTCAGAACTTTCCTGCTGTTCCAATACATTAAGGAAGTATCTCTAGGAAAAATGTTGTGTTTGTGTTGCACTGTACCAACTCTTGAGGACTTTCCTATCCTGTCTTACTATAATTATGTGGTTATGAGCAGACCATCACCTAACCTCCACTTTGTTCTTCATTTCCTCTGGAAATTCACTCCATATGAGAGTGAGAAGGGAGAAAAAGTCTGAATTCACTTCAGTGGCTGGCTATTCCTAGGTCAGGTTAAAAAGGCACATGTGCTATGTTTAGCTCTTTTCCTTCCATGGGACCCTAGCAAGACTTCTTGATTCCAACACTGCAAGGAACTCTTGGCTCCCTCCTGATTTTGCTGATATGCTTTAAAAATAAGAAACAGAACAAAAGAATATACTCTCTTAAGTAGGTGTCTATAATGCTCTACTGACAGTGTGATCTTTATTAACAGCTTGCTGCCTGATTTAACATTACAAGTGTGCAATGAGAGGTAGAGGTGTTCACAACTTTGGTGGGTGGGTTGGCACTGTTCTTTTGGAACCTGCAGAGGGGTAATGAGGTGACATATCCAAAGGCTTTATACTTAGGCTGGGTTTCCATATGGATTTAAAATGTATTCAAACATCTTGAAGAAATTGAGAGCAGCCTTCCTTGAGACATTTGGCACTTAAGATGCAATTAGAAACCAAAAGTTGAGAAGACTTATTGAAATAGTTTTAAACTTCAAAAAATAGTGGACTTTGGAGGTAGCTGTAAGAATGGGGAAGGTTCAAGGATTATAGTAAATCTAAAAACATTTCGGCATTTGCCATCCAGTTCAAGCCTCTGAGCATCAAACTCTTTCACCACTTTAGCCAGCTTTGTTATCTTACTTCATGCAGAACACTCAGAAGAGTTAGAAAACCAAGTTTTACTCATCTTGTCCTTTTTTAATGTCAACATTAGGTTTAGATGAATCAAAAGGTATTTATCTGCCAAGAAATGAGTCCAGAGTTCTGGATTTCTTCTTCAACAGCAGATAATTTTGCTGCCACTTCAAGAATATTTTCTATTTTAAATATTAGTTTTTCATACAGTAGAAATTCAGAGACAAGTTGCTAGCTTCTGACAATATAAGCAAGGGTGTTGATTTGCAGATTTTGATTTCTGAACTTGCTCCTGTGTTTCTCACTGTCAAACCCCAGATGAATGTACTCAACACTCTGTCTGTAGGGAAGTGGGGATGTGGATTCAAACTGTGTGTCTCAAGCCTGATTCTGGAGTTAAATGGAATGTGCAAGTCTATCCATGTTGGACTGAATCTGATCTCACACTGGGGCAGGTCAGAGGGAACTGTACTGCAGTCAGTGGAACAGACCCCAGCCTCGTAACTTCTGTACCATTGAATTTCACTTACTTCAACAAAGTTGATTTTGATATGCACTGATTGAAGGAGCCTCATATTAAAGACCTCATGTTAAAGTAATTGTTTTTCTTTTGACCTGTGTAAAAATCCCAATACAGCAATAAGATGAGATTTTTTTTTTTCTCCTTAAAGAGCTGGTTAAATTTCTTTAAAATAAGCACATGAGAAGTTTTGTATTGTCTTTATAAAGAAATGCATGCTGTTAGCTAAGAGAGAGGAGAAATATTTTGCAGCGTTAAATCATTTTTTATACAGTCAATCTTCTGGAGGATTTCCATAGGTCATATTTACACTCACTTCCTATTTAATGCAATACAGATTTTTTACATGCATCAGCCTTGAAAGAAAATAACATATGGAGTAGCCTATGTGGTTATTTTTTTAATGAAATTCCATGCTTTTGTTTTTCAAAAGAATTTTGATGGGGAGAGTGCAAGACCCTGAAACATTATTGTGTTTCATTAAATCTACTTTTTTTGCATTTCCACAGCCCAGCTCAAGCTGTGACATGGACCAAGAAAATGTAAAGGTATCATGTGTTCCATCCAAATCAAAGATTTATCAATTCAGTAATCACAATGAATGAACATGAAGTTACATAATCATAGAAAGGTTGGCAAAGACCTTTTGGTTCACTGAGTCCATCCACTAATTCAGCACTGCCAAGCCTATCACTAAACCATGTCCCTGACTGCCACATGCACATGTCTTTTAAAAACCTCCAGGGGTGGTGACTCCACCACTTCCATGGGCAGCCTGTTCAAATGTGTGACCACCCTTTCAGTGAAGAAATTTTCCCAAATGCCCAACCTAAACCTCTCCTGGCACAGTCTGAGGCTGCTTCTCTTGTCCTGTCACTTGTTGTTTGGGAGAAGAGACCCACTCCCACCTGGCTATATCCTCCTGTTGTTGTAGGGAGTGATAAGGTTCCCCCTGAGCTCCTTTTCTCCAGGTTAGACACTCCCAGCTCTCTCAGTCACTCCTCATCAGACTTGTGCTCCAGACTCTTCCCCAGCTCCATTGCCCTTCTCTGGACACACTCCAGCACTTCAATGCCTTTCTCATAGTGAGGGGCTCAAAACTGGACACAGGATGCAGCCTTACCAGAGCTAAGCAGAGTTGTGTTTGAAAACTTGAATATCCTGAAATGCTCTTTAATGGGCTCTGTGCCAGCCTTAAAAATGCAAGACATCTAAATTCCAGTCAAAAATTCTTCCTGATCATTAATTTCTACTTCTGTAACCTAGAATCTAAAAATATTGGGTTTCTGAGCATGGTCCAGTCACCTTGATGGTTAAAATGTGCAGCAGAGTATTTTTCTATTGGAGAAAAGAGGTTTGTTTCAGGGATTGTAGGAAGTAGCAAGATAATGAATGTCTCAGCCTCTAAAAAATTTTTGGAGCCATATTCCACCCAAGTTAGACTATAAAATTCTACTTGATTGTATAAATCAAGATTAGCCTACAGACTTCAATCTTCTTTATATTTAGGCACCTTGAGCTGATGGAACTATTGCGGACCCAAACATGCAAGGAATGAAATACAGCTGTATTGTTAAAAAGGAATGTTACAAACAAATCAGCTCTGTGAGTCTACCACCACATTCAGATCTGCTGGAAATAAGTGTAGCTCCAATGGAAACAACAGAGTGGCACCAGCACAACTCACAGGAAGTGAGCAGGGCAGAAAAAGAGAGAGTCCTCTATTATTGCTGGTCCGAGGAAAGCCTGCATTTTTAGTCTTGGATCCCCCGGCTATAATGGGGGCTGTCTGGAGATATACCAGTAGCCTTTCAAGATGGGTCACTACCAAGAGGATTGACAGAATAACAGTCAAATTTCTGTGGTTTTCTGGTGGGTTGGGGCATGGGGTGAGGTTTTTTGTTCAGCACTCCGTCTCTCTTCACCTTAATCACTGCATCATCAAAAAGTGGTCCTTTATTTGCTGTTGATTATTCAGGCAAGAAGACTGATTTTCACAAATGATAGAGTTATAAGAGATCCCCACCAGTGTCCTGTTTCTATGCTGGAATAACACTTATCTGCAAGCAAAATATGCTGAAATGCTTAAATGCGAGAATAACTAATCATGAAAGAAGACTGTGATTCCATCAGACTTTGGGGAATGGTATCTTCCAGTGTTTGCTCTTGGATTTGCCATCCTGGACAAGGGCCAGGCTAGAAGGAACACAGAAACAAGCTTCAAACACATTGCTGTACTTCATGTAGCAGAGCAAACACATTTGCCCTCCACTTTCTCTCCCTTAATAAAGAAAATGCTTTTGTGTTCTGTTTGATTAGTTCTGAATAAAAGACCAATGCTGAGTAAAAGCAGAAGAGCAGTTGGTGGGTCACCGCTGCTGCTAGCACATGTAACTCATGGCTCAGAGGGAAGCTTTGTGCCTCTGGCCCCCACAGCCCTCGGGGCCAGGACAGACAACTACACTGATCCGGGGGAAGGACAGCTGGCATCTGAAAGCAGGCAAGCAGTGTGGCCCAGGCACCTCACCTGCTTCACACCTTGAAAGGATTGACAAGAACCAAGCTGATTGATAAGTCTGGATTTGCACTGTGTTAAGATGCACTGAGTGGGTTTTTTGTCTCAGGTTTCAAATACACAGTAATTTCCTAAGCCTCCTTTTTGTTGTGTGGTTTAAGTGCAGCCTAGATAGAATGCTTGTCTTGCATGTTGGCTGCATTCAGCAGAAGGCATTTCTCTACCAAGAGGGCTTCCCACATCCTTAATTTTTAGGTCTTTTTTCAAGGAAAAATCTTCAAGTTCATTGACTTGATTGTGGTTTTGCATCAAAATGCTGTTTTGAGCTGAGTTGGTAAGTCACTGGCTGTAAACCAGTCCTAGCTGACTTTAATGTTTTCAAAGTACAGTTCTTGACCTGAGTAAATGTGGCCTCAGTTAGAAGTTTGCAAAGAAGTCCAAGGTAATTTGCTACCAAATGTTTTGTGTGAGGCTTAAGATTCTATATCCTCTTCCTTAACAACCAACTAATCACTAATTATTTTTTGTGTGGTTGTACCAGTGAAGACATACTCAAGCACGAACACAAACTTCATTTATCTGGACACTGCTATCTGCGACCTATGTCAGTAACACTGCAATTATGAGTGCTCACTTGGCACTGCCTGCTACTGTTGATAGGATGTGGTCTTTGCTCCAGTCCCCACATTCTGCATGCAAGCAGCTAATCAGTCTGACCATTTGCTGAGTGACTTAACAACTGCAAGAACCAGATGTTAAGTTCTAGAATTTATTTTTCCAGCAGGGTCATTTAGGTCTCTTGATTTTTTTCCTAGCTAGCTCTTCTTAAGTCTTTTATCTGCCTTCTTGGCTGATTTCCAGGAAAACAATAAAGCATTTAAAAGTCTCAGTTTCCGCATAATCATCATCTCCAACTGCAATTCCAAGAAGTCCCCTGTGTAATGATGTGAAGGTTTTATTTTCCTTGTGAAAGCTGTGAATGAGGTACAGATTTTGTTATGTCAGATACAATACTCGTATCTTGTTTATAACTGTTCAAAGAACATACTGTGAAGCTTCATTCACAGAATTGACATTTCAAATTTATCAGAACAGGATTTATACTCTGTTGTTGGTACAACTACAAAAGTTATCTCTGATGGGTGGAGAAACAAGTTTGTTTTGGGTGGAGTGAGCCCATCCAAGTCTCCATAGGGAGCAAAGAAAGGACAAGAAAACCTGGGATAGCCTTTGCAATCAGTGATAAGAAACGGTCACCCTGAAAACACTAGGGAAAAATAAATTAAACACGATGCATTTTCATGGTATGCATTCTTATCCTTTGCTTACTTGCACTCAGAGATTAATATTAAATCAAACAAATGTGCAATAAATATGTTTATATATGTACATATAGATATATATGTACATATAGATATATATGTATATGAACATTTTTAAGAGAGTGCAATTTTCAAACTCCATATATTTTGGTTTTGCATGAAAGAAAGCATGAAAAAAGAAAATATTGCCTAATATGTCAACACTCACTAATTAACATCTAACAGACTCATACTTGCACCTGTAAATTACTGCTTCCTCTTTAGCAGATGTGCTTCCCTCAAGATTTGGATTACAATTCTTTCTCTCTTTTGCATTTCTGTTATGAACTGGTTCTAACAATCACCTAAATTACTTTAATGGCTTTTCAACCCATCTTATTTACAAGGTGATACTAACAATGCATTACTAGTTCTTCCAGCCAAAGAGACATTGGATGAATTTGCTGGTTCAAATGCAAATCCTGGCTCAGAAAGTCCATTTGCAGAATGCCAGCAGACAGGGTGTACCATAGAAGAACCCTGTTTACACTTCACCTCCTTCAAAACTCTTCCCCTTGGTTTCCTGTTACTGGTTACTGTCAGAGATGAGCTACTGGATAGAGGGTGCTTTGCTCTGAAACACTCCACTGGTACTCATGTCAAACTTTTATGCTTTGGAATGCTACTCTGTTAACATTATTGACCTCCATTTGCACTGCTGGGTTGACAAATCTGGATTGGGCAATAGTATACAAACCCAAATCATCCACTCACGACAATGTCCCAAATTAGTAGTTGTGCCATCCTGAAGCAGTCAATGGTGTAGTCATGGTTGCATAAAGCTCAGAAGACACTATAGTTACTACTCCAAAGAAATGAAATCCAAGGAGTTGAATCCTTCTCCTTTTTGTCATAAGCGGAATTTCTTCTCCCCTCTAATTGAGGGCTTAGGTGCCACAGGACCACAGAATCACAGACTGGGGTTTACACAGTGGTGCTGGTAGTGACATGCAGTACCATTTTCTCTAAAATACTCTTTCAGAGGCCAGGATGCATCTCTTCCATTAATAGCATAGGTTAACCCCTTTTTTGGGCACAAATTCATAAACATCATGGTTTTTCAAGCCTTGTTAGAGGTTATTTTTCCACATTCATGGCTACTATAAATGTGATGTTTGAGCCGTGTTGTTGGCGCACCTAATTAATATCCTTGAAGAGGTTGTCCTTTCTCTGTGGAGGAAAAGATTAAAAGAATTTGAAGGGGACAAAGCAAATAACAGTGATGAAGTATTTGGGTAATGAGTAAAAAATTTAAAATTACAATTTCAGCCACCGGAATGAAATATATCACATTAATTTATTAATAGCATCTCTTCATGCAAGGAGGTGCTGTGAAAACAAACACAAACTCTGAACGTTTCTGGCACAGTTCTGGTAATGTTCAGTCACTTGTCTAGTATTTAAGAGAACTCACAAACTACTGTTTGTCTCACTCTTGCCAACTGTGACTGTCAAAGGGGCCCCCAAAGCCCTCAGCCAGGTGAGGTTTTCAGAACACAATTTAAATTCTCCCCAGCAGATTACTTCCTGCTGTTGTGTTTGGGCAGGATGGCTTCCAGGGAATAGGTTCCTTAAGCTTCAGACAATTTTCATCTCTTTGTTTCCCTCTGTTTATTCCCTCTAGATAAAGAATCAGTTGTGACATATAGAACACTTGGGTTTAAGATCCCACCATTTCACATGACAGGTGGATCATATGTATAAAACTTGGATGAATTTTCTTACTGTGTGTATTTTGAACATTTCTTCTTTTAGTGGTGCCAGCAACTTTCTTTCCTTTGTGTTACAACACAAAGAAAGTGGCTTTGCCTGCATCCTCTTTTGACATGCAAGTGTTAAGGCAGCTCCATTATCCTCCATGCTGTGGTTTGGTAGTGCACAGGGTGGGCCAGCACAAAAAGGCAATGCTCCCCTGATGCCTATCCTTTCCAAACATGCTGTGTCTTTCCCTTACAGGTAAGGGAATGTGGACAAGTCTTTGAAAGGAAATTTTCACCAGTGAGTGAAAACATCTATCCTCCATTCTGAACATCTGACAGAACATTCAGACAGATCTTCATTTCCTAGGGGTTGGCCACGGTAGCTCTAGTGACAGTGAGAAGACTGAAGGCTCTTTCAGTCTCTTGCCTTTTCTAGGCCCTACTTAAATTAACACCTCCTGTGAAACAGAAAATGCCTGGCTCAGCCTTCTGGATTTCATTTCAGAAGCAGGCATGTGTGCCCCTACTGGGTCTAGGTTTCCTCCAGGCCTGGAGAAGGTCCTGTAGCAGAAGTGTGGACTGTACCAACGGGTTTCTGTCATGGCAGATTTACTGGTCCTAGGAAACACTGTACTGGAAGCTGCTACAATTTGCTAGTGTGGCTCTGGTTGCATTTCTTCTTGGGTCTTTGCTGGCATATTTTTCTGCTTTCAGTAGGTAAGGCATTCCAAACTGAGGCATTCAGACATCAGGTTGAATTTTCTCCGGCAGAAAATTTTGGGCCTCCAGCGAACAAACTGTCCACGATCTTCTGCTTTTCCTCTAGTCTAACAAAGTTTCTCACATGGGGCACCATTTATCACTGGCCGGGGGTCTACATACAAAGCACAAACGGGACGAGAGTGCTGTGGAGTGTGCCTTGAGCTGGTTTTTTTTTCAGCATCAGTCTCATTACATGGTTATGACAATGGGAAGATGCCATCAGCTCACATCCCAGGCAACAGAACAAGAACTTAATGTTACAACTTACTTTATAAGCTTTTTGACCAATCACACAAAGCAGAAGCATATTGACAGTGGTTCTATCCAATCACTCTAAGCACACGTACCTTTTGTTAATGCTTGCTTATTTTGAGTACAATACCTGCTTGTAAGCCTTAAAACACAATGCACAGAGCTCCATTATTAAGTTTCAAACTTCCTAATATCTTGTAGATAAACTTTTCTACAGCTTAGGGAGTTATCCTAGACAAGCGTTAATACACAGACCATTGTTCTATTTGTCCTTGCTTTTCTACTTTTTAAATAATTTTTCTCCTGACCTATCTCATGGCTACTGCTTAGTTCTTATCACAGTTCTGTTGTCCCTGAGGCCTGCCTTTTGCAGCTTTCCCAAAACCATCTGATTTTGTGGATTCCCACAGATGAGGCATTCCAAACTGAGGCATTCAGACATCAGGTTGAGTTTTCTCCAGCAGAGAGTTTTACTTTGCAACCAGCTCAATATGCCAGCAAAGCTTCAAAGTTTAGATGATACATTAACTTCACAGTAGATTTTTTTCAATGTATATCAAAAATATAATACCTTCAATTATTCTTTAAAAACTCTTCCTTTTTTTATTCATCCACAAGGTCAAATCCAATGCAACTTTCACTCAAACTGAACAAGCCATCAGGAACCTTACTTCTTTGATTCTGTTGTTCTAAAAATCATCCCTTAAAGACTAAACAGCTTTCCATATGCTTGTAGTAGCTAGTAGTAGAATACTATGGAAAAATTCGTAGTACACCAGATAATTGATGTTGATGTATATACTCACTTTTGGTTAATAAAACAACCTATTTAGCAATTAAATAATTTGACAAAAGTTTTAAGGCAAATCCAGGCCCATACAAAGTCATGACTTCAGGGGCAAAGGTCTCAACTTCACTGAGAATGAGATCAACCTCTTAGCTCAATAAGCTTTCAGAAAAAAAATATTCTTGTAAACATTTTATTTTATGAAGTATTTTATAAATAATATAAAATACTTCATAAAATATCAGCAAATACATAAATCTTAGTATTACCATTGCATCAGTCTTGTTTTATCTAAGATTTTTTTTTTTTTTTTTTTTAAACTTGACAAAAAGGAATCATGACTGAATTTTTGTTGTTTGGCCTTGGTGAGAAGGCAAGAATTAATTCCTAAGTTCTGCAGAGTAAGAAAAGAGACAGAGAGAGCATCTAGTATGGCTTTTATTTCAGAGTAGCAACTCCTGGTATAGTTCTGAAGATCATGGTAAGTACTTATTTATTAATTTTTAATAGATTGATCAATCTTTTCCACCCATTGCTGCCTCTTAGCCATCAAGTTGGTAAGCATGAGCAGGCCTGTGACTGATGCTCCTCTTGGTCAGCAGGCCTTCACAGAGGAAATGGAAAAGATTTCCCATCTCTGTTCATTTTTCCTTCACAAAGAGGGTTCAATATGAACGTATTAACTTAAATATGGTAGATACACATGACATGGAAAGACTAGGGCAGATTTATTTTTTAGTATGTAAGTGGCCTGTTTGCATTTTGAGGTATAGTCATCTTCCATGAGAGCTGTTTCTGTCTGTTCCTGAGCTGGATTATGCCCAAATATCTGCCTTCTCCTTTTCCAAAGTGGCCTATATGCAAATGCCAATGGTTCGCTGGTGTAGAAGTCCCACTTTAAACTACAAAAATTACCAATTGTCTTAGAGATTTTCTTCTGCTCTGTGGATGCTAACATGTGCTCTATTCCACTCCCAGATTTCAGGGGCACTGTACTGAGAAGGGACAGATTCTGCATTACGAATGTGGCCAGCCCAGCATCCTGTGACTGAGTTCAGCTGTTGGGGGGCAATTCAAACAATCACAGTCAAATTCAGCTCTGGAGCCGATAAAAAATTTCATATGCTTTTCCAAGGTATGTTAAAGAAGAACCTATCATAAATCTGTAAAACAGCCACAAATCTTGTTAGAAAGCTTTTTTTTTTTAATCTCCAAGATATTGAATAATTGTTCCTAGATGGTTATATTTGTGCATAAAGAACTGCTGTATGGTTTCAATTAACACTATTTTGATTTTAGATTAAAACAACAAAATAAGGAAAATGGAAAGTTTCCATGAAAAACCACAATATCTGTATTTCTTTATCTTTAGTGAACTCTTCAAGAAAGTGGGTGTCTCAGCCTTTTCCTTGTTTAAATCAGAAAAATAATAGAAACAATACAAAATCTTAAATATTTGTTTTGACCTTGCAAGTTAAATGAGAAGAAATTTCAGGCTACAGCTATCCACCTTCCTGAACTCATTCATTTTACCTCACTCAAACTCTACAGTGTAAACCTTAAAAACAGGAAAGAAATTAGTTTTCTGGAAGCTGTGACAGCTATTTCTTTCAGCTGTTTAATGGTAAAGGAGTCATGCTAGATATGTAAATAGTAATGTTTATACCTTTATCTGAATGCTAGCAAAAGTTTATTTCCTTAATTCTGCCTAAATGGGAATGATTACAATTAGAATGTTTTCACTTTCTGTCTTTGCCAGGTGTGGATGTCATAAGAAGAAAATTACATGAGACAGGTTTTATTTTATGCCCTGAGTATGCCACTTTACATGACAGATTTTAGAACTCTGTTTGCAGAAAGCAAAACTCTTCTTGTCAGAGAGAAAAAACAGCCACAGGAGCCAATTAAAGGATCAAACAGCTTTCTTAAAACATACCAGACACTTCACAAAGTGCACCAAAATGTGATTTTCAGGGGGACATGAAGAGTTGTTACTTGAAATGCCAAATAAACCAACAAAAGCTTCTCATCCTGTTATAACATTCTTCCAAATTGAAGTTTATGATGCACTGGGGTATAATCTTCATTATTTATGAACAGCAAGATGTGATTAATAGCCACAGTGGTATCCATTTAGGTACAAAGCTGTTTTGTTTGAATCAATAGGAACCACAAAATAAATACATGTTTTCTTCCAGGGTTTCTATACAATTTTACATCTATTGCAGATATTGGTCTGATGCCCTACCTTGCATTTTACAAAGAATTGCAGTACTCTCACCTACAGAAAAAAATAATAGCTTTGAATTTTAACACCCAATTTTGACAATGCAAATAACATACAGCCTTTACCTATCAGAACATCTTGCAATATCCCAGAATAACTATCAGATCTAGGAAGACGTTCTGCTTGGTTTTTTTGGTTTTCTTTTTATCTTTCTTTATTCACGATGCTGTGGTGTATTACAGACCTCAGCCATGCCTTTAAAATGAAGACAGTATATTTTTTAAGAGCATCTTCTATGAGTGGAAGAAGCATTCAATGCTTTGGGCATGCAGTTGGGTTTTGACTGACTACAAGAGTTGTTATGTCCATTAAGGATTTGGTCCAAAGTCCAGTGAAGTTAAAGGACACTGTTTTAAGCCAAGTTAATGGTTGAGAACTGGATCAAACTTGAAGTGATCTAAATTAAACTTAGTATTTTTGAAAAAAATATTGTATTTGCTGGCTAGATCCCTATCAGGACACCATCTGAATTTGTCTTTGTAATCTGTTTTACCATCTCAGATAATTTAATAATTTTTCCATTTATCACTGGGCTTTTAAACTTCCAGGAAACATAGTAATTTTAGCCAGAAACAGAGTAAGTTATTTGCTTTTTTTTTGGTTATTTTCATATGAGTCTCCTAACTCTAAGCTCTTTCATAGTTTAAAATTCATAGCTAAAGTTACAAAGCTTCTTTTATCCACTTACTCAATGACCCTGATATTGGAGTGCCTATTAAAAGCAATAAAACTAGTACTGCAGACCTTGAGACTCCATCTTCACTATGGTCTTTTCTGCATTTTCACTAGTTATGAGCCCATACTTCTCCCAAAACCCTTTAAAAATTGCAGTTCATCACATTCAGTGGCACACACTAAACTTGATGGAACTGAGTCGGCACTAAAATAAGCAGGACGAGTTTGCACTATAACTTTTTACGCACACCTAAAAAACTTCTAAACTACCTCAAACCTAATGACTGATCCATGTGCTTAAGAAGAGCTGTAGTATAAGAAGATTACATTAATGAATGAACCAGATGGATTTCTTCCATGTTTGTTGTGAAGGTCTTCTTGTCCACATATGATCCCCCATTACGCAAGGCAAAGCTCTGTCTGCTTTATTTCTTTCTTTTTTTCTACGTCTGTGAAAAACAGGCATAAATTGAGAGCTTATTCCCACACATATATCAAAGGAAGACCATGCACTTAAGTCATGGCAGACAAGTGACTGACAAGGCATTTTTGAGATGTGGGTTCATTTCTTCTTTCCTCTACTTTGTGAGTTTGAGAATATCATATCCCTCTGTACTTCAAATTTCCTTCCAAAAACTAAGAACTTAGGAAACAGACATATTTATGGAATAAGAGCTTAGATACCCATCTTGCATATAAATGCCTGTGTTTTGGTATCTAAATTCCAACAGGTTATTGTAAAGAATTCTTTCTATATTCAAATCCAATCCTATGTAGGAAAAGCAATTTCAGTAGGTGCATTCCATGCAGAAAAAGCAGTGGAATTGCTGTTATGGAAGATGCAAGCACTCTGCAAGTGATCATAAGAGACTGTTTGAGCTAACAGAGTTTCATTAAAGTTTAAGACAGTATGGGTAAGATAGGCAGGGATGTAGAGGGTTAGTTTGTATTGTTAAAAAGGCAGCATCAGAATGTAATTTAAAGGAAGTTTTCTACTGAGAATTAAGTGTTCCTGTGGCCTTCAACCTCCCCAGATAATTAATGAAGCCTAAAAACATGCATTTTCCTGCATGGCAAGGAATAACTGTAGTAATGTTAGTCATGCTTTGCTGTTTATTCTCCCATGAAAATGGCAAATTGCTGGCCCACCTTCTGTTCTGTGTCTGCTGCTTGACATAATTCAGGCTTGCAAATTTAAGTCCTATTGACATCCTTTGAAAATAAAATTGCACCCTTTACAAAATGAGATTCTGAATAATTCTGCTGTCATAACTCAGACCAAACATAGCTAGAGCTGAAGAGAAACAATATTAAGACACTGTCAGAAAATGTGCATCAAAAGTACAAAGAGCTTTGAAAATTATGGCAAAAACTGACTTGGATGTGATATATTTTGTCAGGAAGGCCTTTGGAATTACATTTTGTATCTTCAAGGTGCTCAGTCACACTGAACAAAGGTATGCTTAATACAGAGTTACTCTCTTTTCAGTTGTATATGAATTAATACATGAGGTTTCTTTGTTCTTCAGTAGAATTGAATCACAAATGAACTAATTAAGAATAAAAATATTAAAATAATCTTCTAAAAAGGAAAAGAAAAAGAAAGATAATTAAGCTATATGATCCCTGGGACAGCTAGAAAATCAGTAATTTTTTTTCAATAAACAGAAAGGTAGAGTTGACCTATCTGTTTATTAGGTTACATACTCTGAGCAAACAATAATTACAAGCAGGGGGAACAATATTCTTCTGATTTAGACAAATCTAATCCCTCAGAGTACGGCTGAGCTCATACCATAAAGCCAATTATGTGCTCACTAGCAAGTTGGAGTTGTGCTTTAGCACAGATTTACTGACTCCCAACAATTTTAAAACATGAGCAATACTGGTTTTGATTTTTATAACACATTATCAGTTCAATGCACACTTCCTAAAGGATTTCTATGTGTAACAACATATCCTGGTTTTTTAGTTTCTGTTCCATGCTGCTGTGAATTTGAAGGAATTCAAAACGGAGCATTTCACCTCATGAGACTGAGACACTTCCAGAGCTGTGAAGTTAAATTGGAGTCAAGCCTGTTCAGCAAGCATTTAAAAAAATACATTTGATGCTGGGCAGTGGATATTTTGAGAGCTGGCAGAAAGGCAGAGGCAGACTTAGGAACAGCAGTGCAGAATTTTTGGCAATGAGCCCACACCCACAGCCAGGCACTGGGGATGCTCCAGAGGGGATGATTACATGGAAGAGCTGAGAAGCCATGCAAAGGAAAACATGGCATGGATATCCATCAAAAAGATCAGAGCATCCTGTCCTGATATCTCAGGTAGGATATCTGTCCAAACATAACCTTCTACTGAGAAAGGTGCACATCAGCCAGCTATCCAGGTTTCCTTGGGAGATGATGAAGAGAAAAAGGCAGTTTACTGGTGTCCATGTAAGCTGGACAACAGCTCTCCTGAGTGCCAGTTTCTGTGTGTTGGCTTAGAGGGGAACACAGACAGCCAGCTCAGATCACAGTGCTTCCACTGGAGACTCCCAAAACTGGATGTGGTGAAATTTTGCTTTGCATCTGATAAAAGCTGGGCTGGTGTTTCAAAGGGACTGCAAATGATGTTCAGAGCATGTTGTAGTCATAGTGTGGGAAGCAGTGGCAGTGCCCAGTGTCTGTCCCTGTATGCCAAGGAGCAAATGCAGAACAATCCAGACTCGGAGGAAATGAGAGAAATTAAATGGCTTTTCTGAAGGAATAATTGCATTTCATTCTTCTCAAATGTCTAGAAATATCTTAAATTTTCTAGAAAGAGAAAATAAAAGACACTGACACTCACAAATTTGTGAGCACTCCATGCTTCTCTCTCCTCTGGCAGGCTGGGCATCTATGACCTGGTAATGCAACTCCCCTGAGTCAAGAAGCTGCACACTTTTAGTCCATACCATTTACCTTTTCTATTAGTTGCTGAAGGTTGAAAGGGATGAATGATGCAGTCACTGTTCCTATGGTAATTATCTTAACACTCATGTGCATAGCACATTAGGATATTTTCTTCTTATTTAGCGTTCTAATTTAGGAGACAGCACCTGTTGCTGCTAGTGGGATGCCTATACAAAGGCAGCATGAATGACTGTAAACTTCTTTAACATTCAATACAACAGCCTTCTGCTCTGCCTCACAGCTTACTATTTTCTGAAACCAACTGGCAACCTGGGTTTTTTGGTCTATGACTACAGTGCACCTAAGGAGTTTGCATCCTTCTACCTGGATCTTTGTGCTCTATCTAGATACGCAGTGACCCCACAGAACAAGTACAGCATTTTCTTTTATTTGTGCTCTCTCTGCCATGAGAAACATTCACGTCTTTTTAAAAGATTAAACTCAGGCCACTAAACATTTCACACAGTCCTCATTGCCCTTCCAGTGGGAAGATCTGTCACATCCACACTCTGCAGTTGCTGATAATAGTAACTGTCAGGTTGAACTAGAAAAAGTAGTAAATATTTGAATTTGTTTGTTTTGGCCATGTCACTGCTGAAATCTCTCTCTAATCCTTACAGAGTTTTCCCTGACCACAGAAACTCATTGCTTCTGATACACTGAACAATATACTTCAACTCCCACGATTCAGTGCAGAGTTACATTTGGAAACTATTATTGTTTCAACAGTTTTCCTGTCAGATGTACATACACTAGAAATTTTCTATAGGGAGCGTTGATAAATACGCTGGAAATTTTGTTTATAAACTTATTTAGACTACACATTCATAAGGTGTTTGGGTTAATATTTCTCTTTTGATCACAAGTCATTCCCAAATAAATCAAAATCTCCACAAATGTATTAGATATTCACAAAATATCCACAAAAGTGAGAATAAAGAGCTTGTCTGTTCTTGTAACACAGTGTAGATTGTTCCTTGTAATTCACAAATTAACGATACATTAGAGATGACAAAATGCAGGTTCAATATTAGAACATCCTTTAAAAAGGCTTACAATACCAGAATAGTTTTCTTGAAAAACTTTGAGAAAAAAAAAGTATTTTTAAATATAGAAAACAATTGCTACTTCTTTCACTGATGTGTGATACCACAGCTATACTTCTACAGACTACAGAGATTCCCAAATTGCATTAAAATTAAGCAATCCAGACTGTGCAGTAGATATTTCATTGTATAAAATTCCACAGACTTGGCTCTTCAGAGCTGACAGCTCTCATGAGACAATTAAAAGCATCCTCACAAGGATTAATTTTTCCTAACACTGTCACAGTGCAGCAATTTGATCCCATTGAACACATACTGACTGCTGGAGAAAGGTTTCAGGAACCTTAATCCTTCTTCTTGGGCTCCTGCTGCAGTGTTGATACCTCTCCAGCTGCTCTCAGCATCACAGCTTCCCATACACCTTTTTGTATGGGATAGCAAATGTTTTGTCAATTTATTTAATTCAAAAAATTTAATGGGGAGGTGTCCTTTGATATATGGGCAAAAACTTGTTTAAAAAATCTTAATGGACATTTACCCATATACTGTTATTTGTACATGTCTATGAAGTAAAAGCCTGTCTTGGACAAAGGAAAAGAGGACATGATCTACAAATTAATGTAATATCTCTCATTAGACTACCTCGAGTTGGTAAAAAAAAGTAGCTAAGCTCGTGGGCACAGCAGTCATTCTCAAGGTTTTGAGGAGAAACATGACAGCCAGTACTTGTAATTATTTTAACCCTTATTTCTATGACTCAGGATTTTACCTTCCATTTTATTTGCTTTGTATCTAGTCTGCAAATCTTGTGTTTATGAAGACAAAAGCACCATGAAACACTTTGACACTCTCAGTTTCCTTCATCTGAAGCAGCAGCATTATCTAAAATAAACGGGCTGCCTGGCCAAGGAAGGAGACTAAACGAGTGCTTTTGCCTACGTTTCTGCCAGGGACTCCAAGGCAAGAGCAAGAGGGGAAGTGAGGCAGGGCCTGCCGTGATGCTGCTGGAACAGCCAGGGTCCAGAGAGATACAGCTGCACAAAGTTGACAAACATAAAGTAGAGACAAAAGGATGAGGGCAAAAGGGTTTATTTGTGCCAGTAGAGATTAAAAAAAAATAACTGCTTGGCTCAGCTTGTGTTGAGGCTGCAGATTATGGCTTGTGTGCCGAAGAAGCATATGTATTCTCACATGCTTTTTGTACTCTTTTGAGATACAGGGTGACTGCACTTAGAAATAAGTACACAATGTACCCTGAATGTTGTCCTTTCCACAAGACAAATGTTTATGTTCCCCTCCGAGGACCCAGTTTTAGTCCATAGTCAAGGATTCTTCCATAACATTAAGCTCTTGATTAATATGTTTACTAGGAGATTTTCATTAAATTTGAATTTGGAAATTCAGTCATCTCCTGGCATATCCTTCATTCTTACCAAAATTCTGTTTTTAGAGTCTTCAAATAGTGCAGTACTATGACCACTTATCTATTAGTAGGTCTTGGCAGAAAGAGCAGCAGTAATGACCCACTATAGATAAAGGGAAACTGAGGCACAGAGTATTAGTTAGACTGCCCAGCATTGTGTCTTTTCACTTTATCCTCATGCTGCTCTTCCCGTCCTGTTATTAAGATCCCTTCCTCCCTAGTAAAGGCAAAACTCTTGCTGTCTTTTTTATAACAGAGTCCTGCTTAAAGCTTGCTCTGTCTTCCAGTTGGTTTGCACCATATGAGCTGTAGAAACAGGTTCTGGAGCTCTTACACTTCAGTCAGCCTGGAAAATGGAAATGGACAGGTTGTTCTCTACCCTCAGGCTCACAGAACCACACAGTCCTTATCTTTTCTATTTGTTTTCTTCCATTAGCACAACTCATTCCCACACAAGCACAAAAGTTAGTATCTTTTTGGCTTTTCTTTGGTAATTTTATTAATGCCCTTTTCCATAAAAACCAATTTTTACTGGTTTTCTTCAAACAAAGTAAGTTCAGGAACCTCACTTACAATCCTGACATGTAAAGCCAGTCTCAACAATAGAAAGCACATTATATAAGCAATCTTCCTAGATGTCTTGCAGTATTATCAGTTCAGGTCAGTGCTTTTCAGCAATTGCTTTATAATCTTCAGCAAAAACAACAACAACAACCAGCAGGAAAATAAAAAGTAGTCTTACCTCATCATGGCCCATTGAAACCTGTTTCCTTGTTCTTGCTACTGGCCCCATCATTCTCCTCAGGCAGCACTGAGGTTCCATTTAATGCACTGACTCATTGGACCAGTAAATATCTGCTGGCTTTTCTAGAGCAAAACCATTAATTAAAAAATATTTGTCAGACCTGTGTACAGTCATTCCAAATTCTTCTTCTGTATTCTAAAAATGAATGTCAAGTGATGCAGGTGGAGGAGATATCTAATTTACTTATCCCGTGCTTCTGTCCATGTGTAAAGCTGGGGTAAGACACAGAGACAGATATTTAGGTCCTTGCATGCACATTGTTATCTTGTAAGAGAAAATTCTCTTTGGTGCTGAATGTTTCGTTTTCCTCACTTGCTTTTAAGTTCTTTTAGCAGACTGATTTTCAAGTGTGCAAAGAGCAGAATTTTGGGCCAAGCAATATGGACACAGTAAATATTTTAATAACCATCTATGCCATTTTTAGTATTTGGGCTCTATCAGCTAGTATATTTGAGTTCTTTAGCTGAGCTGTCTGTCTTCACTGATGATAATATTATGGGTTTAAGAAAAGATAATGTCAAAGTAAAACCATTGAGATTAGCCATCATCCATCAAACAGGTAGCTAAATATTTGCTGAATATGAATATTTGAAATGCAAAACAAAAATTAAGACAGCATCAGGTGCAGTGTAATAGCCATACCAGAATACTAAAGCCAGAATTTATGACAAAGAAAAATTATAAACTATATGACAACACAGGGAAACAAAGAAGGCAAGCACAGTAAATAGAGTAGAAACTACAGCTCTCCTTTATCTTTAGGTGTTTCTGTCCTGTCCTACTCCATCAGTGAATCTGTGCTTGGCTTTCTTCCACACAGTGCTTTCAAGTTTGCCTTGATTCAGGATAGTCCCTTGCAAACTACCACAGAAAACGCATAGGAGTATTACATTCATTCTTAAGTCCTCTTCCTCCCTCCCCTGTAGCATTAAGAACTGCAGAAATCAACAAAACACTGGTAACTGAGTAAAAACCGATAAAACAAACCACTACTGCTTCAAGTGGATATTAGGAGAATCAGAAATACCTCCTGAGCAGCTCATCACTGAGTGGATGTGTGGGTTTGACTGCAATTCCTCTCCACTCTTAATTTTTGTTGCAGCTCTTTCACATCCTATTTTAATGAACTCTGTAAGTTCTCTTATGGGGCAGGGAAGATACCTTCCCCTGTGCTGGTAATGGCAAGTTGGTTCTGTGCCCTGTTTCATCCCTCTCTTTCTAATGGGAACTGAAGGCGTGAAGATATTTCCTGTACCCAACTCCGTGCCAGTGCTAGCTTGACTTTGAATCAGTCATAGTTAGTTATTGGCAAACAAATATCAAAACTAAAGGCTAACCTCAAGCAAGTGAAGCATCTGCATTCCACTGGCACATGCGCACACCTTGGTTCTGGAATACTGCAAATCAGATCTGCCTCAGGTTACCGGAGGACGAGGTGCACTGATCTCCAAATAAATTAGCTCTGCTGAGCTGTGCTCCCTGCAGCTACAGTGCTGCTGCTATCTCTGCCCTGCTCTGCAAACAAGTAGAAACCTATCTAAAAGCCAGAAAGGGTTATCCAGTCAGATCTCCCAGAAAGCAGAAACCATAGAATTAAAGAGTAATTTAAGGCTGCAATAAACCTCAGAAGGTCATTTTGTGCAGCCCCCTGTTCAAAGAGGGACCAGTTTAGATTAAGTTGCACAGGCCCTCAAGAATTAATTCCCATGTCAGTGGAAATAACCTGACTTTAAAAAATTCTGGGAATTAAGAATCCATTATGAATCCACAACTCTTTCTGTAACCAGTCGCTGCCACTTCTGTTTTTGTTCTTGGTTTCAGTTTGTTTTTTTCCCCAAAGACTCATTTCTAGCCTTTATTTGTCTAGCTTTATCATCCTCTCTTTTAACTCTGTTTTCTCGTTTTGATACTGCCTGGCAGAGGCTGTCATCACATAACCCTTTGAATCAGACTGCACTTCATGAATTTGTTAATGTATTATGTTTTTCATGTTCCAATTGCTTTTGCAATGCTGCTCTGGGCTTTCTCTAATTTATCAACACATGGGTTACAAGAAGGTAACAAGATCAACTGTCCAGTCTTGGGCAAGAGAGCTGGACAGAATTTTCATAGTTGCAGCACCAAATACAGAGCTAATGTATGCCCTTTCTATCTACAGTCAATGTTCCCCTTTATATTCATCCAAGGGTTCTATAGCAGTTTTGGAAATGGCATTATGATGGTAGATCATATCCAAGTTAGCTGCCTGCCATGAACCCAAATTTACTCTTCCCCAGGTCATCCACATGCTATAAGAACATTTCTAGGTACAAGAGTGCCCATTTAGATATAGTGATCCATTGATTTCATTGACTTGTTTGTGACTTCCTTGTGAAATTATTCAATTGTACTAAGCAGTTCATTCATTGCATTATTTAAATAATTTTTGTGGCATCTGCAAAACTGGTCAGCAGAGATGTCATGTTTTTCTCAGACTGTCTATAAAATTTGTTAATTATCTCAGCATCAGCAAAGGGCTTTTGGAGTATCACTAAACAGCAGACCATCGATGATTCTCAATTTGCATCTATATACCAAGAACTAATATTTGCTGTTATTTTATTTAGTATGTGCAATACTGGTATTTTAATTTTTATCTTTCCTTAATCAAAATGCCAGCAGGTACTAGATGAAATGCTTTAAAAACCCTGAACTCTATTGCACTCATATTAATTTGGGGATCACATGAAAATGTCAGAGTTGGGGCTACACATGGGACAGAACTGTCTCTTCACAAACTACCAGTGTGAACTTTCTTTGAAAATCTGTTAAGAAGAGAGTTTTATCCCTGAGAATTTTTCAGTTGCTCAGGATAGAAGCATTTACAATGACATGTAAAATTATTCTCCAGTTATGACTTTCCACATGGACTGCTTTTTTGCATAAATATTAAAAGCTGAATACTTTGAAATACACTGAGGTATTTCACTGCTTCTAAAGAAGGAGAGAAGATTTTTATTTTTTTTTTAATTTTTTTTCTTCTTTTCTTTTTTTCCTTTTTTTTTTTTTTTTTTTTTTTTTTTGGTGTTTGCTTGATGTTTTCCTTAAAAGTTTATCTTAAATGAAGGAAGGGAAATATTTACAATTGCAATGGAACAATGGCCTGGAACTAAGGAAGGGAAAGTTTAGGTTAGGCTCCAGTAAGAAGTTCTTAACTCAAATAGCCTTAGACTCTAAAAGAAGTTTTTTGAGACAGCATTATGGAAGATTTCCATTAACTGTGCAGGTGAGACACTCTGGAGAAACACATTATAAAGAACATAATCTGGTGAAAGCTGAATACTAGACAATCATCACCTTTTAGTATAGTTTTTCTTTCTTTATAATTCTTTATCGATAATTTCATTAGTGACACTAAGGAGATTTAAATTATAAGCAAGTTTTTAAACGTGACATACTTAAGAAGCATATCCACCAAAGCACAGATCCTATTGAGAATGACAGCTCAGTGAAAAAATCCAGCTCCAGTTTTTTATTCGTTATATTTACAGTTAAAGAGGAACATTCAGGTGTGGGATTATTGAAAACCTTAGGTGCAGTACAGCCCCTCCAGAGTGCCCTAAGGATACACTGGCCTTTAGAACTGCCAGCGCACCAAAGATTAAACAAAAGTGTAGGGGGAGATTAAGGTGAGAGCTTCTGTGATTTTTTGAAAAAGACAAGAGGCAGTAAAAGACAGGTCAGGATTTCTCACTTTACTCTTTCTAATTCTCTGCACAAACATCTAAGTGAGAAGAAGTTTAATTCACTTCGGTACTTAATTCACTTTGGTACTTTATTCACCTATTCAAAGAAGGAAGGGAAGTTTATTTAACAAAATAATCAAGTTTCCTTTTAAACCAGAATTTAAATATGTTCTGTTGCATGAAATTCAATTTTCCTAGTTGTACCATACACAATAAGCTGGGAGCTAGATGGCACTTGTTCTGAAGCAAGTCCATTTTATGTGGTGAAAATGCTGCAGATTTATGCTAGCAGAAAAGTGTTCATTCTGTTCTGCTTAATGATATCTGAAATTATCAATTTCAGTATTATGAGCATTCATTTCTTCTTTTCTGTCACATTCATATTTAAATTGTTAAATTTAAACAATTTCTCTGGCAGTTCTTTGGCAGAGAACTGCCAGAGAAACATCTGTCTTAGCTGAAGGGAAAAAAAATTATAAGTCAGATAACTTTGAGGTATTACACGACTTTCTGATTTTAGAAGACAAAAAGCAATGATATTTGGCCTGCTACATGCAGGATCCACTACAAGCAATGCCAAAAGTACTTATTCCTTGAAGCTGCACTGTCTTTGAGTGTGACACATGTCCAAGATTGAAGAAAGAGTAAACTTGTCCCCCTAGTGTACTGTTGCTGTAAAATATTTAGCTCTCTAACCTGCTGGAGTTTGTCTAAGGGTTCATTGTGACCTCTTCTATATCTTCAGTGTGTTTTTACTGCACTGAGCACAACTCCTGGTGAGGAACATGTCTCTTGAAATTTTTTTTTTATGATTCCAGGCTTCTGGGATGGAACAGATTCCACCTGGTAATACAGGTAGAATGTAAAATAAGAACTAGATAATATTTTGCTTCTGTTTATCAAAGATTATAAGAACTATCTTGGCATTTATTCATGTTATTAACATCTGTATTTTTGTTATAAAATTTAATTTTAAATCTGTGTGTATATAACAGCTTTCATTATGTATTTCTGAATAGTATTTCCATTGCTTTGGATTACTCTGTTTAAAAAAAGGTCAGATGAGATAGGCAATAACTATTGAAATGATTCATTAATCAATATTTTCTTCTGGGAGATGGCTCTAAAATAACTTATAGTCAATATTAATCAGGTATTATTATAGTATTGGAGATATATTTTCTAAATTATATTTATAGTTAATTATTATGTTGTTCCCAGAGTATGAAAGACAATTTAGTTGTTTTATGCAAATGCATTGAACAGAATGCTGTAAAATATTCTTGACTGTTCACTGAAGAGCCTCACTAAACTTTGAAGGGAGGCTGTGAGGAACATGTAAATGAGTGAGTATGAAAACAAATGCAAATTTGGAAATTTACAATAGGATATTTAGCAAAAGAAGTTTTACGAGAATGGCTACACGCAGCATTATTATTGCAGAAAATATTTAGCATTTATTTGGAACTCAGTCTGTGAGTCTGTGTCTGGGAGTTGTTTGTGTAGGAGACTGTGGAAGAATCTACACTGAGAAACAGATCCTTATGAATCTAAAGAGAAGGTAGAAGGGTTTTTTTGCCTTTTTGGTTGAGGTTGTTTGGCCTAGGAAGAGAGTGATAAGGGGAAATTGAGTGTGTGCACAGTGTAATGCAGCATCTGATGTGACAGTCAGCTCCTCACCCCTTCCTGGCAGCCACCTCACCCTGCTGTGCCCACAGCTGCTAATCTGCACCTCAGCCTTCTCCTGTAAAGTAGGAAGAAAAAGGTTAAAGCCTAGGCCAGCAGATTAAGGGTTGCCAACAAGTCCCTCATACCCCCCAAGCAGTCCATCCACTGAGCTTAGGTATAATTGGGTTGGGGAAACATCCCCTTCATATAAATTTTGAAAACATTTAGCTTTTTTGGATAGATTTTGGATGATACCAGTCTTGACAGGCTCACCCTCAGAACACCCTCAGATTGGTTCTCCAGCAAGGAGGTTGAAGAACACCTCCCTGGTAAATTCCAGCAGGTTGAAGTCATAAGTTAAACAGGAGTTTTCACAATTGCCATGCACAAGAGGACAAAGATACTTCCAGAAATTTCTTCTGAAAGTCTGAACTTCCTACAGACTTCACAATCTTCCACATGCTGTAGTAAACTGAAATTTTGTGGCTTGCCATTCAGGCATCTAATCCTGTCACTTAAAGTCCTGTTTAAACCAACTAAATCTCACAATAAATTGAACACAATACTTAAGTACCCCTTGTGTGCTGTTGCAGTGAAAAATCTCCACTGCTTTTCACATGCTGAGTTACAATCAGTCTATATCCTTGTTTGTATCAGGATCGGGTGTTGGAATTTAAGAAGAATGTATAAAATAAAGAATATGATAGAGCAGAGGTATGTCTTGCCTAGAAAGAGCATCTGCAGGGACAACTTTGAAAACACGTAATTTTCAGCCCTTCACTTATTATCTGTTAATAGTAGTTTCATAGTAGTATTTATTCAAGCATATCTTATGAAAAATATTAAAATTATCTAAATAAACTGTCCACTTTCAGGATGTTCTCTGTGTATTCAGCACATTGGCATGGGCAAAAATCTATACATGTAACAGTTATGGCATATAAAACATATTTTATCTGAGTCACAGTTATAGAAAGCTTATTAAATAAAGAGCTAGAAAAATCCTAATGTTATTTATATTTGTTCTCTCAAGATTAATTTGTTCAGATTAAAGGGCTGTTTATTCCTATTTACTTGCAGATTTATGATATTATATCAGTTTTTTAGAGCATGGTACTAATAATACCAAGGCTGCGGGTTTAATCTGCATATGGGCTATTCACTTAAGAGTTAGAATTCAATGATTCTTTTGGGACCCTTCCAGCTCCAAATATCCTGTGAAATCCTGCGAAAATCCTGTAAAAATGCCATGTCCTCCCTGAAAGATGGAGAAGATTTGAATTTAGATCTCACAGCAACTCATTCTACCTGCTTGTCTCCATTAGACTATAAATGGGAATTCCAACCACCCCAAATTGTTCTTAGAAGAATATTTTGTCCCAAAACCCTTTCAAATATACTTGCACCATGTACCATTTCTACAAGCAGCATTTTTTCTTAAGCCACCTGAAATGCCTGTCATCACACACAGAAAATGGCACATGAAGGATTTGGCACAGTCACTTTCAGGACAGAATGTGCCTGCTCATTTTGCCCTCTAAGCTCACCCTAGGTAGCACAGCTTAGTTGACTGTGTGTGTGTACAGATGCTGAGCTCCATCTTGGATGCGTTTCAGATGAACTCCCATGGAATCCCAAGCAATCTTTCTGGCAGAAGATTTTCCTGTGAAGAATCAAATCCATCATATGAGGGGAGGACATTTTCAAAGCTGAGGGTACATTTCAACAAACAAGGCTGTCAGCCTTGCTCTCAAGGTCAAGCCTTAATTTTTCAGCCTAGTGATAGGGATTGTTTGATTTAGAAGAAACTCTGCATGCTAACTCCTTAGAGAAGAATAACTGAAATTTCCTTGCTTCGTATGTTACCTAACAATCCTTTGCATCAAATGGTGCTACACTGTCTGATACTGTGCCAAATCCTTGGCTACTATAAATAATTCTTATAAACTAATCTATTTTTGTCATCTGAGGTTCCGACTCTTCCGACTTAGGCTCTCCTCCTATTTAAGGTTAAGAAAATATCTCTCCAAGCTGAGCAGCCCAAATTTATGTCTTTTGAAAACAAAGCTGATAAACTCCCTCTGTTAGACCAATAAGGCAATGGCTGGAAAATAAATACAAGCATTTAAAAAGAATTATTAAATGCATCCCAGGGTAGCTGGTTTACAGGCTTTTCTCTTAACTAGTTCCATGAGTATCTGAATAATAACTTGTTTACACTTCTTAGGAGGAAGAAGGACATATCTAAAGGAACGTTCAACCTGAGCATGGTACAGATCATATCAGGAGAGAGTGAACAACGAATTCCTTTGAGAATTTGCCTTCTCAGCTGGTGTTTGTGGCTAAACTGAAATGAACGTGATGCAGAAGTGTAATACAAAGAGTAACTGTGTGAAAATAGAGAAGCATGTGTGACAGATTGCACATAACCCTGTAAAAAAGACACAGATTGAATTTGATTTTTAATCACTTCCCTATGAACCTGCTGAACCCACTAGGGTTGCCTGGGGATAAGTGAAATACAAACCTGATCCATTTGGTTTGCTACAGCCTCTGGCAGTTTAAATGTAATTTCAACCAAATCAGAACAGCAGCAGTTTATCCTTAGCCGGCACAGATGCAAAAGATGACTCAAGAAGAAATGAACCAGTAACACATTTTGGAGCAAGAGGATATCTCTGGCTGGTTTTGAATTCCAAAACAGAAAGGAATGTAATTTGCTCCCCATTTTGCAGCAGCTGAGGGCTATTTTCCATGTGAAAACAGTAGCTGTAAAAGGGACATCTTGCTACATTATGCATTTCCTTTCTTTGTTACAGCAATCACTCATGTGGCTCTTAAAATTGGAAATTCAAGTTCCAGTTTCTTGAGATCTTCTACTCTTCTGTTGGAGCCAAAGAGCAGCCTTGATGCCTATTCACTGGTCATGGAATTCCTTTTACTGGGAAACAGGTTCTGCTCTGAAACAGCAACTGGGACAAACACTGGATTGTACCCTTTCACATGCTGGGCCTCTGCTCTCCATGGCCCTAAGGCAGACACACAAAGGAAGAAGCAAAAAGGGCTTGGACAGGGTCTGAGGAATTCTTTCAGCTAGATCTACCAGCTCCCACACTTCATTTGCTTCTAATCAGCAAATACACTTTCACATGCTGATGATAGCACATTAGCAATTGAGCAATCTGGAATCAATGCTGGCTTTAGACCAAAATGGTTGCTGTGGATATATCAAGAAAAACTGCTGAACTGCTGCCAGCTCATGTGCTCTATGCTGAATTTACCTGGCTGGCAGGCACATGCAGGGAAACAAACTTGTTATTGCTTATCAAGAAGGTGAGACCACTGCCAATGCAGGCATGAAGATGAGAGTTTAGAAACACAGCAAGATTTGAAATGCAGCTGCTGAGCTTTAAGAACAGAAATGGTTGCCTGAAAGTAGCTCAATGGACCAGCTGATCTATTGTTTAAAGTGACAGAAAGTACTGCTCAGACAGGATTCAGAAATATTTCTTCCTGTTTTCTAGGCAAGGCACAATATTTACTTAAGTTCTCAGTTTGGAAGAAGTGGCTAATTCTTTGGAAGAAGCATATGATATATGTCACATCTGATTTTTAGTTCAATCCAGTGGAAATAAATCAATTCCAAAATGTCGGTATTTGATCTCCTTCCACATATTTTATTAAAACAGAGATTCCTTGAAAGATTTTATTTTTTCAGAAAAATAATGTAATGTTAATGGAAATATCTGAGTTTCAGCAGAACTTGAAATACCTAAATACCTTTTAAAAGTAGAAATATACTTATGACATTTTTCAGAATTTTTCTCTCACTTGGCTCTTTCCCAGACCTTTTTTTAATTAGCAGGTATTTGACTAGAAACCAAAGTAGAAAGGCAATGCCTAATATGACTCCCACTTTTGTCATCACAGACTGTAATGTAAACTTGCATATTACAGAGATGAACAAAGGGTTGAGTCTAAAAAGAGAAGCTGAAAGATTTTTAGAAGGTGGCAATCAACAGAATTGTTGCTTTCTCTTTGCATTTGAATCTAGGAAAGAGAAAAGCAAATTTCTTCTCCAGGTTTGTTATGACATCCATGTAGGTTGGGTTCATTCCTCTGATTTTGGAGTATCCATAAGGTGCCTAAGTTACCAGCTCATTTGCTCCAGCTTCTGTCTACGTTTAATAGACTGTAGATGACTGGAAATTTTCAAAGGTGATTTTGACTTAAAGGTGGCTGACTAATTTACACTGCCTTTCCCTCCACTGATCAGAAAACAGACTAAGGAAAATGGTGTCTTTAGTAGTGGGCTACTCAAACACGCCTTTACAGTTAAATGGACTCAATCCAGGCCTACAGGGTTTTGGTTTACCACTGAACCTATCTCCCCCACACTTCTTTTCTGTATACAGCTCCTGTTTGAAACTAAAATTAGTAAAAATACATGTTTTAGGACTGCCAGCCTTAAATTTCACTGCCAATTTATTCAAGCATGGCTTTTGGTTTTCTCAGTGTTCCTTCAGGCAGTGACACTTAAACTGAAAACGTACATTTTCAGCAGTATGCTCAAAATTTGTACACACATTTTATGAACAAAATTTATACATGTAAATCATATTTCCTAATGTAACTAAATTTCAACAATCTATTGAAACTTAGATCTGTCCAAGGTACATATGTAAATCTGAGGTCTCCTTATAAGCCATATTAGTTGTTCAAACAAATATTTATTACCAAAAAGAAGCTGTAAAAGAAATTTTGAAGTGGATTATGTGTCTACTTGATAGCCCTAGGGCTTTTTTTTTTTCAGAATGCATGTCTAATTAATGTAACAGGTCAATAATTCTTCCTGCTTGTCCAGGATGATAAAGCACATGTTAATGGGTGGAACATGAAAAGAAAATCATGATTCTTCCATTCTGCTCCCTACTATCTCATAAAATTTCTGTCATCTGAAGCAAATTACTTCAAAATATGTTAGACTTGTAAAGGTGAACTCGATAAATTAAGCTTTTACAACTCAATTTTCATAAAAAGAGGCCAAGAAAGTGATGCCATTGCACATCAGTCAGTGGAGATCTTGAGCTTTACTATATTCTTTCAAACAAACCACCCCATTCTGATGTTCTGAGGACATAAGCTGTTCCCTCCCCACATATTTCCCACAACTCTACCTTAATATTTCAGCTAATTTTAAGGTAAAATTTGTCCTTTTCTTCTTCTTGGGCTATGCCTTTTGCACTGAGCACTAGCTACTTGTGTTTCTGCAAATCTAATCTGCAGCTCTGTGTGCCTTTGAACAGGACTACAGAGTCACCAAGCAGCTCTCTAAACAAAAGGGGATTGTCCTCTACACAGAAAGCTGAAATATGATACCAAGCAAAGTTCTATTTTACGCTAGAACCTTTCTAACCCTTGGAGGGGAGTAGGGCCTGCCTAGTTTAGAAGAGTTTTGTAGGGCAGCCTGACCCATGCCTCATCATTAGGCCTCACACACCTTCTGAATTTGAGGTGGGGAGGAAGACAACGCCAGAAGTACACATTTAAGTGCTTACCAGGTTTGAAAGAGGAAAATTTTTATACAACCACAGTCTTTCACCTTGGCTTAATAGATGGAAACCAAACTCTTTTCACCCTTTTGTTTTCCCCTAGTTAAATATTCAAAATATTTAATTTTCCAGGAGTCCTTTAATGCAAATTTACAGATCTTGACTATTCTTAATTGAAAAGAAGGGGACATCTGGGTGCAAAATCATAAAAAGTTAGTAGTTTTAGTATCATTCCCACTTCTAAATATTAGCTGATATTTGGCTCTCTCCTCCTTGTCTGCATCAGTCCCATACACCTGAGTAACTGACACATTCCACAATGCCAGGAAAATACAGCAACTTGATATCCATCATAACCCCAGATTCCTGTTTATCATTTCTCTACACTAGGTCCTTAACAAATAAAAAGGAAAACATCCTGTCTCGAGGAGTTTTGCAACATGAAAACATCAGGAAGAGTCCAAGAGCAGATGGCAGAGGATGCAGAGTACAAAGAAGGAAATCAGAATCCTAGTGCACTCTACAGATGGTAACATTCAGGGTCAGACTGGACAGGGTTCTCAGTAACCTGATCCAGCTAAAGATGTCACTTCTTGTTGCAGGGGGCTGGACTAAATGACCCTGTAGATTCCTTCCAACTCAATCTGTTCTGTGATTCTGTGCCCTTGCAAACCTGTTTGTACCAGCACAGACTGGGGCACTACAGCAACACTAGGAAAGAGAAGCAGAGTAAAAAGGTGAAAGCAAACAGACTTGCCCTGAGCTCAGCTGAGCAAAGCACATTCCTGGGGATCTCACAGCAGGGCTTGCGAAAGGCTTTCTAAAGTTCCATGCATTTTTCAGCTGGGTTTTTTCCTAGCGGTGTGACGCACTTCGAAAAGCACCTGTCGTCAATAGGAGCTTTTTTTTTTCTTATTGCAAGTATACGAAACAGAAGATTTCTTTGTTAGAGAGGGGTTCTGTCGAGAAGAGAAAACAAATCAGAGTCAAGGGATGCAGTCCAAACCAAAGGTTCCCATCCCTTTTCTCACCATCTGTGTAGTCAAAGATAGCAAAGGCTTCCTTGCCATTGAATAATGCAAACTTGGGGACTTCCTTGACGTCATTGTGAAGGGTGGGTGGTCTGTGTGAGACAGCTGGCAGCATGCCAGTCATCAAACACATTAGAAGATCTTCAGTGGTAAAGTATAAAAGGTAGTCCATGAAGAAACTGTGCAAGTCTTTAAACAATCATGTACGGTCCTTACTTTTTAAAAGAATATTTGACTCTGATTTAGATTTACTATTTTTCTAATAAATTAACTCCCACAGGCCAATCTGTAAAGCTGTGCAGAAAATGTTTTAAACACCAAACAGACATCCAGAGAATAAGATCTAAAACTCCTTATAGATGGGTGTAAAAAAAGATCTGTTTCTGAGATTCTTTGAGCTATCAAAGCAGCTAAAACAATGATGGAAATGCTGGAAGAATTGCAGCTGTCTTCCTGTTCCAATTCCAGGCACAAATTCTGTGAGGAAGAATGATATTTTATAAATCATTTCCTGCCCCTTTGCAGAAACAATGCAAGTACTTGGAAGTTCAATATTTCCTAAAGCCTGAAGTGACCTCTGAGAATGAGTTTAGAAAAAATACTTCTTTTTTTTTTTTTTTCTTAAGCTAGTGAGCACCAAGATGACATTGAATGCAAAATCAACAGTTACTAACTGAGACACCTTTTGAGAGTTATCAAGGTTTAATCTGGCATCTGATTCAGCATTTCTAGATGTCAGGGCAAAGGTTTTCCATAATGTGGGAGTTAAAAGAGATATTTCCATTATGTTCACCTGCTGAGAGTATCCTTTTTTTTACTTTGGTACTGGACAATTCTAAGTCAATTCTCACTCACACCAACAGTTTCAAGATATATATTTATTCTTTCTCTTCCTTCAATTGCTTTTAGATTTCACCTGGTAAAAACAGGGAGATTAGATAAAAATGGACACAGACCAAAAGCAGAAATGGCAGGGAGGAAAAGAGAATGAGATTCCTGTGGTCCAGCCCATTCCTTTAAAAAGGAACCCACCAATTAACAAAATATTGCCTGCAGAGATCCATCATCTTTAGTGTTAACTTGACGAAGGAATCACCCTAGATCTTTCCCCAGGGAGGAAGATCAAGACTGTAGGCCAGGTTATTCTTGCAGGAGAAATCTGCAGGTCTGTTCTCCATAGCTTGATGATGTGTTCAGAAATGAAGGCACCAGCTGTTCCTTGAAGAAGTTTGTGAAATGGCTCAGAGGCTTTACTAGTAGTGACTAAATAATTCAATAATAAAGGAGGATCAATTTTTACCTCAGCATAGAAAATGCAGATATCTATTTACAGGGTTTATAAACACACATATATAGGTATGTCCTAAATGTAACAAATGAGGCAGAATGTCTATAAATAAGGTTATCATGTGGTGATTCTGAGTACATGCTAAGGATGGGTTCCAAAACCGGTGCAAGTTACTTCCAGCATCTAGTATCAGCACTGATAACCTCTACGCATTTGCAGCTCTCTTTAGTATCTGTTTGTTAAGTTCATCCCTGAACACTTGTAAGCAGTGATATCCTTGTCATCCTTTTTCACTGCTCACCTGAAGATGATCTGAATGGGAATGTCATGGCAAATACAGAACACTCTTGCTGCTCTCACAACCATTGCAAATCAGCCTTCGGATCAGGGCAGATCAAAGCAGGTTTAAGCCACCCACGAGTGCTTTGCTGTAATTTGTGACTGTACACAACCCGTTCCTCAATCCCCTCAAGGACCAAATTTCAGGTGCAGTAATCTCATCTTCACCTTTGCTGCTCTTCAGATGATTTGCATCTTTAAAGGTTAGTTCTTGAGCAGAAGACATTACTGTCTTACACCGAGTTTTCTGAAATTATAGCAAGTCTGGCTAAAATTGTGCAATGAAAAATGTCAGGCATAAGTGAATTTCAGAAGGAAGAAGATGCTAAGATGCATGAAGAAGCAGAAAGGAGTCAAATAATATTCAAATAATACAATGAATAACTCAGATATCGGCATCATTACAGGAATGTGACATATTACAATCCAAGTATCATTCTTGTGGTGTACAGAAATCTGTTTAAAACACATTGTAGAAGCATACCGTTCAAAGATGTAGAATGATATGTAAATCCCTTGGCATTTTTTTATTCATCCCAAACTCACAGCCTCCTGTTTCAGAACTAAAAGTCCTACACTTCATCTTCCAGAGACAATGAGTGTCACCTAAAAAGTCATAATTCACCATGACCTAGGATTTGTCCTCTGTTTTTGCCAGCCTTAATGGAAGAAAAAATGGAGAAAAATGCATTTATGCTCTATCAGATCACAACCTACTTTCCAAGAACTGCTGTGAGACATACATCTCCCTTGACATCACTGCTATATTTATCCTAACAATAAAACAAAATAGCAATGTAGTAATATTTCATACCTTTGTGGTGCCATTTAGATGTCGAGACCAAATGCTTCACAGTTAGATAGTACTTGCAATAGCAGTAGCTTAAAATAATGAAAACCATGATTTAATATTGGCAGTGTGAAGAGGTCATATGTTGGGTGCATATAGTGATTTATTTGCACTTTGAAACAGCTGGAATGGCAGAACACTTATTTTCACCAGAAGTTACCAGATGTTAAAGTGACTCACTCTGGATAGAAGAGCAGAAGATGGTCTGAAAAATCTAGCAACCACATAAAAAATCCACACATTTTACTGTGGATTTTGCAGAGGAAAAAACCTCAAACTTCAAGAGCTCAAGCAGTGTTTAGAAAGTCACTTCATTTAGTGTGGGAGTTATGAAATTTTACATGCATGCAGTAGAACTGATAGAAAAAAAGAGTATTGAATAAATAACCATCAACAAAAAGAAGATGGGAGAAGGAAATTTACATTATCTCTACTTCACATTTAGAAGATTAGAGAGATTAAGGATCTTACCCAACAAACTAAACCCTGGATTCCTGCCAACAGTCTTGAATGAACAACATTCTATTCCCTTGTCTCTGTTAATGTTCTTGTCTTTGATGTACCACAAAAAACTCAGAAATTGGTGGGGTTTTTCCACATGGAAATTAATAGGTCTGTGGTATCGCATCTCCTGAGCTCCAAGACTGAAGGGTAGAGATCAAAAAGTTTTCCTAGATCACACAGACCAGTGAAACTGTGGCATCCCAATTACTAATGTCCTGCACTAACTATGAGCCCTTAGCCATGCCTGGCTGCTATGTCCAGAGCTGCTGCTGGGTCAGGATAGAGAACAGCACAAGTAACTCAGGTGGTTACAGAGTGCAATTCATCATCTCATAAAAGAATACACAATATTAAAATAAGGCATATACTAAAACAAACAGATAAAAAAATTAGTCTAAAAAAATCAGAGGGAAACCCAGCAAATTTTATGTATGCAAAAATAAACACATAAAACTTCCAATTTCTTACAGTAAATGCTTTCTGAAAGTCTTAGAGAACTGAATCCTGTCAAAAGGATCTGCTTTGCACATGAAACTACACAACATTTTGAATGTCAGTATTCCTTTAAATTTTGAGACTTTCTGGTAACCCTCACAACTTCCTTCTGCCTGTTTTTATTGTTCTTCACATCCCAGAGTAAGTGACCATGTATTGAACTAAACCTTGTAAAGATAATGACTGCAGTGCACAGGCCTCCTTCAGCAAATCTGTAAGGATGAACAGTGCTTTTCTGTTGAATGAACACTATAACAGTAAAAGACACTAACAGAACACACAAACACAGCAAGCGCAAACAGCAACTCAATGGAATTGACTACAAACCAAGTCAAAAAATTTCCTCAAGAGCACAACATCAAACATAACAAGAAGCTATACAATCAGGTTTGGGGACTTAGAAGTGGCTGGCATGGGGCTCAGTAAAGAAAATATCATCTTATCTCTCATTCAGGAAAACAGCCTTTGCAAATGAAAACACTTAAATCTGTTGTCCAGTTTTCCTTGTAGCTGGAAGAGCTTATGGGACTCTGCTTAACCTTTTGGGGCAGAAAGCAGAAAACAAAGCAGAAAGATAAAATTCCTTTAGTGCAAATGGGCTGAGGCAGGAGGAGAGTAAGCCCATGGTTTTAATGTTAACTGTGATGAAGAACTGCAGAACAGGCACTTACTCACTCATGACCTGACCACCAGCTCCTCTTCCATGGCTGCTAAGCCTGGTGTTGCACAGACTCACCCACAGGGCCTAGCCTAGGTAAAAAAGTAAAGCCCCCACATAAATACTCTAGAAATTCCTCTAGACATTCCTCTAGAAAAGCCACAACAAAAATGGAGATGATTACATTTAGATTTCTTGTGAGCTGCCTTTTTTAAAACCAGTTTGCACTGTACAGCTGACTTTAGCATAATCCTCAGTGGGTTAGTGTACATTAGGCACATTAACAATATTAAACACATTTACATATGCTTGTATGAATTCTTATATATGGCATAGGCTCTGGCAAGTCTATCAAAATTAGGTTATGTATCAAAAGTTATACAATATTAAGGCACACTCAAGAGACATGGAGTCCAGAAGGAAAATACAAATTCACAGCAAAGTTATAATGACTGAATCCAATTGTGATTTTTTCACTCTGCTAAATCTGAACCTTCTGATTACTCACAAGTCTAACATGTTCCAAATCAGGCTCAGCTTTATATTTGGAAATTCCCAGTGTTTGGTGTTTGTTTGTTTGGTTGTTTGTTTGTTTGTTTGTTTGTTTAATTGAAGAATATTTATCAAGCTCTCTAATATGTAAACATTGTTCCAGGTTTTTGGGAAGAGCTTAAGTCTCCAAAGAATTTCTGATTTCTTGGTAATACATAGTCCATTGTTACTCTATCTATTTCTGTCATGGAAAAATGAAGGGGAAGAGAGAAAAAAGAAAAATCAGGTTAATTTTTTTTTAAGATGAAACAACCACTTACTTTTGCAATTGTTATTTTTCTGTGCCTTTCTCAGAAAGTAAGAGTACCAGATCAAGGAATGAATGTCACTGATTTAAGCAAATTAATCCAAGACTGATGCCATAAATCACATGTTCACTAAGAAAGGGAATGCATTAACAAAAACAGTGGTTTCCATCCCCTATAAGTCAGGCAGGCAGAGCCTGAGTGTTACTATCCTTTCCCTGACAAATGACCAGACCTTCTGAACAAGAACAGATCCCTGTGTAGAAGACCCAACATAGATTACCATGTGTGTGGTACCAAATCGGATTATTACACCTGGGGCATGGTATTTAAGCCAGAAGATTCTCTCTAATGGGCTGAATTCAGAATGGGGGGTATTGGCCCAGCATCCATTCACAGATTATGCACTGCATTAGGGAATAATTACCTTTGGGGACAGGATGATTTATGAAGTTCCTGAAATCAAAAATATGTCGTATACTTGTAAAATGTTTGCCATACTGCTACTCTTCTCTGTTCACTGTTATGATGACAGGAGGTTTGGGTAGACCTTGGGCATGTTGTCTGTTCTGTACTTTTGGGCAGCTGAAAATTAAAGACCTCTCTGAGTTGAGCTACAGTACACCAGCTCTAAACAAATATTAACTTGTATGGGTATCTTTGAACAAAATTTCAATTTGCTAGCCTTATGAAATTTGGGTTATTCTGTAAATGTAACTATAAGTACTGCAATTTGAGAAAAAGAAAAATAAAATGTTTGGGTGTATACAAAGCCCTGATCTCAAAGAATTACTCTTGAGGAAAAACCAGCATCTTACAAGAAGAAGTCCTAGCCACTTCTTTGTGAGTTCATCTTTGGCAAAGGCTGAACTCAGTTCGATTGAAAAAACTAGGAGTTCCACCATTCATTTTCTTGAGTCAGGGTGGATCTGGTTTCCACCCTGCTTCCTAACTTGTAATCTTTAAGAGTTGGGGCTCAAAAAAAATCTCACAATGGAGTGTAGGATGTAGCTGAAAACATATGCTTAAATAGAAAAAGTGTGCTAAATGCTCATTTTTCACAATATATGTTCATTCTTGAGTAGATGTCATGAGGAAACAAGAACATCTACACTTTTCAGAATAAACTAGTAAAAGTGATTAGGTAACCAGCCTGAGCTTAAGCTTGGGTAGCACTCCCTCATAAATACAGCTCCAACTGGCTGATCTTGCATGGCATTTTCATATCATAAACAATATTTTCATTGGGAATATGATCACCGTTTTTGAAAGAGGTTAGATTTCTCCTTTATATGCTTAAATTACTTGTCCAATATGATGTGCAGCCACTGAAAAAAAGACTCAGGGATGATGTAGTAGAAGCCTAAAGCACTTAGTTATTGAATACAAAGTTCTTTAGTAGATGAAGCTCTAAAAACCCAGTTTGGCTCTTTTTAAAGGATTAACTCTGTTCAGCATGTCTGAAACCCTATGCATCCTACACAGAAAGTTTAACTGAGATACAGGTAAAAGATATGAACTCCTGAAACAATTAGTAGTTGTTTATGTCCTGCTCTGGGCAGAATGGCAGAGACAGCACTCAGGATTCCCAGGCCAACTGATAACACAACCTTCCCATGGCAGTTCTAAGGCTGAAGATACGTCAGCATGGACTCTCTGAGGTCACTTCTCTCCTTTGTTATTCCCCTTTTTGGCTCTCTCCTAAATTCAAAATTGTTTTAAAGCTAACAGGATTTACAATCATGTAAATAAAGGACATTATATTAGCTTGCATATCAGATACGCTTGTTTATTCTGTCCAAGGAAGAGCTAGCAATAGCATTTTCATGACATCAGAGGCGAAGCAAAGGAAGCCATTTCAACTAATTAATCTCAGTATTGTTTATAAAGAAATATAGGCAACTGATCTGTGTAATTGTTCTAAGGAGTCACAGTTTGCACACTATGTTTAAACAATGTATGACTATTAAGGGCAACTTTGAGGATGGACTTTTAATTCATCAGTACAATTTACTTTTCAGAGTTTATCAGGAGTGTGAGGTCCACAATGGTAGAGATACAGAAAATTTTCAGACTTGTCTGTAGCTAAGGCCCAGGTGAGTTTGTAGAAGGAATGACAAACCTAGTCTAGCACCAGTACTTTGTGAACTACATAGCAGACTGTTAACAGCAGGCACCAGGATTAAAATTATTAAGAAACTAGATTTCCAGTAATATTACAAAATTTTATTTAGAGACAGTAAAACCTAAATGATAATTCTGAAATATGGTTCTCATTTTCTTCTACCTGATTTCCACCTGAATATTTGCAAATTCTAAAGGGATTGGTTGAAACTGCAATACACTGTATGTATGCAAACACTGAAAGCATCACTGTGATTAAAATCTGAGTTACATATGGGAATTAAATGAGGTAACACTGTTTTATGAACACCAAGTGTTCAAAATTCAGCCTCTTTCTCTGTAAGATTGAGTTTTATAGTGATTTGGGAGCAGATTATTTAAATTCAAATCAATTTTACCAGCCTTCTAAGAAATTGCATGTCAAAGTTTAGGTTTGTTTATTTAACAAATATGTTTAGTAATCCTTCATACTTCACTTCAAACTTCATTGAGAATTTTAGAAGAAACTGAGCTATAAACAGAGCAAATGGATACCAGCTAATACCATTACCATGGCAATTTCCCCCCCCCCACCCCGTATTTATTCAAATAATCACTGCATCTTTTCTCTAGCTAGCTTTCTGCCAATACATGTAGATCAGTGATTTTTACACGTGCACTGGGTACTTAGTTGTATCTAGGTCAATTTGAGTTTAATTGTAGTGCTCATGATACCGCTGAACACAGAACTAAAGTCTAAATAGGCTGGAGAACTATGGTGTGGGAAGGATAACTGGTTGTTCTCTACTGCCTTGCCTACTGTTTTGCAAGCAGAAACCCTTTCCATCTAATAATTTTAAAAAAGGTGGGTCTTTCACCCTCTGTACTGTATAAACTTCTCCCTCCATGCCCATTGCACACCCCCTCAGCCTAAGCTACCCGGCAGTGATCCCTTTTCTCCTCAGTGCCTGCAGGTCAGGAGCTGAGCTCACCTCTCCTTAATGCCCCTTGGGTTTGGTGGGAACACGACTACCACTTGCAGCTTCCCATGGCTCCCTCCAGTTGCTCTTAAATCACATTCCAGCTCCCCTCACCGACTTCCCTGCAGCAGCTCCCGGGGTCCTCAGCCTTCCAAATTCCTTCAACCAAAACAGTCATCACTGCCCTGTGAGAAGAGAGGGTACACATCTGAAACAGGCAATTTCTTCCACCAGAAAGCAGGAAAGAACATACATATTTTCAATTCCAAAGATGCAATTGATTTTTTTTCGTTACGTTTGAAATACGCCAAAAGTAATTCAGAAGAGTCACACTTTGCTAGTCAGCAGCTGCCAGCATTCAAAATGGCACTGCTCACTGACCTCAGCCAGGCCCCCAACAAACAGAAGCACACATCAAAAAATCACTGCTGATACACCAAATTAATCTACTTGTAGGGCTGTTCAGTTGAAATTAAGGTGGATGGTACTTCCGAAGTGCCCACTGTCCTCTAAGGTAAAAATTGAGCCTTGAGCAGCCACCTACAGAGCTCCCGAAGGGGCGGCCTTGCCTCACACACTGCCGGCCCAGCCTCAGTGCCCCACTCCCACCCAAAACATCTTCCAGCTCTCATTCTGCTGTCTCCTCCCTTGTTCTCCTGTGCTGCACTCCACTTGTTCTCCTGTGCTGCACTCCTCTTGTTCTTCTCACACGCTGTGGGGGGACAGGGCAGTCATTTTGTTGCCTCCCAAACCACTGGCAGTAAGGGAGGTGGCAGACATTTTGTGTGTAACACAATCCTGGTGTTGAAAGCTTTCCTCTAGGGCTCCATGAAAATCTAAAAAAATCACTAGATCCACCAAGGAATAGTAAATTCTGCTAAGACTGGCTGTGTTGTGACTTTTCTTTCAGCTGACAGCTGAGCTAGGTCAGAAACCTGCTCTCAGTGACCCATGGCCGGCACAGGGCCACCAGGCCTGTCACCCAGCCAGTCTGTCCTTGCAAAACCTGCTGAGGATAAGGAGCAGGGATGACAGTGGAATTCCTGTGTTTACATAGGATCCATTTAGTCGAAATAAAGTTTTGCTGTCATACCTTCCTGTTTTCAGAAGTTATCCAGCTGTGAGCTTCCTAATCAAAAGAGATGTGGCAGCATGCCATGGAACAGCCTCCCTTCCACCCCAAAGTATTTCCAAACCCCAGACTATGCCTAGAAACACATACCTTGCATGAAAATTTGACTTTTGTGCTATGTGCATTACATTCATTTAAAAGAAAAGAGAGAAATAGCATGCACCAAGATCCACAGGCCACTTCAGAGAAAACCCCAATGTGGAGTGAAACCAACAAAAAATCCAAGGGTTCACTTGTTTTTCAACAGATAGGTGTCTGTCCATGAGGGATATATCTCTCCAAATTGCACAGATGAATCTTCATGTATTCAAATTAATGTCTGAATTTGCTTTCAGCACACTATAAATTCAAAGGCCTCATACATATAGCATTATAAATCTTTACTGTATGCAGTGAAAATTAGGTAACAGGTCCTCTGGGTCCTTTGGTTGGTGGCATGAGCAATCCTAATCCTTACTGAGGGCAACATGAAACAAAATTCCAAGTACACTGGAAATATGACTGCCTGGCATTACTTCCAAAAGGAGTTTTTGCTCCTATATATTTTTGTTTGGGATGACTAATAAATAACAGTAATACAGGCGTTCTGTCAGGAATCTAAAGGCATATTTTATTAATTTCAAGGATCCAAGAGTAATATTCTTGACTTGGGGTTAAGTGGAGGTCTCATAGCAGCATAGCATTGCTTTTTTTTGCATAGTGGGTAAGTGTCATGTTCCTGACTTGGATTGAGCTGCTCCCATTGTGGAAGAGGGAAGAAGGCAGAAGGTTTGAGGCTCTTGACAGGAAGAGAAGAGGCTACAGAGTAGCTGGCTTTGCTAAGAGGTTCAGTGGTTCCCCCAGCCACAGCTGCTCTCCCATGAGCTCCGGCACTTAACTCTGGCAGCAGGGATGCTTAAAGGTTCCTACGATGTGGAAGCATTAACTGTTGGGTTATGGTCATTTTTTCACACCAGCAATCCACTGCCTTGATTAACTCCAGATGATGCTAGGGCTGTCCCTGGCACATACTCAGCAAACTATACTTGAAAATCAAGCTCTCTTCATCAATGAGCATATTTTCCATGAAATTTTTGCAATTAGGAGCAATGAACTTTTTATTATAGTTGCTAAAATTATATCAGCTCACTGAACTCACTGGTACATTTGTTTTAATGGTCCTATAAATCCAACAATCACAACATCACTATTCTATGTTACCCAGGTGTAAGGGTTGAGGCTCAAAGGAATCTTTTCCTTGACATCTGTGAATCTACAACTGAGCTCATAATTTGTTATATTTAAATGCCATGCAAGTGTGGATTTGACTTAATCTCAGGTAAAATCTCTAGACACAACAGTTTTGATGTGTGTGTGAGCTCTGTGCCCAGACATACCCTAGAAACTGCAGCTGAGCCAAGTCACAGGCACAGCGCTGGGACTAGAAAGCACTTAATCCCTTCTGCCTTGCATTCAGCATGAGCCTTGGATTCCCATATGCACCTCCCGAAATCTGCTCAACATGATTATTAAGGAAATTTCAGGCTGCAAAATTCCCATCCATGTTAACTACCTACAAGCCTCAATTCAAAATCCTTTTGTGAAACCCTTCTGCTTTATTTTGAATGGAGACAAACTGAAAATGGAAGCAATGGTCATGTGAAATTTTTTACCAAGTCTGAGTAAATGACAGATTTTATCAAGATTTATCTACTCTGAAGTCAAGCATGATCCTTTTCTCAAAAGCCAGCATGATCTTGATATTGAGATCATATCTGGAAATTGTTGCCACCTTATGCATGAAAATGTTTTCCTCATAGCTAAAGATGAACAGTGCACGCTTTTTCACATTCTTTCCTGATGCACATCCGGACATTTTCATTTGCAAGCCTGGGCAGTGCTGTTTTAATAAAAATATAAGCGTGATTTTTGAGGCCTTGTCACACTTTCCTTGTGCTGTAACAAATCTCCATAATAGAGGTTGTGGGTTATTATTGCAAGAGACATCAGTGATGTGGAATCTCTGTATGAGCTCATTAATCATTTTATCTCTGTAGTTTTTTTTGCCCATGAAGAAAATTATGTGGACATATTAACCTAAACATGAATTAACCGTTTCTTGAAAATTTTACTTTAAAAATGGACCTCATCTGGACTTACCAAAGCTAAGACTACCCACATTTGCTATCTGTCATATCTCTCCACAGATAACTCACACCGAACATCAACAACACACTAGTTTTCAAAAATTAAAAGCACATCTGTAAATCTAAAAATAGAGAGAAACAGAATCTTAGATGACTAGCTAAACCTTACCACCTACTCTAACTGTATCAAGATATAGTCTGGATTATTTATAGGAGTCTTTGAAGTACAAAGACTAAGACATATTTCTTCTTTCCATGTTAATGAGGAGTCTGTATCTCCTCTGGGTGCTCAAGTGAAATCAAAGAGAAAAGCCTGGCCTAGCCAACTGAAAAATCAATTACTTACACAGGACCATATGCAAATATCTAGAATTGAATTTTTCACACCTGATTGGTGAGCATAATTGCATGCATTTTCAAAAGTCTGAACTCCACTTTGTGCAGTGTTTACACACATAAATTGGACAAGTAAACTCCTATTAAATGCTAAGATAAATTTTTGCCTGGTTCACAGTTTGGCAGTGGGAAATTTCCATCAGTATCCATGGGCTTGCCTGCATCAGGCTATTTGCCACGTTTACTCTTTCTGCTGTTTTTCTTACAGAATTTACTTGCCAGCTGGTGTGACTTTTTCTGACGACACTGAGAAAGGTTCCAGTTCCTTGTGTTTTCCTTACTATTATTTGCTGACCAATCTTTGCATGTGTGTATCTGTCTTCCAGAGCTTTTTAATTCTCTGCTGTCTTCCTGGTTGGTACTGTGTGCATCCCAATGATTCTTCTACTCTTCCATGTGCAAATGTTCCCTCATCCAGGAGTATGGAGGACAATGATAAAGAGACTAACAAGGGATGGCCTAGTTATTAATGATAAGCAGCTCCTCTTGAAAGTCAGGATTTCTTGTCAACACAGTGACTCCCCCAGATGTTTGGGACTTCTGTGTGGAAACCTGAGGAGGATGAGTGTATCTTTACCCTTCTGAAGAACCAGAGAGATGCTGTCTCAGTGCATAAAACAGAGAGCATGGCAGAACTGTACAGCAAGGACACATAAACAGGCATTTCCCTTCCAGCAGGAGTTTACTTGGTTCATCATTCTTGCACATTTCTTCAATCTTCCTTGTATTGCGAAGAGTCTCTTCTACTAACATTAAATCCAAATAATAATACCCAAAACTGTAAGGGCGGCGTGCAGACATGCAGATGTAGTTACAGACCTGTCCCCACCCAATCCACTCTCCCCTTGCCTCACACTCAAGTCTGCTTCATGGTGTGAAAGCTAAATGTGTCCCAGTTCACACTGTAAAGCCAGATACTGTTGTTCTTTTGTCCAGACCATTACTTCACACAGCCAGTAACAGTATGTGGTTCATGATAGAAATATTCCTTGTTTGGCCTGGAGAAAATTCAGCCTAAGTAAGGAAATGTTGACACCCAGAGACAGGGCCTTTCCTTCTTTTAACCATTTTCTACAACCAATACAAACAAAATGCCAAGACACCCAAGGTGAGCTCTGTTATGATCTGCTAACCACTGGCCTAGTGAGATGGAAAAATGAAGATAGGCCAGAAATCTATTAAAATCACAGCAGAAAGTGAAAACAGGAGAGATCTTATCCAGGAAGAAAGAAAGAAAGTTAAGAATCTATGTGATGGCTTTGGGCAGCAGAACTCTTATATAACAGAGCATTTACCTGCACTACAATAGTGCCCACAGGGCAGAGGCAACCAGAGGAATCTCTTGAAGCTGATGAAAAGACAAATGATTTTGCACGAGTGCACTTATTTCAGCTGGTTTCTCAGAGACCACAGCAACCTCAGGCAATGAAACAATCCAGCCAGAAACATGAGTGTTTGAGAATGCTGCCTGCTCAGAGGGGAGATTTTCTATGCAGCACCTCCCTCTGTGTATCTCCAGCTCCCTAAATGGCACACAGAGCTTCTGGGGATGGTACATGACCTGCTTGAAAGTTTAAGTTTACAGTATGCTGCTGAACTCATCAAGAAACTGGTAGAAAGGTGGACCCTCCCCAGATCTTTACTCTATCTCAGTGGTTATAGAGTTTATATGTCCACTGATGCAATGTCTGATTGATAAGAATGTTGTTAACAATTGATTTGATTCTTGTAAGGCAAAGCATGTGAGGCTGAATGCACAGTGAGTGGCTGATAAAACCATTGATCCTCAGACACATCAGCAAAATAAAGTATTGTGAATTACAGTGGTCTCCACTGCCAAAGCAATATATTTAACCTTTGCTGTTCTAGGAAAAGTAATTCTATTTTCCATTAAAACATAATTTCCTTGCATATGATGCATCTGATGAATAAAGTCACTTTATTTTGATGTTCCATGTAGGAACCCAAATACTCTCTGAATTTGTTGTCATTGCCAGTTGCCATCTGGGAACACCTCTTGTTCTTTGACTCCATGAAATATAGTCTCCTTTTTTCTCATCAATCTGGAGCAAGCAAGTAGGCACTTACAAAGGAGGTAGTGTTCACAATCAGTCCCTTAAGCACTCTTTTCCTGTTCCAACTCTTAAATACACTGTCTCCACTGTCAATCTGTAGTTTCCCAGGAAAAACTAATACATCTTTCTGTGCAAACTCTTGCTTAAGGGCAAGGGGAATGGTAGGTCTTTTTTTCCAAAACAGTAGCAACAATTTAAACACCATGAGTATCCTCTGTAAATTGTGGAGCAATGTCTCTTTTCTGTTGATGGGTTTGTGACTGTGGTGTTGGAGAAGCCACCGTACTGAGCAAGCAGGTCATCAAAACATATAGAGAAATTTCTGTTTAACCACATTTCTTTAGAGTGTTTCATCTTGGCACAGCAGGCAAAGAACAGGCACATGGGTGCTATTAAGACATTAAAATCACATGGAAAGAGCAGTAATGTCACCAGGAATCTCCCAAGCCTTTTATGTTTAATGGTCCATGCTGCTGTGCTATTGCCATTTCAGTAAGATTGACATGGCAGAGATCCAAAGAATAGAAACCATCACAGTTCTTGTATTGTTATTGTCCCCACTAAGCATTACAGATCTGCAGTACAGTGCAGTTCCCCAGCCTGTTCAATCTTTTACCTGTGCTCAGAAAATGAATTTATTTCAGAAACCGTTTATTTCTGCTTAGTATTCCCATCTTCCTCCTGATGTCATCACCTTATCTGAGCTGCTAAAATGACCTGTCAGAATCCTATGTGTTTTCCACACACAAATCTACTCAGCTCTTTTGTTTGAGAGGCTCCTAGGGCTATGGCAGAAGGAAGAGTTCCCTGATGGCAGCTTGAAAATGCTTTGGTTCACCAAAAGAAGATGAATCAGTGCAAATGTGTAGCTTGACCACAAGTCCTGCAGTTCTGGCTGATTCCAGCTGGTTCTGCAGTGCAGTCACAACATATTGCAAGAGAGGATCGAGAACACAAACAGCTAGCTCACCATCTGGAAAAAACCGCACAGGGTACCTACCCAGAATAGGCCCCTGCTGTCTTTATGCCATTGTTATAGAAATTAAGTAGGAAACAGCTGGCCATGTGGACACAGTTATTGCAGAATATCACTTCTGCAATAGGGTAGCAAGAAAGGTCACCAAAAATGTCCATGTGAAATGAGATTTTCATATGCACATGACTTGGTCAGCTTGCAACATCTATTTTAGGGGTGGGGCTTCACTTCTTTTGCTGCTGTCCTTTGCCTTCCTACTAGGTTAAACCTCACCAGTAATGCCAAGAAAGAATTTTGCACTCATTACAGGGAAGAATAGAAGATAATTATATTATGCAAAAGTTTTTGATGATTGTGCATCCAAATAGCATTGCAGAGAACTGTTGCTCAGGACAAAGTACTTCTTCATGTCTGAGAGCCTCAAGACAGAGAAATTCAACAAAGTGAGTTATCTTGTAATGGTAAAGTAAGTCTTTAAAAACCCCTCTTTTTCCACTAGTGGACACCTCTGAAAAGTTTAGGGAAGAGCTTGTTTCAACTCTGTGCTTTGAAGGAAAATTTGGAAGTAGAAATAGTAGAAAGAAGAAAATGCTGAACTCCTTAGAAGAGTAACTTAACCCAAAAGAATGCTTAAGCATGGAAACTGAAACAGGCAAATGTGTACAGACAGCTTATTGTGTCTGGGCTTGGAGATCACTTGTGCTACCAGAAGTAAAGATTAATAGATTTGGATCTTTTTCAAGGCCTGTGTCTGTCTGCTTCCAGCATTGTGCATCCCTGAATACATGAAGTCCAAGTTAGATTGCCCATGAAATTGAACTCTGTGGAAGGTTGTGCTCATGCACGGGGGACCTTGTGGCTGCTGTACTAATCAAGTGCCTAAACTCAGGGACCATGGCCTTCCAGGTCTCAGAAATGGGTTGTTAAGTACCAAAATCAGAGGGAAGAACAGAATAAGCAGTTTAGTATTCTCAGCAACCTCAAGAATGTGCAAAGGTGGTGGATTGATGTTTTTCTTGAGCACAGACACTTTGCAGAAGTCCTCTTTTGACATAGCATAAACCCCTTCAATTTTTCTATTCAGATCTTTTAATGAAAAAGGATGCTTGCAAATATGCAAATGTGTTGTCAGGTTTGCATTACCTGAGACATGGAGTTTTTGGTTCACAATAGAGTAATAGCTTTTGATCAGTACTCTGTAAATCCCTGCATGAGAAGGAGGTAGGATTTTTTTTGTTTTAATAGTTTGGTTTACGGTTGATTTAGTTTAGTATGCTTAGACAGGTCTGCTTAGTTGCTATAGATTGCATTTTAAGTTTCATGGATGAATACACAGCAGGTCTGATAAACAGCTATACATTGAAGTCTGTGAACCATAACTGGTGCCTGGATGATTTCTGTATAGTTCCACTAAATATGTACTCCATATATATGACATATACTTGGGTATTTAAACTAGCATTAAACTCTGCATAAGTAGGAATTAGGGAAGATAAGAAAGAGAGGAAATACAGAGGAATATAAATGTGGTGAGAATAGAATGAATGAAAAAATGTTTCAAGGTAAATATGAGAGAGCAAAGAGTGATTTTGTGAAAGGGTCAGGGAATCAGGGTTATTAAAAGGGTAGCATAGCATAATTCACAGGGCAACAACCATGTGTTAGTTTTTCCATTTATGAAACTTTTTTTTTTTTTTTTTTAAAGCTGAAAGCCACACAGACATGTTTGGATTAACTTCTGTATTTTCTGCTATCTGATAGCAAATGTTCTGTGTTGCATTCATACAAAGCTAGCCTTCTAGACAACATAAGGTTTTTCAATTACAGCAATATACCAGCTCTCTATTAGTGCTGTGGGAATATATCCAGCAGACAGGAAATAATTTCTATGAGAAATGATTTGCACTTCAGCTTGATTAAGGGCAGCACCATCAGGGTCAGCTTTCCATTGCACGGCTTGCTGTCCTGACTATCATTTTCCTCTACTCGCATGAAAGTGAGAAATATTTAAAAACTGTAAAATTATGTGAGAAACAATCACCTCCAAAATTCCTCCTGGAATGGCTAGACAGGTTTTTTTTTTACGACACAAGGCACTGGGAAAAATCAACACGCATTTCCTCATGTCCGTGTACTCTTGTGAAAGCTCCAAATCAGGCTGAAGACCTGCCCTGGGACAGAGTTACTGTTGTGGCTTCTTGCTGTGGTGGTTGCAGTGTTGCCTCTCTCAGCAAAGCTGTAAAAGGTTTGCACAGCCTGCAACTTTCCTTTAGTTACTCTTCATGTTAGGTGTGCACTGTACCATGCAACTATCACCTAGTCCCACTGTGGTGTTTTAACACAGAAAAAATGTCCAGAGAGCCCATTTTTTAATTGTGTCACACTCCATTTTCACAGATTCTATATAAAATGGGGTTTAATTTGCTTTTTAAAAATACTCAAGGCACAGGAGTATCTGACAGAAATATTCTGGAAACCCATCACAAAAAATGCTGTCTTTTCACAGACAGGTAACTGCATTAATTTAAATAGGAGTTGTAGCTTATGTTTATGTATGGATCCTTTGCTTCAGGACAAAAAAAAAAAAAAAAAATCACTAATTTATACAGACTGGGAGAAATTCCTCCTCTGGGAAGGCTTTATGTGATGAGATTTTTCTCAGCTTTCTTTAAATCATCTAACCACTGCAGAACATAGGGTAAATGCAATGAAATTAAAGATCCCTTGGAAAATCTGAGTTTTTTCTCATTATTATTATTCTCCTGAGTAATGCATATATTTCTCACTATCAAAAAAGTCATAATGTCTCTCATCACGAAGAATCAGCCTCCCTGGTTTATTTTTCCAGCTACAGCAATAAAACTTCTTTTATATTAATCCAATATCCATATCCAGACATAAAAATGAAATCTTGTTTCAAGTCAATTGAGACCTTAACTACTCTACAGTATTTCAAAAGGGAGTAAGTGAAACCCAAAACAAATTTATGTTCCTTAGTTTTGTGTTTAATGCTGACTGTGAATGGTCAGGAGTTTGGCTGGCATGTTTTCTTTACCTTTAAAAATGCTAAATATCACCCTCTTTAAAAGTTTTCCTCCTGCCTCCATCTCAAGATTTCTTCAAACTAGCTGCTAGAGTGAATTCCCTTACCATTGAAAAAAAAAAAAAAAACCAACTAAAGAAGGGTCTTTCTGTCCAATGGTCAGTAATTATTCAACAGAGAAATCCTGTAAGAGACCAGATTCAGCAACTGTCCAGGACAGCTGCAGAAAACTGAGGAAGCAACTGAATTTTGCAGGCCAGGTTACGTTCTCCATGTCAGCAACATAAATCCTAAAAATTGTTTCAACTGGTAACACTTAGTGGTTTCAAAAGCTCTATCCCTTCTAGAAGTACTGAACTCTTTTAGCATGAATTCCTTAGGACAGGAGAGCCCATGGAACACTTGCTTCTCCTGTGACTGCAGTAGAACCGTTTCTAAAACTAAAGATTGGTGATCAAAATCCCTCAAATCTGCAGGTTCCTATATGTGCCTTGATAAGTAAATCAAATTAAAGTGATAACTCCTCTCACATGCCATGTTACTCCTACTCAGCACCATCAATTTCATGGGGAGAATGTGGATAAAAATAATGTCCAGCACTGCACAAAAATCAGTTCATAATATGTGTAAGGGTTTCCCTCCTAATTAAAGAAGTTAATTTAGTTAACAATATCCCAAATATTTTCCGCCATTAAATTATTTATTTATTTCAATTTCAAAAATCTCCATTAGAAATATCAGCTAGTTTCAACATCAGCTTCTCAAGAAGAGAAGGCTCTAACGTAACCACAATTTAACTTAGCTAGGTGTTACTAACTTCCCTTGTGCTTATGTACTCCAGAGTGTAGTCCTATGAAAAAATTCCCTGCTGGGTATGTTTCAAACCTTCTCCTGCATCACTATATCAGCCCAGCTACAATGCAAATGAAGAATTTTCTTTGTGACTTCCACAGAGGTGCTTCTCTGCTTCTCCTTTACTTTAACATAGGTTTTGAAACTTTTCAGAACAGAAAATAAGATCAGAAAATACCTCTTGTAAACAAGAAGTGGTGAAGTATTTTGCTCGGAGACAGAGTTCCTACGTCTTTGGGAACAATGTTCCTTGAAACGTTTGTTATCATTTCCTCTTTTAAACAGTTAAATAAAGAGACCTTAAACCAAGGGTTCACAGCGATACTAGCAAAAGGTTAAGATAATATTTGTAGATTATTTTTTCATCAATGATTTCAAAGGGGAAAAGCAGCATAATTTAATTTTAATTCCTGCTCCCATTTCCACAGAATGGTGTGTATTGATAAAACAGATGTAATCACACTGCCTCTGGACACTCTTACTCACCATGGATGTGGAATTAACCAGAACTGAATAGGAGGAAGTATGGGTTACATGAAAACACTTTAAACTAGTATGTAAATACTTTATCAGAAATGTGCTTTGTACAATGCTCTTTGAATCGTTTGGCAGCCAGTCCTCCAGGGCCTGATTCCGCAGTTGCTCATGGTCCCAGTGAGACAAAGCTCCAGGTGTGCTGGAGCTCTGCAGGGCAGCAGAAGGATCAGCTGCATCAGTAAATCACCGTCTCCTCTCACCTTGGGCAGGGGCAGAGGTGCACTGCAGGGTTTTGCCTTCTTGTTGCAATAGCCCTAGAGTTTGTTAGAGTATAGCAAACTTGTACACTAACCATGTCCCTAAACTTTCCCAAAGTGTCCTCTTTCTGCCATGAAAACCATCTTACACTGTATGCAAGCCCCATCTCTGTGCTGAAGGAACCTGCTGGAATGGTGGGGGAATAATTTGCAATTTACTCCTGGTATTCAGGAATCAATCAAAACTTGATAAATCTTTCAGAAAAAAAAAAATTGTATCTGTGGCTTTAGTAGTACAAAGAAAAGGTCCCACAGGATGGAGAGAAAAAAAAAAATTAAAGAGTAAGAGAGGAAGATTGGAAGCCACTGATGTAAAGAACAGAGAAAAGATCCAGCCAAGCAACCCAAGCATACAAAGAAGCTATAATCCTGGGGAAAAGTGCAAAGTAATTTATTGAACTAAATTTACATACTACTGGGCCTCCATGCACGATCTCTAGTTTAAAAAAAAAAAAAAAAAAAAAAGCAGATTCTTTTTCCTCTGAAGAATTTGAAATATTTTAACCTTTAATGAAAGAGTAGAATTAAATGATCTTGTAATATACAGCCCAGTAATGTATTTTCTTCATTACTGATTAATTGACCTGAAAATATCTGAAGACAGAAAAACAGATTCAGATCAAAATTAAATGAAACCAGGTTGTTTTCCCAGCCAAGAGCAAATAAAACCACCAAAATATTTCAGGTTACCTAAGTCTACTGCTAAACATAAAATAAGGGGTTTTTTTCTGATGATTACTTGGTTCCATTCTTTTGCCCTTTTGTCCAGCTGCACAGCTGATACAGGCATTTGACCTAGAGGGCAAGAAGTGCACTTAGAAATAAATCCAAGTAAAAAGCCAAGAACAAATGCTGCAATATTTTTTGTCCTCTCTGTTTTTCTTCATCTCAGATAACAACCCCAGTCTTTAAGGAATCCCACCTTGATATCCAGATCTGGTTCAGAAATCTAATCTGACATCTTTTTCCATGTTTCAAACTGCAAGAATGACAAAGAAAAACAATTATTTGAAAGTCCTTATTAAAAATCTTATAATGAAAACTGTCCTCATAAGTGAATGAATTAGGTTTAGAACTGGCCTGAAAAATTCCTTGTGGGTTTACAAGTTGCAGCAAGTCTCTAGGGAGCTAGATTCTGAGCTATAAACCTGCCAAAGTACACAGATCTATGCAGTGTAGACAATGTTTGGGAGCTGACAACTTTCCACATGTCTCCTGTGTTAAACCACACTTTACAGAGACTTAAATGTAAGGTAAAAATGATAAAGCTAGGAAGAAGGAAAATTCCAGATAGCAGTCGAAAAACAAAAATAAGAGTAGCTGTTCCCAATCTAACAATTCTTCCTTGTTTCCTTTGATTTGCAAAATCCTGTGGAAATGATTTAATGTTCGTTAGCGTTTTAGATGTGCTTTGCAAAAATGTTTATCCTTCCCCTTCCTTGTCTTTTTCCTCTGTTTATTTCCATGCCAAATGAAAAATAATTACTCCAACTTACACTACCATTCAAAACTGTTATTGTGAAGTGAGCCTGGGACGGCTGGTTGACCACCAGCTCAGTGCTTGGATTTGGCCTGGCTAGCAGCAGGATAACAGAGATAATAAATGCTGAACCCAGCTTTGATTCCTTCCATTAGTAGAGACCTTTAGCTGTTTCTCTCTACCTCTCACTCTTATCACCTCCCTGTACTCAGCATTTGCATGAAATCTCCAAACCCCAAGTATCTTTAAGACTCATCCACTCCTCTATCAAACACAGTTGAAACTAAAGAAATGTTTCAAAACTTCCCACTGATGGACAAAACTACTGGAGAGCATAACCGCATTCCTTCAGTAAACCAGGTGGGCGCAGGGGAGAGCATAATGATGCCCTTAAACTACAGAAAAACTTTGCTACAAAACCTTTGCTTCAACCTCTGATTCTTTTTCAGCAAATAATGTTGAAGGTAACACTTACCTTATTTTTTAGGTTTTTTACCTTTATTTTTTTTTTGGTTCAAGAATAACAGCCTTTCCAAGATTTTGAAGGAAAGAGTATTAAGAGCAGGGCACAGTGGTGTTTCCTTTTTTCACTGAGTATATTCACATTTTTCAGGCAAACTCATATATAAAGCTTTTTAGATGTGATCACCAAATCATTAGTAAGAATGGCAATAAATAGAAAATTAAAAAAAGAAGTTTCATAAGCTGAAATAGCCAATGAAAACCTTTTTATCCTTGAATGTATTTCACTTTGATAGAATTACATACAAGTATTTGAGAGAAATTTTGTACACATGTCTTAAGGGTGGAACTGTGGAAAAAATTCTATCAGAATTTATGTATTTTGGTAGATCATGCCTTGGACAATTTCTAAAGCTTGTCTTTTATTTTTAAAAGCTGAACACTTTGAACTCTGAAGAGAGTTATGCAAAGAAGGATGTACCAGGAAGAGAAAAGAGCCCTCATTTCCATTAAAAACTGTTGTTTCTCAACTATTAGTTTTCTCCCCAACTATTGGAGAGAAATCTATGTTTATATATGGAGGAAGAATGATTTTTATGGCACATGAAGCATTTAGGCTTGATATTTTGAAAAAAAAGCACATAGCTACACAACCTGGCTCTGTTTCCACTATGTACTTAATGTGTGCTTGTAGTGTTTCCAATATTTATGTGGCACAGTCAGACAGAAGACAATGTGCTGTGCATGAGAATGCATCAATATAATTTGCCTACATTTAATAAGTTGCAGTTAAAAACATTAGTTTTTAACTAACAGTGTAGTATAACATGACCACCTTGATTTTTAAACTGGAACTACAATAGGAAACAATGTTTTTGCAACACTGCCCAGCTTCCTGCCTCCCACCTAGGATACTAACCTTGAAAATCATGAAGTAATCCAGCTACCATTGCAGCCACAAGGGAGCCTAAGCAACCCACGAAATACAGAGCACTTGAGCAGTGCAAATGTAATGTAACTATGTGGGCATTTAAAGCAACCTGACCTGCAGACCTGAAAGGGATGGTTTTGATCAAAAGCCCTGCTTCAGATTGCATTTCTCACAAAGGTGTTAGTCAAGCGATAACTCAGGGTTTGTTACATCTGCAGGGTTGGTTGTTCCTCTTTATTTTCCAATGTTTTGAATTTTCCTATACACTTTTCTTGCTATTTCAGTGTTTTCTCCCATATGTACATTTGTGAAACTGCTACTAAGAAAGATGTTACCAAAAAAGGCCATAATAATTTTTTGATGTATTAACTAAGGATTTGGGGGTTTAACAAAATGTGAGAACTGACTTTTTAAAACTACTTCTGTTTTCCAAGTGGTTAGGTTATTTTGGATGCATTGTTTATACATGGGCCTGCTTGAGTCATTTAAAGTAGATGTGATTTTCTCATGCTTTGACGAAGTCAAGTTACATCAAAGCATCTCAAAGTAAGCAACCTCTGCATGGAGAAATTTAAAACCACCAATTCTTTTTCAAAGCCTTGGCTGCTACATTTGGAAGCATTTTAACCCAACCACCCTATTCTGATGCAAGTAAATTGTGGCAATTGCCCCATAGTCAATTTCGATATTTAGCCAAATCAACAACAGAAATGCAAGGGCCGCATCAGATGCCTGATGTGTCACGGGGCACATCACCTTATGCAGAGTTTCAGCTGAAGAACTTATTCCACAAGGAAAACCATGCTGGCATTCAGCCAGAAGATTAAAACATTCTTTGGTAGGCAGCACTGATTGTCAAGGCCATGTGGTGTTTGCTGGTTGATGTTTCCATAGGATTTTCCCAACCTTGTGAAGCCTTGAGTAAGGAATGTTACCACCAAGTGTCTGAAACTCTTCTACTGCAGTGCAGTTCTTGCTGCCCAAACGCAGGGCTGTAGGTCTACAGCTTCAAATTTTATGAGCCTCAAGGGATAGGAAGGATTGTGCTGGCACCATGGGCTGTGTAGGGGTGTGTCTTTGCCTCCTCCCTCTGTGATGGCACTATCCTGTTAACATTAGTCGGCCAAGTTAGGTACATCATGTTCTAGCAGGACACAGCCTCCTAATGGTGTTTGTTTCACAAGCAACAAACTTTACTTCCAACAGGTGGTCTGTATGGGATTAAAGGCTGCTATATTGCAATATTGGATTTTGGTCATTCTTATAGTCTGAGAAATCAGAGCAAAGCCACTTATTTCTAGTAAAAAGAACTTAAAAATCAAAATATTCTATAGAAAATTGTGTTGTTTTTTATAGGAGAAAGAAAAAAAATCATGACACTGTCTGATATCCATTAAAGGATCCTGAAGGAATGGAGTTTTTCATAGTTAGTTTTACTTCTGCTGTGGGCCAGAAATAAAAGAGTCCCATAGAAGCAGAGTCCCTCAGTATCAGCCCCTGCTGCAGTTAAGGGGGGTAGAGCAACACTCAGAGCAGGCCAGGGAGAAAGGAGCAGGATGCAAGAACCCCTCAGCACAGCCTGGGGAACATAGTGGAAAGAACCCTGCAACGGAGATTTGTGTTGTCAGGCTTCCAGCTTGGCTGGAAGTTTTCTTCCAGGAGTATACAATCTGACGGGCTCTTAAAAGTAAGTAAACAAAAATTTTTAAATGGCATTAAAGGAAGAGAAAGAAAGCATGTAGAAAAACTGGCAGGCAGAAGGAAGGACATAAGTTAGATGTGGAATAGAGGAATTGGAGAGGATGATGGAGGAAACAAAGGAAAAAAATAACAATGTGAAAACAAGTAATGAAAGGAGTGACTATAGAAACAACTGACAATGTAAAGGAGTGAAGTAAAATGTAATCTCTTATGCAGACATTCACGATTAGGAAAGGTTATTTCTCTTTCATTTTTATTTCTTTGGCAGAGAATTGGGAGCTGTAGGGAGGAGGAAATTAAGTGTTTGGTACTGGTGCTGATGGAAAATTTTGTTTCAGCTTCAGCTCAGGCAGAGAAAGAATTTTTCCTGGTCAGACCCAGGTGAGGGGTTACAGAGCAGTGGTGCCTCTGTCCAAGGCAGAAACCCCTAATATCTGTATTAATTTGTTAGGCCTTGACTAAGGAAAGCAATATTAATGAGACTTTAACATACTTGCCACTGGCATGTGATAAGTGTCTATAAATATTTAAGGAATGATGGGATCACTTAACCACTCTTTCTTCATTTCAGCCTCAGTTCCCATCACTGGAAAATTTTTTATGCACTTTGGCTTCTCTCAGTTAAATTAACACCCCCACCCCTCTTTCTATACCTCCTTTCCTGTCTAGTTCTTCTGAATCACTCTCTCGAGCTATGTCCAGGCTGCTTTCAGCTCTGGTGTTGAACTGCAGCTTGTCACTAAAGGCACCTTGGCATGTACATAAAAGAGAATTGAAGGTGGAAATGACCACCCATTAAATCACCTCATCCCTCCAGTCAGTGTGGGATTGTTCCTGCAGTACATTCCCCAGGGCCTGGGGTTTTAATGCTTTGAGCAACAGAAATTCTATCTCCACCCCCTTTGGGAGGAGTGCATGAGGGCTAATAGATCACACTCTTACGCAATTTTTCCTGATACATAGCCTGCATTTTCCTTTGTTGGATGTCTTCACTCTGTTATTCATATTTATAACTGGTGCTGGGTGAATCCCAGGTGGTTCTAAGGTTTATTTCTGTTTAAGAAGGCATGCAAAAAGCCAGAGACTACTCCACATTCTTTAAACCTTTTGATGCCTTCCTGACAGGCTCTGTTATTTCTTCCCTGAAACTGCCCAGGACCCAGTAGAAGGCCCCATTTCTGTCTATCCCAGAAGGGTAGAAGATTGGATACTGGCCAGTCTCCTGCTCTGGTAAATCTATGCTTAGAACAGAGACTAAAGCACTCATCTCTTCCATCTACAATATGCCTTTTTCTCGTCATTACCCAGTAGCCTAACTCCTCCAGTTTAATTTCCTGTACTCATCAGGCTGTTGCTGTGGTTTTTGTACTCCCTTACCTAATTGAGGGGTTTATCAATCTGTTTTTATTGCAGTGCTTCCTTTGATGTCTGAGCACAAGAGATACTTCTCTAAGTCTTTTTTCTTAAGAAAGAAAGAAATTTCTTAAGCTGTTATTTCAGTTGATACCCCATGAAACTCTGAACTAATCAAACAGGAGCAAGTGGGATCCCTTAATTTGTTCTGAGGAAATCTTGCTCAGCAGGATTTAGTCGGGGGGGGGGGGTGGGGGGTGGGGGTGGGGTGTGAATTCGTCCTCTGGACCCTCCATCCTGCACATGGAGCCAAATACTGCAGAAGAGTCTCAGGGTACTCCATGCTTTAAGCAGGCCCAAGCAAAAATCCAGCTTAATGGTTCCTGGCAATCCAGTTTAGCAGGGGCACGTTGTACATGGGTGCAAGGCAATGACAATGCTGCCAGGACTTTCTCACTATCTGAAATTCTTCATTATGGGAGCAGGCTCCTCCCTCTTCACATCCTCCTCCCTCCCTTCAGCCAGAGGGACTGCTCATACTACTGTCGTTTTAACAAATACCAGTTATCAGGGCTGCAGCAAGTGCCAGATCATACCTCTCCTCTGTAAGGGTTGAAGAGGGATTTAAATCCATGTTGCTGTCAAAATGGTTCCTGTGCTACAGTGAAGTCTGTCTGCTCACTCTTCCCCTTTGAAGATTAAATAATGATAAAAATTGTTCTGCTGCAGCAAGAGAAACAAAAAGTGAGAAAGATATGCTGTAGTCTGGTAGTCTAGGCATTCACATTATAGGAAAATTATTTTAAAATGCCTTTACCTGAGGCATTCTCATTTTTTATGCAACAGTAAATTGAGTACACACTGTTCTACAAATAGCATGTTTTTTCTCTTAGGACACAGGAAGACTGCAGTTCTACACCTCATCCAAATACAGGATGCTGGATTTCCTCCAGTCATGCCACTACTGCTCTAACACCAGGCAGGACAGGAGGAAGAGGCACAAGCACCACTTCTCCTATGGGCATTATATGGTTTAAGTGTGCTTTTAGCCTGCTAGACCTCAAAAGGGGAAGCTTGCTGGCTTACAAGCAGCACAGTGGTGGTTGTTGGCCTTTGGAGGTGCTCATGTAGTGAGCAGCTGGGGACCTGGTCTGTTTTCATACCAGAGGAATAGAGGTAGGAGAAAACCAGAGCTTACACAGATATGAGCTTCCTATGTCCCTGTCCTGGACAATTATAAATACATGGTTTCATTTTTTGCCATCAGTTCATTTTTGAACTATATACACAGGTATCAGAAACCTGAAAGCAGGGATTTTTTGTCTAAAATAAATGACAATATCAAGAAGTAACTGACACTGATAATAAACTGTCACGCTGCCAGAAAATTAACTGGGAAGGGTACTTACTTATAGAAAGGGGAATATGATAATTTTTTTCTGAGGCAGAGGACTAAAGGCCATCAAACACTCCCTAAAGTGACACGGGAAGACTTACCAAGAGTAGCATATGTACACAGGGAGACCCTTTTTGGCTCACACAGGCTTTACAGAATGTAAATTATGGTTATTCCTAGGAGGAAAGAAAAGAGGTTCTGTCAGTTGTACAATTACTTTTTATTGGCAGTGCTCTTTCAACTCAAGAAAACATTGGCTGAGGTTCAAGACCAAGATTTGGCACAAATGCCACTACAATTTTTCAGAAATGTGATGAATGTTCCTCAAGAAATAGTTTCCTAAGGAAGCCACAAAAATGTGTCCAGCTAGGTTTCAGGATATCTAAAATGATATCCAGAAGTTGCTACCACTGAAGATCAATTGCCTTACAATTACATTTTTACCTGTCAGACTGGCTGAGGCTCACTGACAAAGGGATCTCTGACACATTTGGATGAACAGTTTCATAAACTTGGATGTTTGTATAGCTCTACACAATTCGTCACACCCAGCTCAAGCATTTATTTTGAAGGATAAACTATTTAAAAAAAAATAAAAATCCATGTAGTAACAGTGGAAGACAGTCCTGTCACTGTGATACGTTGGCCTGAGGGTCATATACTGAACATAAACTCAGTCAGTGATCTCTCATGCTTGAGTGAAAATATTCCCAAGCCTGAGTGAAAACTTCATTTTAGAAAAGCTGATGAGACTTTTTTCAATTGCTGTCAATGATGGCAAGATGTCAAAATCTATCTGCCTGCTGTCTGCCCTGAAGATGTGTCCCTATGATATAGTAGGGTTAAAGCATTAATAACTCTCAGTTCTAGAAAATTTAGAAAATTAGCAAATATTAGTAAACTAATCATTAGCTTACCCTGACCTGAATATTAAATTGCTAGAAGAGACTGCACATGTTTCATGTAAAATATCCACTTTTGTTCCCAAAACACCTTTAATGGTTACTGAAGTTATCTCGAACAAAAAAGGCTATTTGTACAATTTTTCTACGATTCTTTATACAGAAATACTGGAAAATTTCTAGGTACTTTCAGAGGATTCCTGTCTATAATGGGATGAAGACATAAAAACATAACCATCAGGCAAAAGCAGGAGGAATGATAATTTTTATTTGTAAAACATGCATATAAGTTTATCTATAAGGAGGCAGATTTAAAATAAGCTAGAGTCTAACAAATATTGGAAATAGCTTCTACAACTTCAGAAGATTAGTATCTTTGGACTTTTATTCAGCTATACAAACTGCCATACTTTTTTACAGTACTGAATTAATTAATTAATAGTGACATATGTAGAGATTTACCAGTGAAAGGCACTGCTGCTAGGATATTAGTTCAACACTCCCCTAACTGAACGGGCGTCTCCAAATCTGTATTTTTACTCTGGCTTTTTTTTCTTTTCTGCACTGTAGAAAGGCCCATAGTTAACCCTGAGGATTTTTATCTCTCCATCAACTCTCCAGTGAATTCTTAATACTTGAAGTTTTGATACAAGTGTGACCAGATACTTCTTCCTCACACTCATTTCCAGTTATTTCAGATTATAAAGGCCTGGCATACTCTCAAGCACAGATCTTAAATCTGGCAACATTGCTCCAATAGACACATGCATACAGAAAGCAGAAGGCTAGACAAAACAGGATAATGTGAAGACTTTATTAAATAACACAGGAAATCAAAATTCCCCAAATTTGGTAAGATTGCTGCTAAGAAATGAACCTGTAGCTTAGTAAAATATATAAATTTTGCCCCTCTGCAGGCTATAAAAATTAAAGCTTGCTAGTTCAGGTTTCAATGCATTTCAATAGTTTGGTTCATAATTACTTGCATTTCTAGACAATTGAGAATAAATACAAAAATATTCAAAGTTCATTTGGAGTTCACTGACTGAAAACTTTCCCAGATCTTAAAATGCAAAGGGGGAGATTTTTTTCCCAAGAAAAGGTTAGATTGATTGCTGATTTAATCAGTTGCTAAGCATTATTAAAATCAGTGGTTTAAACAGTTTCTTAGACCAAGAATAACTCTCCTGTTAATAACTCTGACAGTACTCTCTGACGTGGAACAGACCAAGGATGTAGTAAATAGATGACAAAAGACACCATAGAAACAGGTGATAAGATATTCTTATGTCTTTAATGGAAACATATTGTTACAATTTCGGTTATGTGATATTCTTCCATCCATTTTTTAAAAGTGTGAAAGAAAATGCACAGAATAAAAAGTCAAGGACACCAGTGAATGTAGATATTTTAAACGACCAAGTCATAGAAGAAATAAAATACATTACACAAATAAACAAAGGTTATATCCACAGTCATGAATACACACTCTCCTCTACACAAAAAAGACAATAAATAAAATCACATTATATGCAGATAGTTCTACTTACATCAGTACAATATACTGTGCAGCTTTCCATTTGTTTTCTGCTCAACTGGCACTAGGTTTCTCTTTTGTCCAGTATTTTTCCATTGATAGGGAACAGCATCACCGTAAAAAAGGAGACAAAGTTCCGTATAGTGTCTATCCTGAGTCCTGTTAGTTTTTGATTGTTACACCCTACGCACAAGAAACACAGCAAATTCTACCCATTGCCTTCTTCCTGCCTCTCCAAGTTTTCTCAGCACTTTCAGACCTGCCAAGTAAAGACTCTCTTTTCTGAGAGAAAGAGAAGTCCAGCCATCCTCAAGAAGAAAGCAACGCAGCTGTGCTCCTTGTGCCTGCTGCTAATGCACACCACCAGTGAAACCTCTGTTTGTAGCTGGGGCATGGGGGGGCAGAATTGTGTGCTCCCCAATTGTGTTACAAAAGAAACCCCTAAAATAAGATTTTTTTGAGTACCGATTTTGGTACATTTTTGTTTCTTGTTCAGGTGTTCTCTAGAAACATCCATGTCACAGAAACACCAAGGAACAGTGCACATAGAGTGAATTTTAACCTTTCAAAGATGTGTCATCTAATGAATCCACCTAACATTTCTGAATATAACTTAAAATACAAACTGTAACAGTGTCAGATAATTCAGAGTAATCAGTCTTTGATGCAGAATATTACTTTAGTGGTTAGTGAGAGATTTTGACGGAACTGTAAGCCTCTCCTTTTTGCTAGTTTTTTATGCTGTAAATTTGTTGCATGTCAGTTAGGACTTTCTAAAAGGTAAATTCTGGGAGAAGTAATAGCATAATAAAAGTCTCTATAGTGATACACTGGACATGATTAAACATTAACCCAAGAAAGCCTCAAAACTGTGGCAGCCTTATCTTCTTGATCAAAACCAGCAGTAACTCCATAGAAAGCCCAACATTAACCTTTTTCCTTTCTTCCTCTATGCGTGAGATTAAGGGAGAGCTGCATTTATGACAGACTTAAAGGTTTCACTGGGGCAAAGCACAGTGCTCAGGCTTTCTGTTGTTATTCTTTAGAAGAGAACAGGCACTATTAATGTCTGCTGCACAGCTTGCTGACCCTGCAGACGGCCAGGTCTGATGTCTCTCACAAACAGCTATTTGTTTTAATTTCATCATTTTTCATCAGTCTCAGAGCCCAGATGTTAAAAGGTATCTGAGAATGGAAAACAATTCAGCCCTCAAGCCATTTGAATTAATTTCTGCCTCTAAGCAGGGATATGCACAGTGCAAACTCTTTCGTTTCTTCCACTTGAAAGTTTTCACACACACAAATCTTTTTGTGCTTTCAACAGCAAGAAGGAAAGGGGGGGAGGAGAGGTGACACACACACAACATATCCAAAAGCAGAACTTTTCTCAGCATGTCCTTAAAAATACATTCCAAGAGCAACGCCTGTGTTTCTTTGTTTCTAAAAAGGGCTAAAACTGACTCCTACAAAACATGCACTTTGAAATTTATCCCTTTACAGCTCACTCTTGTGAGGTGAGCTACTAGGGCATGTTGCTAACCAACCGAAAAGGTAATGTACCATTAGAAACTGGTATTTCTGTTCCCATGTGCCCTGCCATGGGGAAGGTGGTCGCTAGACTTGACATAATTTTATAGCAATAACAATAAGGATGAAAAAACCCAACAGGTAATTCTAGGTCTATAACTCTGATAGTCGCTGGCATGGCCATGCTGTGTTGACACCACGAGGTGTGTTGACAGCTGAGCAGTGCTCAGCAATGAACCACGTCTGAAATGGCTCAACACATATAAGCAAATACTCTCAGAGAGGAAGGAGCATTTCTGACTAAATGATAGAAAATGGCTGTCTTCTTTTCAAAGTACTTCTGAACCTAGACAAAAGACCATGGAAAAAAAAGGGTAATTACAGACTGTTCACTTGGCCATTGGAGAAAATGAGGAAAAATAACCTTAACTGCTTTACTGAAAGAACCAGAATGCCCACATGGCTACACTTTGAAGCACAGAGGAGGGCAGTGAAGGATGTGGAACTGTCTTGAGCTCCGGAAAAGGTGGACTGAATTGCCAAAGAAATTTATGGACAGGACTATTAGCTTCCTGTCTTTGATGTCTATTCTTGGCTTTCAAGGAGCATTATGGCATTCATGAGGTGAAAACATCACTGGAGCCAAGGTCAGCTAAGGCTGATGCAGCCTGTTCTACTGCAAAGCTGAGAAACTCACTCTGAACTGCTTCAAGCCTGCAGACACTCACAGAGGGACTGAATTTACTTCCACTGAATCTGTAAGAGGGGTTTTTTTTTGTCCGTTCAATGTGTGATTGTATTTCTAAGCCAAAAAATGAATCAGAGATCAACCTCCCAGTAAAACATGTCATCAGAGAGAACATTTATTTTGTCCAGCACAAATGTTTTCAAAGCATTAGCTACACCTTAATAAGTCTCCACTGAAAAACCCCAACAAAATACTTCCAATAATGCAATGGCACATTGCTTAAAACAAATTGAAAATAGATCAACATGGTTTATTGGCAGAAATTAATTAATACAACTCTTTAATAAACTGAATTCTGGTCACAATCTTCCAAAGTGCTCTCAATCACACTCAATCACAGGTTTTAGCAAAGACTGAATGTTTTCAGAGCTCAGCTAGGTGTGGTCTTCAATGAAGCACACTAGAGCAGGAACTGGTGTTGTTAGTAGTCACAGACAACTCAGAACACACAAACTGTCCGTAAACAAAAGTTTTAGAACTATCAGTGGCCCAGGACAAAGCACCTAGGCATCTGACTCTGAAGCTGTGGCTTTCAGGAAACTAAATAATAGATACTTTTAAAGTTCTGCTTTATCTTTGTCACTTGCAGTAGAAGCCTGGGTGTTGAAGTTATGAGGGTAAAAAGGCAGGAAAACTGTCCATAGGAAGAGGATTCTGAGGTGAATCAGATATTAAGCTGACCACTGTTCAGTAATTTTAATAAATACAAAATTAGCAGAATTCGTCAAACTTTAACAAACAGAGTATGAAGACCCTAGTTCAATTTCAATTTAACAGGCACAACTGTAAGAATTAGCAATAAATATGGCCTACACAGCCAGCCTTTCTTAAATTCAAGCACATGGCAAATGTCCCTTTGGTTCAGCCACAACCAGGATCATACCCTTTGGTCCCAAGCGAGCAAAGCACTTAGAAGCTGAAGTTGAGCATATTTTAAGTGTGTTCTGAAGTGCTGAGCTGAGTCAAGGGTCTCCTTGTGCTTCTCTGTAATACAAATGTATGTTTGTAATACGGGCAATTTGTTGAAGCCAAAAATGTAGGTTTTGAAACCTCTTTTGAGGATCAATTATTATTATTTTGATTAGACATTCCCTTACAGAGTTCGGAGCCTAAACATTGTGGCATTGAGCTAATGCAGATGAACCAGAAAGGAAAAGTGCATTAGTCAGTAAAGAATCTCTCTGCTGAATAATCTAAACTCAAGGCAGCTTCTGATCTATGCTCCATGGAAGACTTGGGAACTATTAGCAAGAGGCCTGTGAAAGGCAGCTAAGAAGAGCAAGTTTATTTATGCTGTGAAGGAATCTACTTATGTGAAATGTCTTACATGATCTCCACACTTCCATGGGAAAAACGCACACGTTTGTGTGCATCAATTTACAAACATTAAAGCCCATTGATCTAAAATGCTCTAAGGTGCAAAGAAGGTTCACCTTTCTTGGGAGATGCTGGGATGCACAATTTTGGCTAAGCCTAGGTCAGCACCCCACCAACAGACATCTCATAGAAATACCTCCTGATGTCATGATTTAAAACCCTACATAAAGGTTTTAAAGCATTAGAATTAATTTTCTTTTAAAAAGTGACCTTTTACTATACTTTTTTTATAGGTATCATAAAACGACATCATAAATAAACTGTCATGAGGATTTATTGTCACAGCCAGATCTCCCATCTTCTGGTGTGATTCAGCTGTGCATAGCACAGGAAAAATGCACATCTACACAATTGTTTTGATTCCAACCAAGCCACTGTTTGAGTACTAGTTCATACTGCAAAGCAAGTCACAACAAAAATAATTTCCACAAGAGCTTATGCTTCAAATTATACCCTCTTCTCTACACATTTAAAATTTTTCCTTGCCTTTTTTCTATGGCAGAGTAGTCAAATAGGAAAAAGAAAGTCAAAATACTGAAAGGCCTATTTGCAAAACCAGAAGTAGACCAAAAGTATGTAAAAAAAAATCCCAAACTTTAAGCATGCCCAGGGGCTAGACAAACTCAACTGCCTGAGGGAAAAAAAAAATCCAGAAACTAATCAGTAAGTCTTTTTTCCTCCCCAAGTCCATAACAGTATGAATGCTGCTCTAGCTTACTTCTGGTGCCCATGAAATAAAGAGAACACTTCAGAAAACTGTCCACTGATGGGTGCTGCTTTGGCTAAAGCACCTTTGTAGAGGTCACACAGGCCCAGACTGGGAAATGGGATGCTGGAAATCAATTTCCTGTAGTGGAACTGCCCTGACAGTCAGGAAGCTTTGCCCTCTGGCTGCCTGGGACAAAGGACAGTGTATCACAAGGGCAGGTGATAAGCCCTCCATATGCTAAGAATAAATTTAAATATAAGCAAAAAAACCATGTCCAACAACAAATAAAAGGTGGCAGAAAGCAGACACAGCGAGTTTTTGCTCTTCACTCCCAGGTATCCCAAAGTGGTTTCTCAGAGCTGGTAGTCTGGCCAACTGACTTTCAGGGCCGAGAAGTTTTGTGGAAATCAGGCTTCAGAGCCAGTTTTGAGATTAACTTTCAAGTCTGGCTAGAACTGCTGAGACCAGAAGTCTCTGTTGATGAAATCTGAATAGAATAAACCAAAATATTTAATGTACTTCTAGAATCATAGTCATAACTCTGTTTCCCCACTGACAATACTTTCATGGATCTTCTTCACCACATTTGCAGTAAGCACGGTTCATTTCCATTTGTTGACTAGAAAGTGCAAAGCTCCCCTTTGTCCAGTACAAAATAACCTGTCAGTAGCTAATTCAAAACAGATCCAGTTTTGCTCCTGGTAAAATAAATGGCAAAATTTCCAGGGGTACTGATGGCAGCAGGATTAAAGTCAGCCTCAGGTAGTGCTTTAACACATGATTCCTGAAGGTATTCCTGGGTGTTTAATTGTACACACATGGATAGTTAAATCTCAGTGACTTCTATAGGACTCTTTAACATGTGAAAAAATGCATTATTTACAGCATCAGGGCAATCATCACATAGACAATTCAATAACTGCATTTGTGTTGTTTAAGTAACTATTTGAATGTTGCACATGCCTGGAGAAAAAAGTTGGGCAAAAAATCTCTAACCATCCCCAAAATAATTTCTCCTCCCCTAAATACTAGTTCTAAAATGTATTTACAGCTGTTGACTTTCCCTGCATATTACTCTTATCATACAAAATATGTCTTCAAAACATCCTTTTCCTTAATTTTTAAACCTACCAAAGCAAAAATAGATATTTTAATAGAAAAATACAAGATTAAAAATATCCTAAAAAATAAAATGGTTGCATGGAATGTCATTTTTATACACACAAAACAAAAATCCCCTTTTGAATTGCATCAGCTATACAAACACTTTCATATTTACAGTTATGGATGCAGTCCTGTGCTCACTGAAGTTAATGGGATTTTGCCATTGACTTCACTAGGAGCAGGAGAAGGCTTGACATGGACTACATCTGCCCTCTGAAAATTCATGGCAGTGGACAGAAAAGAGTGTGGCAAAGCACATATAAGACTGAGGAATTAATCAGTCCTCTCTAGAGACCTGATTGTCTTCTCTGTCTCTATTTCATGTGTGTGAAACTCTTCATTCTTCACTGGAGTTTTTCCTAAGTCCCACCAGCTAAGAGGAAGAAACAGTGCTTTGGACTGTGACACCACACAAACAAGGAAAGAATGGTTCATATGTTTCCACCTGCCTGACTTTCTCAGAGGAATTAATTAGAACCAAGTGCCAGTTCTGTCTCAGAACTAAGGCCCGTACACCAACTTTCATATCCCCTGTTATCAATGTCAGTGATTCAGTGATGCAGGATCATACCACAAACCAATCCCTTTTTCCCTTTTTTCCTTTTGACAGCAACCAGCACCTGTGCTTCTGAAACCATATTTTATATTCATGGGTGAGATGCAAATATGGAAGGAGGTGGTAGAAGCAAAAAAAAAAAAAAAAAAAAAAAAGGGAAAAAATGAGGCATTCCCCATCAACTAAATCAAGATCTGCTAGACTTAGTATATGCCTTAGGAAATACTGTCTTTACATATTAAGTACATCCTATAACATCAAACTGCATAATTTTCTTTTCTCGTGAGATGAAAGGCCATGCGGCATATGTGATTAGTAAATCATTCCTGAGCTTCTGAAAGAAATTAACACAAAATTACTGCTTAAAGAGTGAGTTCTTCAAGAGCCACTTCTTTTTACACTGATGTCTTTGGTTGTGTCCTTTTCTCTAATTTTTTCTTTTCCCTAGGAAGAACGGGATTCTTTTTCATCTTCTTCTTTATGCAGCAGAAAAATGAGATCTAATGGAGTCTTCACGTAACTGCCGATGTTTCCCCATGTTACAGTCCTCCTGTTGAGTTCGTCTCTCAATAGTTATTCTGTATTTCTTTCTGCATGAAAGGAGAGGAAGAGAATGAGAAATCCTTCTCCCGCTACTGGCTAACAGACTTCCCTTATGAAGAATGCCTGTAGGGGACAGCTGGGTGCCATTTGAAAAATGAAACATGGCAGAATGTGAAACCCTGGTCAAAGATTAAAGTAGTTTGCCTCAGAACATTTTACCCAGGCTCAAGAATGCCTGTTAATTTCTACATGGCAGTCTCAAAGCACTAAGGCACGGACATTTGCTTCTTTGAAAATTTCTGATCTAAGTGATTAGGAGTTTTTGTGAAGTGTCATGTGAATTGTGTTACTTCATTGCTTTATATTGATCAAAGACAATTTTTTTTTCAGTATGCTGGGTGGGGGGGAACTTTCTGCAGAGTTCAAACAACAGCTCTGACTATTCAGCTGCATTTCTCACTGAAACTATGTATTAACTAACTAATCTTCCCATTTCCCTCTGAGAAAGCTACTATGTTTGTAATGTCAGAGGAGGTAACATGATGAATTAGGAAGAGGGATGTAGAAGACAGATAAGAAATAAACACAAATGCTCATGTATCAGACACAGCTCTTCCTGTGTGTCTTCCTCTAGGGCCTTTTGAAGAATTCTGCTATGCTTTGTACATCAAACAAACTCTCTGACTGCCTTTTAGCTTCCCCTTTATTACCCAAATCTCCCCTCCAAAATCATCAGATGATTCACATTTACATTTTATACGTTTAGGTTTCTACTCTGTTTCAGGACAAATTTTTCAGAAGGGCATTAGTCCAGCCCCATGTGCTTGAAACTGCTGGAGGAGATGCATGGCAAAAAACCTTGTATGCCAAGGAAAGCCTGTTCCACCAGCACAGATAGCAGGAGTCACAGCTAGGTATGCAGCAGCAGAAGAAAGATTTTCACAAAACCAAGGTTTTGATTCAAGCAACATGGCTGAATAGAAAGTGGTAACCTAAAAGTTCTGAAAATACTCCCTCAGTACTTGTGTCTGCATCAGTAAGCTCCAAAATAATTTGAAAAAAGCTGTGTTGTTTAATTTCTTTATGTATTTTCAAGTCAGACCCTTACATGGGTCAGAGCATGCACAGTAGCAGCCCTTGCACAAGGACAGGTCCAGATTTTAGATATACAGGTGTTTAAGTTAAAATCTGGTCAAAGTTACATGTCAGAACTACTCCCCAGACCTTTTAACTGTTTGCATGCACACTCAAAACTGTATTTGTACACTCATTTGTGACAATTACAGATCCAAATGAAAGGTATATTTACAAGGGTAATGAAGGGTATATTTACAAGGGTAATGAAGGGTATATTTACAAGGGTAATGAAGGGTATATTTACAGTTTAAAAGCTACAGAAGCTGCAAGTACAAATTACTTCAGGCACACAAAAGCTAAACCTACATTTTCTGAAAACCTGACCCATGCATCCTGATTTGTTAGGTTTCAAATATTTATTCTAATGGTGGAATAAGGAGGTTGTCCCTGATCCTGCTTTGAGCAATTGCAATCAGATCTCCAGACTGAAATTCACCCACAGGGCTTTAGACATCTCCAACATATGGATCCATCTGACAGCACCTGCAGCTTTCTTCAGTAAACAGAGAAACAAGCACTTCTAAGACACCCGGTTTACCTTTAAATGAAAATGACATGAATTGCACAGAAGAAAAGTGCTCATTTCTTCCCTCTGGGCATACATAAAAAGACTGGGTGTTGAGCTCAGGTGTATTACATCTACTTCTACAGACACCCACCTTTGCTCACATGGATTTCCAATCCAAATCTTTGTGTCAGATGACAAGGAGTTTAAGTTCTGTTCTTACAGTGATATTTTGCCTAGCTTTATAGCAGAACAGGATATTGTTTTATTTCTTGTCCTTACATACCAATTCCTTCCCAATATCAGCAATACTGCAGCCCACACCTAACAACTGTCATTTCTGGTTGAGAATCTACACAAGATACAAGAACCTCTGATAACATAAAATATAAAGACAGATTTTTATTCTCTTTTTATTTTACAGATAGTCTTTATTCAGTCCAAGCCAACTTAACTGTATCTCAAACCCAAACAACATACTATATAAGCACTGAACAAATCAGCCTGCAGAATTTCAGTTATAAGTATTGGTGAATTGAAGCAGGCTTTGCCTGTTTTATTTTGCTAGCATTTTTTTATAAACACTTGTTTCTTAATGGTTAAAATTATTCGATTCTTGTATGCAGAGGTTAATTCTATTCTCCTACCTAGCTTTCCCATAGCAGGAAGATAAATTACTGCACACATAGGGTGCTGAACATGTATAACTAATTTATTCCATCAGTATAGGATCAATTATCAAGACTTTATATTTGCTGACTAGCAGGGTAAGAATTATTTTACTTAGATGTGAATAAAACACTGATCACCCTGCACTGACCTCAGCTTATTAAGTTAAATGCACAGCTTTGGAATCCAAATGCTCTCTTATACCAAAACAGAAATCTCTTTCTGTTCTGCAGTACAATTCCATTCAATACCAGGCAAATGATATAAATCTCTCTCAGATCACAGCCTGCACAACTGTGCTGGCAAGGAGCAGCAAACAAAGGCAGCTTTCAAGGCCAGGGCACTTTACTAAAGCAACTGTGAATGTCTGGAACTCACTGGAATTACTTCCATGAGCAACATTACTTAGGGATGTAAGTAGTTACAGGATGAAGACCCAAGTCAATAAAATTATTTAGATAAACACAAAAGGACAATCAAAGTGTGTTCACTGTCTCTGGTGAAAATGTTACCACACACTATTATGGTGCCTCTCTGTCTCACACCAAGGATGTTCTGCCAGGAGCTGAGAAGTTTGGATGACAAATAAAAAGTTTACAGAACTTTCAATGAATTGGACTAACCTGAAGAAGTAAAAAGCCATTAGCAATCCTGCTCCAAGCAAGGCGCCCACAACTATTCCTGTAACTGCTGATTCTCCTAGACCACCTGCTTAAAAAGAGGAAAAATAAACAATCAGGGTTTATATTGAGGACTATCTGCATTAGTGTATTGGAAAATAAACACAATTAGGAAATTAGTGTCCTACATTAGATAATAACTAAAGTCTTTCAGAGCTCAAGACTCCATGGTAACCTGTTCCAGTGTCTGCACATTTACTTTTTGTCCTTGCTTTCCTTGGGGCTGAAAAAGCCCCTAGATCACTGTCAGATGAAGGCACAATTCTGGAGATGTGATACAAGGGAATATTGTTAGGTAACTGGCCTGGACAGCTTGGTCTGAACCATTACACTGACCATGGTTACAGTGATGCACATAATGGGAATCAACACTGAACATGCCTTGAGTCACTGTAACAGAAACAAGCTCATCTTACCTGGATTAGAATCATAACCCTCTATAACCCAGGTTTATTAAAATGACTATGATTATCCAACAGTTCCTCAATTTTTTTCTAGTTTCCTGAAAATATGTTGTTTCAAGTTAAAGCCATATGACTTTTGACTTGCTTCAAATCTCAACAGAGGCAGAACATGGATACAGTGGCTGAAGGGGAGCTCAAACAGGGACTGTCTCCGGGTTCCTGAAGAACAACGGCATTTTTGTGTGCATGTACTCTACTCCCACTTCCATTCCCACCTGGGTTTGTGGAAAGGAACAGAGAAGGAAATCAAACTGCTCCCTCCTTTTCCTTCATCCCTGACCCTTGGAAGGGATTCCATCTGTACAAAAGGAAGAAGGCACATAGCTATACCACACTGAAGCAGATGGTCTACGTTCACACCAGTTTTTCAACAGTTCAAGAATCATCAGGCTGGAGTTACCTTTTCACTGCAGGACTAGCAATTTGTCTCCTGTGAAAAGTTAAGGTCACCTTTTGTCACTGAGGCACCAGTATCTTCCAACCTCAATCTCCCTGCAGTGTCCTACTCACTACAACACGGTCTGTGATGTCAAGTGTGCTGGAAAGAATGGGAACCTGCCCTTTGGAGGGTAGTCTCAGCCTTCTGAATTCACAATGTCACCCCATTCAATTGTCTTCACTCCTCATCAGCCTACTGAGCCCCTTACAGTGCCTTCTCATAACGCTGAAAATCATTCTGCACTGGAAGAACTCTGCTCCCACCGGCACAGCTGCAAATTTTCTGTGTGATTATTCTCTGCTGGGGTTTCAGTTACATCCCTCTTTCTGGCTAAAAGGCTCCTGCAAAGACCTTAAGCCTCCAGGGCTCTGGCCTGTGCATGATTACTGTTACGTTTAAATTCAGGGAAGTGATTCAGACCATGAACTACCCATGGCTGTCAGACCTAAACTTCCCAAGCAGTCAGGAGAGTGAGAGAGAGAGCCAGTCACCATGTCTCAGCTGGCCAGCTGTGCTGAGCAATTTAATATGGCCCATTATGCTGCAGCAACTCATGGATTCTCCACTTTGGAGCTGGTGCAGAGGCATTAAGTGACTAAACTTACATGATTTACATGGTGTATTGTTCGTGTGCTCTGAAACTCGGCTTTCATCGAGGCGCAGCCTGCTGTGGCTCCACGGGTATTTCACATTTGGTCGAATTTCAAACCGCCCCTCCTTTCCAAAGTAGTCCCCGATCACCTATGCAAAACAAGAAAGGGATGAAAATATTTTCCTATCAACTCAGAGAAGTGAAACAAACAGGAGAGAAGCATCACTCACTCTACTGCTGTGGCATGATGTTGAATGTCAGAGAAGAGGGCTGAAGGGGGTCTGTGGGAGGTTATGTAGTGCATGGCCTGCCCTAGGGCAGAATCAGCTGAACAAAAGCATTCCTGACAGATGTTTATCTAATCTGTCCATGAAAGCCTTCAAAGATGGAGACTTGACAATTTCTGCACCAATTATTCCGGAATTTAGCCGGCCTTACTGTCAGTTGTTTTCCCTAGCATGCAACATAAAATTCTTTTTTTGTAGTTTTCCATCACTTGCTACCAAATTGTCGATGGTCATAGGAACCCTTCCTTTTTGAAATGCTGCTTTACATATTCACAGGGTCTTATCTGATTCTGCCCTCAGGCTTCTCTTCTATATAAATCCAGTTTATACAAGCTTTTTAAATTGAGTATTTGTCTTACTCTCCCTGGGCTTTTATTAATTTTTCTCCATAGTGAGTTGAATGCTCAGGACAGTCACCCAGCTTAAGCTAGACATGAGTCCTGACTGGGCATGAACAGACCCAGAGCAGCCCATACCAGAAGGACTTCGGGGTGCTGGTGGGCAAGAGGCTGGATTTTTTCATACCAATTCTTAAAAGCACTTCAGAATTTCAGTCCTGTCTTCAGCAGTTTTGAATGGAAACTACTGCAGCAATATGTCTAAAAACACCTATGTACAACAGCAGGACCATATACTGTGACAGTGAAGTGGTCAGAAGCAATAGCAGAAGCACATCAATAGATCTATTTATCCTCCCCCAGAGAAAAAACAGATATTAATACACTAGGTATAGAATTCATAGACAGCCTCTTCAAATCTTTCACCTGAATTTCATTTTGAAGCCAATGACTTTAAAGAATGTTTGCTCTGCTTAAATACACAAAGGTATATTTTACACTAAATAAAGACACTTATTTCTCTCGCAGTTGAAACTGGGATATAAATTCTTTGTAGAATGAATGTGTTCAACATTTCTCCAAAAATAAGGCAAATCCAGTAAACTGGAAAAAATAGAGACCATTGACAGGCATTATATTATTTATTAGGAGATTGTTTAATTCATCAAGCAGGAGTGGGTGAGACCTCTACTAGCATGACTTACTAAATAAAAAATAAGAAGAATGGTTTCAGAACAAAAAGCTATAAGCAGGAGCCACATGGATTCAGATCAGAAGTAGGATATAGATTTTAGAAGACAGGAGTAGTTGATCTGTGGAACAAATATTGAGGGCACCAGCAAGGCAGTCCCTGCCCTTTCAGTATCTCCAAACAAAAAATAAATGCCTGTTACAGCATGAGCTTTAGTCATGTGTAAACTAAAGCGCTACATAAAGGTTAAGAAACCTGCCTATGCCTAATATAGCAGAGGTCAAACTAGGAAATCCAGGTTTTCCTCTAGCTTTAAATTCTGTGAACAGACCTGGGAAAACAGCTCTGCCCAAACACCCAGCTGTCTGTCACAGTTCAGCTGAGAAACATTCTCACACAGAGAAAAGAATCATCTGGGTGAATAGAACAAGTTATCAAAGAAACAATGTTTTTAGAGTGAGGCATGAAGGTAGAAATTATATGGCAGACAAAAGTAGTAAGTAACAACGTGTAAAATATTAATTACATGTATATTTATGTACCTAATAAAGTAGAGGGAAATTCCACAATAAGTTAAAAGAATAAATGTAACATTCAAAAAAAAGGTAGTTTAAATTGCAATGAAGGAATAGTAAGAGAGGGAAATTAAATTGATAATGAGATAAAAATCTACTGAGCTGAACAAACAATGTTATCCCAACCATTTTGTACTCCTACTGTCCCTGGGAGTGTCTGCAGTTTACTGGTGTAGTTTTTCTATCACTTTTACACATTACAACACACAAGACATCCTCACACTTTTAAAAAGGCTCCTTGACTCTTCTCTGCTGCAGTACCAACAACAATGTAACTTCACTGAACTCAAAATCACACATCGAAATGTCCACCTCACAGATATTGCTACTTTTTGTTTGAGCTTGTTGAAATCAGGGAGACCAACAAAGCTGAGGCTGATGCTGATTTTGCAACTAACAAATGCATCCACTGCAGGTGGACTTAGGGCACTGCATGCATTAATAAACTCAGCCCAGACGTGCTATTCTCTGCGTGCAGCTGGTGCTGTCTCTCACACCTTTTCACAGCCCATCTTTTCCAATCCTTCTACATCCAATTGAATAACCTATCTGGTATATATGGAGCATCTGATTAAAATGTTTCTTAAATGCTGAAAAGAAGGCACTCAGGGATGTCTGCCTGACCAACAAGGCCAGGCAAGGTCTGCGCTCCTGCTTGTGGCTGACCATAGCATAAGATTTAAATGCCTGTACTTGCTGTGTTAACACATCAGCACAACTTGTGCATCCCTGTTGCTGTAAGATTAATATTTCTTCGCAACAATAAATAAAAAGTCTTGCTCATTTTTAAACAATAATTCATCATATTCAAAATTAGCGGTGCTTAGCCAGCTTGTGAGAATTCACTCTTTAGTTAAAGGCTAGCAACATGTGAAGTTGTACTGTTAAAGAAAAGAAGGAAGTTTAAAAAACTTATTAAAACTACTTCAAGATAGCTATTTTACAGAAGGGGTTTGGTCTTTAAGTTGATAAGATTAAGCCACCAAGTAAAGAGATGATATCATGTTACTTTACACTGAATTACTAATTCATCAGTGGCCAATTGCAATCGTGTTTATTTCCTTACCTCCTGTGTGCCTGCCTCTGGGTCTGTCATTCCAATCACAGAGAAATCCCCATATCTGTCTCCATTGGCATCAATGGACACCGGCCCTGCAATGCCTAAAGAATGGCATGTGAGGAATCAGAAGATTAATTAGTTAAAATATTGAGCCTTTCCAAGCAAAACATGAAAACAGTGCACAGGTTTTCACAGACCGATATGACAGGAAATCTCATCAGTCTCCCTGCATTTTTGTTGACATTCCAGAAGAAATTGTAATTTCATCTCAGTGTCTGCATTCCTGAATTCTTAACATTTCTTTTTAAATATTAAACGTGTGAAACTGGAGAATACGTGAGAAAAATCTAATCCAAAACCGAGCATGTAAGACTACAACACAAATACATTTAACTTAAATTATTTACAGAGAGCCTAATCCCGAAATATCTGATGATGCTTCATTGAAGATAGTCCAGCTCATATGCTGCAGTGGACACAGAGGCAGAGAAGTAGATGCCACAAGCTGAAGGGGCTGCTGCACCCATATAACCAGTCCAATGCAGATTCCACCTTATGGGATACTGGAGATGGCATGGCCAAGGGCGCCATGTGCACTCCATATGCATTAAGCCCCTCATTCATCTACTCAAGATTAACTACATAATATGCACAGTTTGGTTTATAATCTTAGACCCCCATTCCACTTCACTGTTTTACAATTTCTAGAAAACTTTGGGGAAACTGGGACTCATTGGATATGTCAAGTTTGAAGGGGCTTTTGAGATCTTGAGCCCAACCTCCAGCTCAGAGCAGAGTCCCCCAGGAGAATGCTCAAGGTTTTATCTGCTCTCCAAGATCTCCAAGGACTGAAACTGCACAGCCTCACTGGGGCAACTTGTTCGATCTGTCATGGGAAATGAACACATCCTTGGATTCAGTCTAAACTTCTTTTTACATGTACATCCTTGTGTCCAAAAAACTTGGTTTCAAATTCTCAAGGTATAAGTCAAACAGGTGCTTAAAATCCATCAAACAATACTAATTAACTATGGTGAAGACATCTTAAGACTGCTGATACACTTTTTCAGCTCAGATACTCTCAAATGTGATCTTCCACTGCCTGACACCAAACACAGCCAATTGCCCCCAAGCAAGGCAAACAGGATCACTGTACATCCATGTTACACCAAATACACGCCTAGACCAGGCACAAAGCCGTGGAGATTCAGGCTCTCAGTGACAGTCAGAAAAGAGAGGTCAGATATTCAGAGTATAAATTTCCCCCAACATGCCTAGTGATAGTGAGTGTGCAACAGACTTAACACACCTCCATTTATTCTGTATCTGTTCAGATTTTGTGATGTCAGGAACATTTCAGCTTGCTGTGGTTTTCAAAATATGTAGTGGTAATCAAAGGTTATTGTCAAGCACCTATTTCATTGTAACAACAGAATAACGAAGCCATTGTCAATTCAATAACTACAGGGAAATCAAATGGGTGTAACAAGCACCTGGCTCTGAGACACTGAAAGAAGAGGCCACCCTGAAGAACTGTGATGTCCCTGTTTACACATCAGTTTGGATTCTGGATCTGACAGGAGGTACTAATTGAAACAGATACCTTTGTGACCTAAGAAAACCATAACTCTGTTTTTGCAAAGAGGTACTAGAATTGAAACTTGGCGTTCCTTTGGGATTTTTTCTCAGAAAAGAATAATTTTTCAATTTTTCATCTGAATCATAAATACAAATTTTAAAAGTTGCCATTTTATGCAATTTCCTCAAGAAACAGAGGTAGGAAATTTTGAAACAACCTTAATGAAGAATTGCATTTCCATGAAGGTGGAATGATTTTATCTCAACTTTCTTTCTGTTATTTTCTGAGATACCTACCTACAAAAAAATTTTGCTACTTTCCCAGAGGAAATGCCAATGAATAGAAAATACTCTCCACCAGATGTGCCCTGAAGTTATACCATGCTGTCTTTAACAGCCCAATCACTAAGAAATAATTTGGTCACCTCAGCCTTATCCTTTCCTAAGCCCATATTGTCTGTGCAGTTGTGGCAGGCAGATGGAATTCTGCAGGAAGCAGCATCTACATTCTGTTGGGAGTCCTGATAAATCAGAGCAGGCTGTAAAATGAGGTGCCAAGACAATCAGATATCTACTTGTCAGAAGTTAAATTAATGCCATTAGTGAAACTGGATTTCTCATTACAAAGGCCTGCCAAAGTCACAGGGAATTACAAAGCTTCAGTCCTGCAGCAGAACCTGATGAGTGTGCATGAACCATACTCTGTGATGCTGCATCCACTGCAAAGAGGGGGTCACAGGCAAAATAAAGGGACATGATCTTCCTTAAGGGACTGGATTGCACGACACTGAGTTAAAGGCCTCTTTCAACATCAATTTTATGTCCAGCAAAGTACTGCCACAGGGAAGAAAAGGCATATGGCCTACAAGAATTTTGACCAACTGCACCCTCAGCTGTAGCCCAACCCGGCTACATTTTCAGAATAGGTGGAACAGGTCAGCCACCAGCAACAATCTGATGTTCACAAGTGGGGGAAGAGAACATGGATTCCTCCTCCCAGGTTTCACAAGCAAGGTGTGAGAATTGGCCATGCAGTCCACATGGAGTACATGGTACTACAAAGGATGCATGGGCACACCAGCTGGTGGCTTCCTGGAGCACAGGAAGAGGCGCATACACAAGCTGTGCTGGGGCATCTGCTCATGCACAGCACAAAAAAACAGAGAGGCAAATCCTTAGACACCAGATTCCCTTCCTTTTGAAACAGAGTGTTTTGGGAGCCAGAGATATGAAGAGATATAGTGGGATTCCAAGCACAACCTACAGATGGTGCAGGGCTGCTTATGGGATGATTGCAAACAACATATTTTAAAGCAATCCCTTGCTTTAAAGTGCTTAAGTGCTCCCTTAAGCTGCCCTGAGTATTCTTTTGCCTCACTTTCACACCACAATTTGAGAACAGAAAATTGGTTTGGAGCTGCTGCCCTTCTTGCCTTCCTACTGTGTCCAATGTGTTCTTAGAGTTGAGAACCTGGCCACTGGGATTTTTCTTACACATTCAGATGAATCATTCACTTTTTATCTAGGGGAAATGTTTCCTTCTCTCAGGCATTTCCACAGGAAATCTTGCCAGTCCTACATCAAATGATTGGATATCATACGAGATGGATGGAAGTATTGTAAAGATATGACAGATTAAAACAATACTCTTCAGTTTCTTTTTTACAATTCTTACCTGGCAAAAGCATCTGCATTGCTTTGCAAGAGCAAGGTGACACACAAGTGCCAGTTGCACTGCAGAATTGCAGACTCGAGGATTAGGCACAGAAAGGCACAGTGGTGTTCAGCTGCTGCCTCTGAGATAACACACACAGCTCCTGAAAGGAGGCTGGGGGAAATCCTTCTAAGGCCCAAAGGAATCCCATTGAGAAACACAAAATAACCCCAACCCTGGCACCTGCTTGCTTCTATCCATTCCCAGGCTTTCAAGATAAAAAAGTGAAATGGAAAAAATGAGGCAATCTGAGAGCTAATAGATGAACATGAGCAAAGTGAGAAGCTGTAATCTTTTCAAAAACAAAAAAGGAGCCTGAGAAAATTATTGGTATTTCTTTACAGCATCAGTGAGGGTCATTAAATTGTTAAGAGTTTTTTAAACTGAGTCAAGACCTACACAGTTGATGCAAAAAAAAAAGACAGACTGTTGAGATAAGTGAGCCAGCCTTAAAGATGCACATGGTTTATATGTTTGCTTTCCTCTCTCTTAGGAGTGGAATAGGCATGGGTCCTTACTTTGCACAGAACAAAGACCTGAAGGTTTTTTATACTGAAAGCTGGAATTCCATATTAACTCTTACCTTCATATGTTCTGTTCCGAGTTTGTTGAACAATTTTTTCCCCATCTTTCTTACTGAAACCGATCTTCAGGACTTCCTGTAAAGCTAGAGCATAAAGAAGAATAGCATCATGGAATCCTTCCACAAACATGTTCACCTAAAAAAAAAGAAGAAAAAAAAAAAACAATGGCAATTGACACATAACAAAATTTTTCTTTCCTAGGTAATTGATTGACTAGAGAGAATCTACAAATCAACCAAAGTGACTAACTTGGAGAGTTACTTTCTCAGCTGCTGGAACAGAAAGGGAAATATCTCAAAAAAACCTCAGGGGAACAACAGGAACTTCTGACCCATTTTTAAAAACAGTTAACCACTATCTGCTATTCTGGACATTCATAATGTTGTGTCTGAATAGCTCTGCAGATAGGGGTGAAATTTGCAGATCCCAGCTCCCATGCCCAGAGGCACAAATTCTGCACTCGACCATGTGAGATTCTGTTAAGTGCTGAGCACCCTCATCCCACAGCAGCAAGTATAACCCCCACCCTCTGCACAGGGGACTTGGCACCTCTCAGGACTGGGAAGTATGTTCTCTCATGATTTTTTTTGGAAAGCACAACTGGTGGATTTGCTTGTTTAATGATTACCACTTCCACTTCTGGCCCTTGTTCAGCCAAGCATCTCTCCACTAGCAAATGAGCAATGGAGAAAACTACTTGCCATGTCCAGTAATGTGTTCTCTGGAACTGCCAGAAGAACCTTTTCCTGTCCGTTATAGTTTTCTTAGTAAGTTACATGAAACAAATGATATAACCCTAATAACCTCTACTCTGCTTTATAACCCTAGCACAAGAGAAGATTGCTGCCAATGAGCCTTCATAGGCAACCTACAGTTTTTGGTTTGTGAGTTACATAAACAGTTAACACCTGAGTGCTGCATAAACATCACAAACTTGCTCTCAGGAGCCTGACGTGCTTCAGAGGTGAAGGAATAATTATTTTAGGAGTGGAGTTCAGATGGAGACCCATCAGCAGAAGCTGATGCAGAATGACAAGAGCAGCACAGGTCTAACACATTGCACATTGCTTCCGCAGGCAGCAATGCACATTTCAGCAGTGCAATGTACTCACTAAATGCACAGTAATTCAGAATGAATTATCTTTTCAGCTGCAAGAAAGATGTTCCCATCCAACCAGAGTTTCACTACAATAAAAAAATCTCCTAACGTCCTAGCAAAGGTGTAATCACATTATGGGGTCTCTTACTGCCACTTCCAGTGAACCATTCACCTCTACAAATACTCTCCTGGACAGAAGTAACATTTAGCTTATCTTCCACTTCAGTGTATCTTAACAATTTAAAATGCCAGTAAATGAGGTGCTACTCTAACTCTCACAGGTTTAGCTGGACATTAAAAAAGTTACAAGACAAAACATGTGGCCAGTTAACTAAATAACTGTTCCACAGATAAGAAGTATTACATAGTTGATTGGCTAAGCTGAACTAATCAAACCCTGATAGTGTAATTACATCCAAGACATTCCTTCACTCTTAAAGCAGCTGCCAACAGTAAGGAGAATTTTGGAATTATTTACTGATAATATAAAAGTTTACATTGCTCTGACATTTAAAAGTGGACTTTCAGTACTCCAACCTATGCTGCAGTTGAATGCATCTCATTTGTCACAGGGAAGAACTCATGGCGCTACAGGAGGGGCAGAACAGCTCAGTTCACTCTGAATTTAGTCACTGACTAAAAGGCAGCTGCAGTTATTCTGAACTAAAGAGAAAGACTGAAAGAAGAGGTGAAAGTCAGGCTTTTGGTGGAATAAAAAGAACTGATGGACAGAGTGCATACTAGGACAGGCTTTGCCATCAGGGGCTTTAACTTTTCAGAGTTTAAAAAAACCCAACTAAACCAAGAAACCACAAAACTCAACAACTGCTTCGTGTGCCAATGTTAGAGTCCAAGTGGCCTGTGGAAGATCAAACTTCAGCTTTCTTAATGTGACGTTCTTTCTCTCAGGAGAGAAATTAGACTATCCAGTAGCTATACCTCCCTGCTGGCTGATTTACAGTTTGTGGCTGGCATTTGTTTCAAAGAAAGCTATTTGTCACTTCTTTTGTCCATGGCAGAGACCTCTCAGTGTAACACAGCAACTTTCAGAATCCATTTTGTCAGCTAATTTGCTCAACCTGAAATCTAATTATGCCACCAGCCTGAAAACCCTTCCGTAGACACTGCAGATTTGCCAGATAAGCCCTGTCAAAACTCACTTGGCAGTTTGGGAGGTTACTGCCACAGCATCTTGCCAAAGCTCCACTTGGCCAAAACCCCTCACAGAACGTGTGAAAAATCACACTGAAAATCGTCATTTATGCCACTGCTCAGCTGCTCACACACAAACCCCAGCATTTTATCTCATGTTGTCAAAGAATTTGAAACTATGGATAATTTATGCCATTCAAAATCTTTTGAAAGAATTGTAATTACTGTTTGCAGATGGGATTGCATTTACAGTCCCTAGCCAAACTATATGCTGGCCACATCTGAGACTTTTCACATTAACCAAGGAGCACCTTTAAGCAGCAGTTCTTGAAAGGTGATACAGGATTCCAGGAAGGGAAAAAAGTTTTCCTGCATATCATCTTGTTTGATAATTTGCAAGTTGCCACAATTTCACACAGACCACAGGTTGAATGATGTGTAGGACAGAGGAATATTAAAATGTGAAGTAACGGCTGCAAAGATTTTTGAAGGGTTTGGTCTTTGCTTCAGGAAAAGCATTAAAAAAGGGCTATACTAAGAAGTTTATATTCCAGGAATGCTTCAAATAGAAAAGAGAGTAACTGTGAAGATGTCTTCACAGGCTGCTTGATGGCTTCCTTGGTAATTAATAATGTGTCAGTTCAACCTTAGACACCTGCAGGATAAAAACTGAACAGAGTATAAAATCTATTAAAGGCCCACTAATCTTATAGGTAATTAAAAGTTCTTTTAGTTGAGCTCTAATACAAGGCATAGTCTTTTTATTGTAGTGTTTTCCATTTTCATTTAAGCTGCCTTTTAATTACAGGTGTGAGCAGAGCTCCAAATGCTGTGATCACAATTTGCATGTCAGAGCTACTGAAATGTTGCTGTCCAGGGCCACCCCTTCAACGTGGCAGCAATGCCACTGGCAGCAGAGAAGCTGCCAGGTTAGCTGAACGTCTTTGGAGGCTGCACAAATATGTGGAAACCTCTTTCTGAGCTATCTTCTGTATTACTTTCACATTCTGTTTAATACTACACACCTAAAAAAGCACGTATGCCAACTGCATAGGTGAATAAGACATATACCCCTTTAATTTCCTGCCTTTCTACTCTAATTAATCATCTTCTATCAGAAAAAAGAAAGCAACCAAAACCCAACAACCCCTCTCAGCGGAAATCTCATGCATAAATTTTACCCAGTTTGAAGTTATAGTTCCCCAAGCAGCTATATTGTGACCACACTGTTCATATATACCAAGGTGTTAACAGCATACACAGCAATGCAAAATACTACCGATGTGGAAGACAGCCAAGATACAGCTATGCAGGGCCCATAATTTTCCATATCCTGCCTACTGACTGTAAAATAAGATTATTCTCCTCCATCTGGAACTGCCCAGCTCTGAATCACCGCAATTACAGCAATTCGTACCACTTCCACGCTTAGTGGGGAGCATCCAGCATCATCACTTTTTTCCTATTGAAAGGCAAACAACATCTCCCACACTTGGTCTCTGCATCTCCCTTCCAGTACATCCGACACTACGGATATTCAAGTTGTCAAACTGTGGTTTCAGCCCCAGCCAGGATGGACCCTAGGGAACTGCAGAGGGCTGCACCCAAACATTTTGCAAAAATCTTACCAATTTGTGTATCCGATGTTATGCTCCTACTTCTCACACTGTTACAATGTACCTCGTGATACCTATTTCTCTGAGAAGTTGCAATTTAACTGTCAGTGCTGCCCTTTTAATCCTCCTTCACCCAGCCAATTATAATTATGGTCCCTTCTTTATGAGCTTTTCTAAGAAGCCTTGACATAACTAACTTCTCTCACATGCATTCTTGACACATATGGTTGTCTCCTGCTGACTCACTATCCAGCACTCTTCACTTAACTCTGCAGCAGCGATTTCTTTCTTTAATACCATTTGTTGACGCTGCATATTCCCTTCAGGACACTGCCACAGCCCATGCTCTTTTAAGTACTTATTTACAGTCCTGAGATGGACAGGGGCCTTCAGCAGTTCTTTGATGAGTTGCCACGACCTTGCCCTGAGCAGCACAAACCTAGAACAAGGTGCTCATGGTTCCCATACAATAGATAATTAAAATATAGAAATGATTAATGTTTAATTGTTTTTAAGATAAACTATCATTATTACATACTGATTTTGTGTTAAACTTCTAGTTTTCATAATCCCAGTGAGAAACTCTGGGTGGAACTGACATGTAGATTGAGAACGTGAAGCTGTGGGAAGAATATTCTTACACCTGATCATTACCTGAAAAAAGGTGAAGTGCATTTCAAACCACATGTAGTTCCAGCTCATGTCTAGTTCCAGATTTGCAGTAATGTATTAGTCCTACTGCCCAAACACTACCACGTATCATTCCGCACGCTACCACCCCAACAATATTATCAAAGTTTTCACTAACCCACCATCCAGATCCTCACAGGGTTTCTTCATTTGATTATGCAACAGAAACTCATGGAGCTCCTGAATATCATCTGTGGATAACAGCTGGGTAATGCTACCATGCACCGGGACTGGCATTTCAAGGACTCCCTAGCTCACCAAATGCAAAGCCACGAGATAGACCTGTAGTCAGCTGTCATAAACAGCATGTCTGGGGTGCCTACAGACAGGGATGCATCCCTGTGGAAACAAAGCAGGAACTGGAAAGGAGAATAAAGCTAAAAGATAGTTAATCTAATCTGTATGTTTAGATGCCTAAGATTAAAAATACAGACTGCTTGGACAACCATACTGCTCCCCTACTGGACCACAGTGCTTCAAACAAACAGTAAGAAAAAGAAAAAAAATAGTAGAAACACATGTGTCCTTCTGAGAAGGCAATTTCCACAATATTTAATTAAAAACTAGAAAAGAATATATGGCATTACACCAAATTCTGAGCAACACAGCCATAGCCAAGGAGAGCCTCACACTCTGTTCACTGAAATCCAGTCTCTATAAATACATAAATGGGCACTGCTCACAAACATGGAGCTAGGGCTCAGGACTTGGTTTTCTAAAGATATATACAAACTCACTTTATTGTTTGGGACTGGAACTCACATCTCTCCCTAGGAAGAGGAAGAGCATAACAGTAAAACCTTGTGCATATCTAAAGAGAGATTTATTCAAGTACTGTTGCATCCATTTCATGTTTCGCAGCGAGACAACGTGTACGTGGAAACCCATAAGAGATTTCTTACAAGGGAGCACGTGACTTTATTAGTGGGATTCTGCAGGCTGAGGCTTATACTCCAATCTAAAATTTATAGCTTAAAAATTCACCACTGCAGTTAAAGAAGACCTCACTTCCCTTTAAGGAGGCTTCTTCCAACAAGACTGCCTGCTTGTGTTCATCTCCTTGACAGCATTCCCTGGAGTATCAGTGATGCTGAGAGCAGAGGAGATGAGGTGTGTGCTCCACCCAAGCACTCTGCACACCAAGCAATGTGTCCCTGGCATGAGGAATTTGCAACTGAAGCCCACCTTTAGAGAGTCCTGGGCACAAGCATTGCTTGCAGCTCATCAGCCACCCACCTCCACCATGAAAGAGCCCACATGCAGCATTTGAGATAAGATGTATTGCGAGACCTCTGCTTTTTTTCTCTACTTCCTGTTTGATTTGGACACAAAGATGCCGTGCTGCAATTAAACTCATTTCTTCGAGGGTGAGACCATGCCTCTGCCTGCCTGCACTGTTCAGCTGGTACATGAGCGGATGTGCACCCCAGGCATGCCAAACCACTGCTGCCTTTGTTCCACTCAGACAAGAGGATGATTATTCCAACAGGACTGAAGTACCACTAGGGACAAACTCCAATCCACTTTAAGGCCAGACCAGAAGCCAGCCCTATGTTCCAAGAAAAGGTCTATTGAAATAAAATAAATTAACAAGAAGAAAATAAAAGTAAATTAACAAACTACAGCAGTATCTGTGATTTACTTAAAAAAGGCAGCCAAATCCAGAGAGTTAAGGGTATTTGTCAGTGAAAGTCTTTTTCTTGCTATGGAAAGAAAACTTACCACAAAGCCAGCTCCTTCGCTATTCTATCTCATCTCATTCTTCAAGCCTTCTTCCTTGTTTTTCTTAATATCCCATTTTTGAAATCATCTGGCTGGGGCAGCCACAAGTTGTTCTATTGTCTCAATGGTGAACTGAAGCAAAAATATTTTCGGTCCTACAGGGCAGCTGTACTGTGAAATATCAGCCAAAACACTTCAGGCTACAGTGGCAACTGAGACACAAAGGTGTGGAGAAAACCTTTCACCCTACTGCCTGAAAAAGCTGCCCATTCTTTGTTTTTTGCTTACAACCCTCTCCTATGGTTATCTAAAAAGTAGCTTGCTGCTAACAGGCTGGGCAGAAATTTCCAGCTACAGCCAAAACTATAGCTCCAAAATGGGGCCCCTTCCATTGAACAGAAAAAGAAGAACTGTCACCTCAGCAGAGTTAGAGCCCTACCCACAGTCAGTTCACATCAGGGGCTCTAACTTCTGCACTCAACCCACAGCCGTCCAGCACTGGGCTCTCAGACTCTCCCCAGACCCCCACTGGCATGGCCAAAGCAGGGGCAGCTGGGAACTGCCCTGCTCAAGGAACAGGATGCTCTTCTAGACCAGATTTTCCCCCTGAAAACCCATGTGGGATTTATTTCCGGCTCTATCCATTGTGTTCTCTGATTCCTTTTGCAAACTGCTACCTGTCCCTTTGTGGTTTTGGCTCCTGCATCACCTTTAAATGCTGCCCTTAAAGGAGTGCAACTGATGTATCTAAGGAGCAGAACTGTTGTGTAGCAGAACTCAACTACCTACAGAACAATCATTTTAGAGGAATTTCTCCTTTATGTATGATTTACACACATACTATTACCTTAATAATTTAGCTCTAAAGGGCTCCAAGTCACCTATCAAGGAAAAGGACAGAATCACAGAATACATTACTGTGCTCCTGCAGATAAGGTGAAATATCCCATGTTTGTACTACATCTCTAACATCAGATAAACAACTAATGCAAAGGGTCTCTAGCACATAGCATTGTACTGTGACTGCCTGAATACTGAACAAATCTTAACCATAGAAGGTACAGCTGTCATTTATAAAATTAACCTTCCTACTTTTTTAGGATTCCCTGCCTTCTAACAAACTATGTGGCCATTCACATTATGAGTTCCAAAACTATCTCCAGAAATTACACATCTAGTCATAGTGGTGAAACACAAGAGATATTAAAGAAATTATTCTTTTCAGCTGAAAACACACAGACATACAGAAACTAAAATATGTTTGTTTTAAATAGATTTTTCTAAGAATCCCCATTGGTTGTCTGATAATTTGTTACACAGTCGTAACAAATGCTAACATTTTAAATTGGCATTTTGATTGGAACATTTTAATTGCAGATAAACAGCAGCAAAAAACCCACCACCCCCATCCTTTCATTAGATATTAAGTTTTTGATCTCAGCAGGCAAGAATGTTTTACAAGCAGGAACATCTCAGTTTTCAGGGTGACAGTCACTCATCTGAAAAAATCAGTTCCACTTGCTAAAGTAAGTTAACTTAGTTTAAATTAATGCAGAGATAGGACAAACAGGAAGGACATTTTTTTGTTAAATGTTTATACTTGTGCAATGCGCAATTGTTTTGGGTTCTGGATTACTAAAATTATCACCAAACCACAAAAATCACAGGCATATTTTATTTTTTGTATTCAAAACTCTCAAGGTCACATCAGTTCTCATGCAAAACTCAGAAAAATCACTGTATCACTTTAGAAGCAACTCACATGTTCAAACTGAATTTACTCGTGCTATACTAGCAGGTGGGCTGGTAAAATCTTGGATGGGGTAAAAAACACCTGTGATGAAAAGGACCATTTGTTACTGCTTTGCAGCAGATTAGCAAAGATTACCCAGCAGAGCATTTGCTTTTTCCAGTCTCAAGGGCTGGATAAACACAAATGATTTCGACACAGCCAAAAGTGGTGCTTAGCTCAAAAGTACGCTTGGAGCTGGGATTAGTAAACTAAGATCTTTATTCAGTACCAGGCAAAAATTAGGCAAAAAACCCCAGGATTCATAAGAACAGCATCCCACCTCACCCTCGCCAGCAGAGGAGGTAGAGACTGAGGGATGACGTGACTCTCTTACTCTCACACCAGCAGATAACAACTTTCCACTGCATGAACCTGCGCTAAAGCCTTCACAAAACCTCACAGGGCACCAGTCCTTTTAAATTCCCTGCCCCTTTCATCTAAAAGCCCTGGGCCTCCTATTACTGAGTCAGGTTGAGAAAACTTCAGGTCCAGTCTCTGCTTTCAGAGAATCTGAATTCCACCTTTCCCCAGCCCTGTCTGCAGGGCATCCTGAGGGGGAGGCACTCCTGGAACTGAAATCCAGGTGCTGGGGGAAAGGTATGACCTGCCAAGACCTGAGGGACCTCTGGACTGGGAGTAAATAATTTGCTAAGAGAGCCCACCTGAGGCTGTGGTTGCCATGACAAATAATACTTTTATTAAATACCAGGCTAAATGGGCATATGAAGTTGTAAACTTTAATGGCATTGAACTAATGCAAACCCTCAGGCTGCTATTAGTCATGCTTCCATTCCAAATAATTTAAAATTTAACTATTTGGATTCGTTATTTTCCTTCAGATAGTGAATATCTGATGAAAGGTGTTCAGCTGGCTGATTAACCACCCCTTTGCTGGCATCCCTGCAAGGATCCCATTAGCACAAGAGAGGCACAGCAGCTATCTCAGCAGATATTTGTGTGTACCTGTCAGCAGGCAGTAAAGTTCCAGCTGCACACCTGAAACACATCCTCCCACTCCTCAGCAGCAGCATGGTAGTTAATACCTCTAAATCTGAAGATTTGCAGCCACTCCAAGAAACTAAAAACTCACTCTTGTAGCTCCTTGCATCTGTATTGACTGTCTGATCCCTGAAATCCTCCTTGGTTTTACTCTCTAAGGTATTATGTAGTCTGCAGGCTGACAGGCCAACTGGATGCATTGCACACACACATTTCCCATCAAATGTCAATGTCCTGTTCAGTGAATGTCACCTTGCTCCCAGCCACCGAGCAAAGGGTGTCCTCACCTACCCTCCTCTCATTGCTCCTGCCCCTTCTCATGCCCCTCTTATTCATTTGCTCAGGGACAGAGGCACTCCTTGTCTTTTCAATATGCTTTGATATATTCACTCTTTTTAGAATGGGATAGACCTTCTCATTTTTGTCCCAGACTTCTCTTCCTAATGAAAAATGTATCTACTAAAGAGGGGAGGAAAGTTCTGAGCATCCTCCTGCGGGTTCCTATGCCTCATTGTATGCACGAGAACACCACTGCCTCTATTCACACAGCCCATTCCCACAGGATGACTACATTACCCCCTCTGCATTAGCAAAATTGCTAGATATCCCCTGAAAAAAATAATAAAAAAATCAGACCTGGCACATTGTACACTGACCTTTTCTTACAGCCCAATGGAGTGGAGCACACCCAAGCCCTGCTGCCTGTCTTGTTTCTGCCAACATTCGTACACCAGGGTGACCCGACTCACCCATGGGACTGGCCTGCCCTTCTGTTAAAAAGATTTTTTCCCTCTGGAGAATGAGCCTTTCCCAGAGCTAGGTTCACCTCAACCTCCAAGCACTCAGCCATAAGAAACGAATTTGCTGACACAGCAGCAGATCTCACACTTAAGGTGTTAATGATTGACACTTACACTGGTTTTTTAGAAGACTTGTCACTTGTGAATATCACACCACAACACTGCCCCACTGTCATTCAGAATCACCTACACCATAGCAATACCCCAGATGAGTGCAAGAAAGCTCTCCTGGACCATCTCAGTCTGGAGACAACAACTCTTCTGCCCTGGTGATTCCCATTTCTTACCTTGAATAATTGTTCTTCCTTTATATCTCTAAAGAAAACAAAGCATGGCTCCTTCCCCATATCTCCTGCCACCCTCATAATCAAACCTTCTGATTGAACTGCTAGGCTCAGACAGAATTTAAACACTGGACTCTTAACCCAACCTGTGTAACCACAGTGTGAAGGTACCAGCACAGGTGAGGTGAACCCTCCAGAGCACCCAAGGTGCTGAGGCTGGAGCGTCACATCAGCCATCTAGCAAGAGCAAGACAGCTTCCAACTGCCTGCCCAGGACCCTGCTGCTGGCTGCAACACCATCCTGGCATGGGACAGACTCACCCAAACCTCCTCATCATGCCTTGTTGAGCTCAATATTCTTTCAGTGAATAAGGAAACTTCCAATTCAGTGATATTTTCATGAGATATCCAGAGAATAAGACTCACAGAAAAAGGAGGTGACTGTTAAAAAGCCTGTTAGGCAAAGGTATTTCATTTTTCAGGTGACATTTTATACAAAATGAGATAGTCTACCTTTTCCTTCATTCAAACATCTCAGAGCCCAGCCTGAAGATCAGTCTACACCAATGTCAAAAATCTTACAAATTTACATTAAAACAATACCTTAATGGGACAAATTAGCTTTTGGTGTGCTTGCAATGCAAACAGCATAGAAAAGCACTAAAACCAGAAACAGCCTTTGAATTTTGCAGGAGGAAATATTTTTCACACTTTATTAGTGGAAAATAAGGTATATTTCTAACAAGCACTTCAAAGACCGCCTTACCCATAAATTTCTGGGTGCCTGTTTAGTAAAGTGGAATGTGAATATCAGTGAAATCCAAGTTATAAACACATGGCTATGGAAAATATACACTATAACCATGAAGATCAACTCTAACCAAAAAGTTCAGATGTTGCTATTTCTAGATATACACACAGTTTTACACTATCTCCTCCATGGTTTAAGGCAGCTTCAAAAATATGATTAGATAGGCTAGAAAAATTAAACAAATCCACTGGAAGAGAGAAGAATGATTTCTTTCTTTACTGTCTTTTATGACATCTGTTACTGGCAAATAACTTCCTATTACACTGTAGTTTTGCCTAAGACCCTGACGTGGATGACACTGGTCTTTCATACACTGAGAAAGCATTAACTTCAGGGGAAAAAAAAGTGTAAAAGTATCTGCTGTATTCACCAAATTTAGCAGTCCACAGGTCAGTACGCCTCTTACAGAATATAAAGACACTCTCATTAATTCCAAGGGGTGAAGGGTTGGTCGTGAAAATCCTAAATATGTTTTACTAATAGAATTCATCTTGTTAATAAGCTGGCATGTGAAACCGTTTTTTCCGGCTGCTGAAAGCAGCTTGTGGTTTGCTTTTATTCTTTCAAACACAATTAGCAAAGCACTCCAGCAGCTGAATAGAACCATTCATTTGGACAAATTATTCCCTGGCAGGGTTTGGGGGTTCTTCCCCCCGCTCCCCCCGCCTCCTTAAATCTCCTCAAAACTCTCAAAAGTCAGAAGACACAAAAGATTGCCTGACATAAATCTCGCCTCCCTATGCCCAAAAAAGACAAGTGAGAAGGACATTGCTGAATAAGTTACATTTTCAGCTTCATAGCTACAAGACTGAATTGCACACTTCTCCCAGCCTTATCTTAGCTGGTGTGCAATCCTAATTAAAAGGCTGACGTAAGGAATACACACAGGGAAGAGTCTGGCATGGATGTTATGGATGAGATGATAAACTTTACGAGCACAGCTACCTCCCATGAAGCTTTTGTAGTTAACTGCTGAAGCTAAAATGGTTGCTCTTGAGTGCACCTTTTCTCCTTTCAGAGGGCTGAAAATGTTAAATAAAACTGAGTTCCCCTTTCTAACAGGGAGTAGCATCTTGCTGATCTATTTAATCTACAGAGTTCATTCTTTCACAGAGATAACTTTACTGGCAAATCAGGCTCCAGTTCCCTACTCCCAGTGCTCATTTTCAGGGTGAAAAAGGCTGTGGGTAGGAAAAAACCCATGCATCCACCTTGTGAACAATGCTGTCATGTAGTTAACACAGCAGAAATATTTGTTTAATTAGTTACATTTTCAGCTTTTAAATGAGAAGAAAAAACAAGCCATGGGTGGTCTGAAACCTCAGTAGAGCAAATATTCCTGGCTGTAAAATCATCTGAGCTCAGAATACTGAGTTGGACATAAAAAAAGCATTTATTGAATCTTAGGCCTGAGTCAGGAACAGAAGGTGCATTAAGAACTTCCAAACTGCACCCCACCACCAATTCATTAAGTGTTCAGCATTATTTAATAAAAATGGCTTATGCATATACTTCAACTGAAACACTGTTTATTCATAAACATTTTTAACTACAGTATGTGTTGGTAATTATTCACACACCCTTTTAGAGACAGCTTTAAATTCTTCCTTCAAGTAATTGCATAAAATTCCCACTGCTGTCTGCCTCAACTAGGCTATAGGTCTGCAAGCAGAGCTTGCCCTGTATTTTGCAATTAAACCAAGGATGCTAGTTGGTTTATAGAGAATAAGACTCCCTGCTGCTAATATCTTGTTAATGCATTAACATCACAAAAGTAAGAAAACTGCCACCATTTGTATAAAAGCAATAAAACAATACTACTGCATGCTTGAAACCCAAATTTGATTGGATTTTTTAAAACATTCCTCCTATTTTTTCTTCTTTTATCAGAGAAGATGATCTTCAGGTAGGCACAGAATAAAATGGTCAGACTCTCTACAAAACTACAGAATGTTTCTTGAAAAAACATGAGACACTTGAATGCTGAAATGATGGCTGAGCAGATTTATTGCTTCAGCTCGCAATTCTTTGGGTTACATTAACATAACAGTAACTGCTTTCACTCTCAGACTGGTGAACAAGCAAACTAACAGTATTTGGTAATGGATTCAGGGGCTGCTGCAATGGGACACTGCAGACAGGGAACATCACCACTGCCCCATGCTGTGCAACCCAAATATTTCTAAGATGCTTTCTCAGAACCTCTCTGCCACTCTTGTTTTCAATGCTATCTAATTAAAAGGTGCTTAAGGAAGCTTCTTACTTCACAAGAGATTCCTGGAGAAGTTTTCTCTTTCCACACTTTCCTGTTCCCTCATAGGGCATAGGTTTTCCCACCTTCCCCATTTCCAAAGCATAACGCTCATGCAGAAACACTAGAAACTTCTGAGCTGGGAAAGACGTACCCAAAACACGTTTTTCTCTTTTCTGTGTGATCTCACAGCTGGAGATGAAGACAGCCAACACTCTTTGACCTTACTCCTCCAAGAGCTGTATGTGTTCTGCATCTGGCAGTGGGACAGCTGCTGCTTTAGGACTTTGCCCTTTCTGTCTCCCTTATCTTTCCTTCTGTCATCTGCTTATTTTCCATTTTTATTATATTCTTTTTTGGTAGATAATGATGCCTTTAGGATTAGAGCTGGCAAGAGGCCAGGACAAAATGGCAGCACTAACGATTTTTGTTTGAGTTAGGGTCACTGTGAGATAATTTAGACTATGGGCCTGGGGCCCCATTTTCCCATGACATTGGAAAAATCCACACAGAAAAGCAGACACACTGAATGCTTCAAATCCAAACCTCCCTAAGCGTCTCCTCTAGGGACACTGCTTGCAGAAAAGAATGAGGATTATATTTCAACACCCATGGATATGACTTGAGATGGGCTGTACTATTGATTATCTTTCTACATAGTTTTTGTTTTCAGGAGCAGAATCCAGCAGAGCAACATCCATCTCTGTCGCATCCCACTCACTCAGCTCAAGGACTTTTCCTTCCCAATCTTTCCTTGGAGGACACAGCTTTGCCTAATGCATACCCAGGACACTTTTTCCCATGTTGCCAAAGAAAGCACATTGAACGGGTGCCCACTACCCAGAAATTTTTCAGAGGGGAAGGAACTGGCCTTCAGTCTAGCTTTTTATTTTTTCCCCACTAGTTTTCAGAATGCTTTTTCCTTCTTAATTTTGAAGGCTGCCCCAAAATGTTTCTCCTCTGAATAGGGCAGCAGGACAATCGGTTAAGGGAATGTGATGCATGTCTTTTCCACTGTCTAAAGTGGGGAAATGTATAATTCATCATAAACGATGCAAAGCAAACCAGAAAGATAAAGGTCACACACTGTTAATGAAGGAACACAGCTATGGGATTTTTTGCTATACTCAACCAGAGACTAAATTTCTTAGAGGCATTTTATTTTACCATTGTTATAAGGCTGTGAAAAAGCAGGTAGGGGAAGCTCTGCTGAGGTCTATTTTATTTAAGCATCTAATAGCAAGACACTCTGCATTTGAAACCAAACCTCCTTCCCCCATAGCCATGATCTGTACCTCCTCTAGAGAGAGCTGCAGATCCCAGTGGCCTCCACCATGGAGGCTGTCTGTGAGCCAAGGGCTGATGTTTTAGATGGCAGGTTTCTGTAGCAGGTGTACACAGATCACAAGATGTTCTCTGTGTCCCATCAAGAACAGATAGGGAAGCAAAAAGAAAGCCAAATGGGAAAGGAAGAACAGGAAGAGGAGTAGGGGAAGAAGCAGCAGGAGGAGGCCCATGCGGCTTGCCTGGCCCTAGCAAAGGCTTGAGGTTTTGTGTGAAGGAGTGCTTGGAACCAGGTGAAGGACCTTGGATCACAGGTGGAAATGGGACACAGGGAGAGGCAGCCATCAGAGCCAGGCAGAAGGTCAAGGATGAGACGGTAGGGAGCCAGCCCCCATTGCTGGTCCAGGAGAGCCAGGAGCACTGACAGCACACACAGGAGCCATGCTGTGAGGAATTACAACAGAGGACTTCTGGCAGTGGGAGTGCAGCTGTGAGGGGGGTCTCTCCAGCAAGCACATCAGCCTGCAAAATCTCCCCCATGCTGGCAGGGGAACTTGCTCTCCCCTAGATCCAATTCTGGTTGACAGAATAAACACCCAGAACAGGACTTGTACCTATGCAGCCCCAATGAACACTGCCCAGGGTTTGCAGTGGGTCCCCAACCTGAAGAAGAAAAAAGCATCCTTTTGCCTGCCTCCAAACTGCCCACAGATAGCAGCCTGAGCTCTGAGAAGTATAAGGCTTTTCTTATTTGGGGAGATATCACACTGCCCAGACTAAAAGAAAACCACAACACTGCAGATGAATGGATGTAAAGTATTTAAAATCACATTTCTCACCAACCACAACCAAAGGCACATAGCAGGTTTTCAAAGGACATAGCTTGCTAAGTGAAATCTGCAAAAGGACACATGGAGAGGAAAGGGAGCAATAGCACAAATTAAAGTCCCATGGCCTTCTTCAGAACTCATTTATCAGGTTCTTCAGAGCAGCACCTTGAAACTGTGAGGTGGGGTTTCTCCACTAACCCAAGACAAAACATGCCAACAAAAGACTAAGACTAGATTTTGAAAGTATCACAGGAATAATATAAACCACTGTTCTGATTTAAATTTAACAGTTTAGGTAAAATTTTTAAATGTAATACATTAAAGTTCTAAGAAGCACAAATTTTCTAAAGGTAGCCAAAGTTATACAATAAACTGCAGGAAAGGTTATTTATTCTTTAACATAACATTCAAGCACAAGGTGATGAACTAAAGATGGACACAATGCTTAAAGCAAAAGGGATGAGATGGAAGCCTAAGTTAAAGCTGGAAAATTAAGGGTTTGGGTTGCTTTCTTAAGTTTCTGGATGTCATTTCCTATAGCTAAGGACTGACCAAACTCTCTTCAAGCCTCTTTTCTTTATAAGAGTATTTGGAAAGTTGACACTACACCATGGAGAAGGCTGACTGCCTGGGAAGTACTTGTATCAGCATGCAGAAATCCCTGCAGGAATGTGCTATACAATTTTGCCTCCACAGATGACTTTTCTATGAAAATGCCTAACGAACTAGTTTATCATTAGCTCAACACTAGCTCAAAAGCAATTTTCAAAGGCATTTTCCTCCTACATTTTGAGAGGTTAAAAAAAGGCACAGTTTCCCATGTCCACCTCTGGAAAACACTGGCGTTTCCCAAGGCTTAAAGCAATTAGCTTTAAGGACTGTTGATACCCTAGACAGTTCAAAATAAAAACAGCAACTACTTTAATATTCTTTTTTGTGAAATAATATCACTTTTCTCACTCACATCAGGAATGACTTCATCGTATGCAATACAGATAGCGTGACTTTCTGAGACTGGATTCTAAAATAAATTTAATTATTGGGAGAAAACAAAAAAGAAGGCTGTATTTCTTTGCCTGTTAAGAAGACTTCTATAGTAGAGGTAGAGTGAGAGACACCTGCCTTTGCCCAACCTTTCAGCTGATGAACTAGGAGATGAGTACAAGACAATTGGTCATGGATGCTGGTGCACAGATATAGGGTACCTAGACCAAGCCTATCCTTGTAATTTGCATTATCCACAAAAAAAAAAAAATTAAAATTATGTGCGCAACGGCACAGTTTTGCAACTGAGCCCAGGTGATTCTGTCCTGATAAGGTCTTGATAAGGTCTCTCTGTGATTTCTGCTGTAATTAGGACCATGTTTTTCAAGATGCTATGATCTGAAGAGTCAGGTCATCAAGTACTTACATAGTCATCTTCATGAAGACCTTGCTTCTGAACAGAACTTTTCACCTCCAGGGAAAACTTTTCAAACTCAGGCTTCACAGTCCTCAGCAGGGTGACAGTTTGGAGGTATGAGTATGCTTTCTTGGCTTCAAGGTCATGTTTGTCTCCTCTTCTCCAAGAGCCATTTCCTAAAGAGGGAAACAAGCATATTTCCAAACCAGGTACCATTTTAGGATTCCTTTTTCCACTCAAAAGTCCCCTTTTCTGATCATTGGAGAGACAGTAAAGTTCAAAGGAAAACACACCCTTCTTCAAGGTGTGCAAGGAATAACTAAGAAGTAAATGTGCACACCAAAGGACAGCTTTACTCCCATGCTGTGTTTGCTTATTTTAAAAGGGAGGAATAAATCCTAAGTGTGACATGGCATATTGGAGCCAAACACATATGCCAGATCCCAAATGCAGAGATAGATAAGTTAGAAGAAGTGAGGGAGGATTCATGCACAAAGTTTTTGTCACATGTCACTCCTCTTAGACAGTCAGAAAGGCACCAGTAAAGTCAAGAGCATGATCATCACCCCGAATGGGAGTCAGATGGTGCAGCTCTCCCACTGTGGTCAAGGACAAAACCATGTGTGCCATGGCTGCCAGACCAGCCCTGCTTTTAATGGGAGAGGAATACATAGAAATAAAATGGAATCCTGCGCCTACGCTGTATTTACACATGTTTTGTGTCACAGCAAGGGAACAATTTAACTCAGACCACCAGTAAAGAAACCACATTTTTAAAAAGCAGGATAGCTGATTGGCTGTTTATAAGGAAAGAAGTCCTTCTTACAAACATACCCTGGCCTTAGCAGGCCCTGAGATCCTGATCCAAAGCTTCAGGAGGTCAGTGGAAAGGTTTATGTTGTTCTGGAGCAGATTTTGTGCTATTTGATGTAAATGATAACTAAAAAAGGCTAGAGGGAACAGCGGTAGCCCTAAGCAGTGAGCCTTTAAAGGTTTACAAGTAATTAAAAGCTAGACAGCCTTTATTTTTTGAACAACAGCAACAAAGCCCATTATGGCTAAATGAGCCAAGACAAAACTAATGCTAAATTCCCAAGGTGACCTGGAGGCACACAGGAACCTGAAATCAGAGAGAATGTGGTTATTTTGCTTGGGTTGAGGATCATATTGTCATTGTGTCATTGGACAAGGAGAAGCAAGTTGTAGGGATGATAAGGGAGATGGAGTACAGGTAAAAAACCCATTGTGCTCCCTGCACAGTGTTTCCCAGCTGCACCACACAGCTGCATGAACAAACTCTTGGATCTGAAGCAGGTAAACAGAGCTTGCTTTTTGTCCTCCCAGCACTGCTGTTGGGACTTAACTGGAGATTTGCTCTGCTTCCTCAGAGAGCACAAGGGAAGGAGTAGAGGCCCTGCACTTCTCTGGGGGATAAACGCTTTCTCCTGCAGTTTTTGGGTCCAGGACAGCTCCTGTCAGTCTCCACACAAGGCAGAGGACACAGGAGCACCTTTCCCACATCTCTTGTCCACCCTGGGAAAGTCTTATTTACCACAGCCCAGCATCACCTAGGACTGTAATCTTTAGACACAGCAGGAACTTTGCTATTTTTTTTTTAAGTGATTTAATTTTTTTTTTAGGAAGGAGGTCTAGATACATATGCCTTGGTTGAGGGATTTATTTCCCAATACAAGGTCAAAATCACTTACACAGAACCACATTCATGACACCCAGAGAAGACACTGGATAGCAACTAACATCTCACATCTCACTGTCTGCTTTGGCCACTCTCCCCTGCAGTGCCTGCACCTGACCTCTTCACTGCTTTCAAAGAGAAGGAAATGCACATCTGGCAGTTGTAAGCAAGCATATCTTGCTACCTTCCCCAAAAGAGAGTACAAGCCTTGCAGAAGCCTCAAATCCCCAAATCTGAACTGCTTCTGCCCCAGCTGGGCACCTGCATTTTGGAGGTGCTGGATTCAAGGAGTACAGCAGAGACTGCAGCATGGAGGGCTTAGCTATAGCTTTGCATTTGCAGATGGATATAGCAAAAAAGCATGACATTATAGACATTAAAAAAAAATTTTAAAAAAGGTGGTAATGCTAGTAGAATGTAACTTTCTGTCCTGGACACTATACATGTTCCTTCTTTAAATCCTGACACTGGGACTGGGGAAGGTTCACTTGCATAACAGCGTTCCTAGAATAATTTACATATTTAAATTCCTTCATGGAGTATTTCGTGGGAGGTCATCTTGTTACAATACTTGTGTACAATTATTGCAGTCTTGGCATTTAATAAGCCTGGTCTGAAAAATTAGAAATATTCAGAACAGAGGGCAACAATGAACTGCAATAAAGTCATCTGAACACAAAGACAGTGCCAATTGCCCAATCACACCCACTCCTAATTTTTATGAAATACAAAACCTAGTATCTCCAGGCACTGAGAACAATGATTTTTGGGAGAATTTCTCTACACTTCTCCTGTGTTTGCTTTTCACATGCAATGACCATCTGTGCAAAAGTCAACTTCTGATGCACAGTCATTTCCGACTACATGGGAAACATATCCACAAGCAGAAAATTGGTTTAAAACAAATGTCAGGAAATGCCACATTCTAACTACACTACATCAGGAGCCAGAAATTTTCATCCCTCAGAAAAGTTACAAGAAGACTGGACTACCTGTGATGCAAGGGTGGGTGGTAATGAGGCTCCCACATTGGCTTTGATCTTGATCTACAACTTCATGTTTTAGATATTTGAGTGATTGACTTCTTACCTAGTAAAATTTGGCATTCTTTAGCTAATCTTGATATAAGTAGCATAATCTGTACTTCTGTACATATCTAGACTTCTGAATTTGTACAGTTACATACCTTCATGATACAGTCACACAGCACTGTTTACTGTGAAATAATTTCAGGGGTAGTAGATGAGTAACAGAAAGCTTATGCAAAAGAACTTCCAGTTAACAGATTAATTTTTTTAAAATCATCCTTTTTTAAATTCAGTTGTTTCTGTTAGTCAGCCTTTGCAGCTTTAAGAAAGTTAACCCCCACACTTTGCTTTTTTTCTCAACTTCCACTTGGTTTTTAACATGAAATGAATTTCTTATTGTAGTGGATTAGTTAAAGCAGTCTGCACAGAGGAAATTATTTTCTCTACATCTGCAAAAGAATCTGCTCCTTTTAAGAGCCACTTTATATTTCAACAAAACCTGCCCTGGCTTCAGCCATCTGATGTTTGATCTCACCAAACACATAGCTCCAATATTACTTTGAATTTAGGTGAGACAGCTGCACCCGCTGAGAGCAGGTATAGTCCCTGCCATGCACTGGTGCAACATGCAGTTACAATTATATTTTGGCATGCAGGTGTATTAGGTATATTTCAAAAAGAAAATACATTTAATTTACATTTTGAAGTCATATTTTAGTTCGACAAAAATGACTCCTTTTACTTATGGGTGTAAACAGACACTTTAATTCACTCTGCTCTAGAAAATTTGGGCTGCCCGTGTCCCATCCAGTGCTTTCCCTTTAACACAGCATGGCTGAATATTTTTGCAGACAGAGTCTGTTATCAAAAGATAAATAAATTAGATGTGTAGATGTCCCAGCACAGAGGTGATTTCTGAGGCCCAAACCTTGCAGCTGCCCACAATGGTGGCTGTTGCTAATTACTCCTTTGAGCCACCTGCTCAGCCCACAGGTCACCAGGCTGCCAGGAATGCCCCTGCCCTGAGAGCTGGCAGTCTCAAGGCTGGGGATGGGGTAAGTCACCTAGACCTGAGCACACACACTGCAGAATGGGGTACCCACACCATAACCAATGTTTCTGTCTGGAGCTATTTCTCCAAAAAGTAATCCCTGTAGCATATTTGGCATCTTGTTACCCACCCAGGAGTGACTATAGCCACAAGGTCTGTTTTATTTCCTGCAACACCACAGCCCAAGTGGAAGATAACCGCAACAACAGGGAGAGACAGTGGTGTTTTCTGGGACTCAGTGCTGCATGTTTTGAGGCTAACAAATCTAAAAATACTACCAAGCTTACAAAAGACTTTGCAACACACTTGGGCAAGAAAAACATTACCATATGATGAGCTGTTGAAGAGTTCAATATTGAAGAAAGCATAGTCCCCGTTGGTCATTCCTTGCCGATGAGCAGCCAACATGATGTTCCTGATAGTGTCACCACTTGCACACATGATTACAACTAGAAGAAAATGAGAAATAAAGATAAGAAGCAGCTCAAGAACTTCAGAGAACACCATGTGATGCAAGAATGCTGCCAGAGACACTGACCCCAGCTGTCCTCACAGTTTTGCAACAAATATGAAAACACAGATTGCAAACAAAGCTGATTTCCCAAAGAACTGACAAGACAGGAAGTGAACACAAAAAGGCTTTCTCTTTCCTTGAATCCTCTGAAGATAATTAAATAGATCCTCTGTGTGGTCAGGGTTTTTTACCCCTGCAGAATGTCATAAGTTCTGGCTCCAAATTCCTTTACCTACAGGTATTTGTACACTAGACCACAATCACAAGCTTCTGTTGTTATTTCTAAGCAGACATAAGACAAAGATGGAAATACCATGACTTACCATTTCCATTCCATTGAAGAGTTTGCTGTAGACTGAACTTGCCTACACCTCAGCTACCTAATATTTGGGTACCTGGCCTAGATTTTGCTGCCTCTGCACTTAAGGGAGAGCAGCACCTGTGCAGCAGGGACAGTGGTATGAATTTTTCTAGAACATAACTTCCTCTCCAGAGACCATGCAATAAGCCCAAGCAACAACCTGTGATGGGATACCTAATGTTAATAAATGGAAAAACCAAGCACCATTTTATAAGCATGAAGATTAAAGGTGGGTACAAACACCACAGATCCCCATTTCTCATGGGCCAATAGCTAAGCAGAGGCTCTGCTGCTACAATGAAACCTACAAGCCTACAGGAGTGCCCCTGTGTGATAACTGTGGTTGCTAGGTCTCACTGTGATAACTGTGGTTGCTAGGTCTCTTCCCAGATCTGCTGGGCAGGGGGTCTACTGCCCTTGCTATTCCTTCCTTCTGCAAAAGAAAAGGAGAATCCCAACAGATGAGGTCTTCAATGTCCCGGAGAAAACTCCCACACAGAGCAAGTTACACTACAAGCTTTTACACCAGTTTACAAGACTACAGGTATGAAGATCCTGATATCAGAGGGAGGAGCAAAGTTTTTTATCAGCATGTGCTTCAGGAGTGTATCCTAAAGCAGAGATATAAGAGATTCTGTCAGAACGGTGATTCAAAACCAACTGCATGCACATTTCCAAGAACGCCGTCACGCATGGCAGGACTCAAAAGCTGCAATAATGTACGCAAATATTTTCAACCCAACAATAAAAATGAATCAAAACCACATTTGGCTCTTCTGGGTGGAAGTGTTTTCTATTATAAGAAATGAAAACGCCAAACAGGCCAAATCTTTTTGCACACAATGAATCTTCTCCCATCGCCTTTCTGGTTGGATGCCATCACAGGCATAAACCTCCAGATGTGCCGCTGGGGTGAGTCATATTCAGTACAACCCCACGCTTCAGGAGAATTATACCCTGCATAGCTCTGTCCTACTGATTATGGCAGAGTAATATAATAATTTCCAGAGCAACAGAGCAAGACATATTTCATTATCATTGTGAAGTATTATAGCATGAAGGCAAATGAACAAGAAAAAATTTTTCTTACAATAAAATTTGGACCAAATATTTTCCAGATGCACATCAGGAATGAATTTGTCTCACTGTTCTTAATTTCAGTATAGGTGAGATTTCCTATTGAAATGCTTCCTTGCTGCCCTCCCAATTCTTCCTTGACTCTGCCTTTGTAATCTGTAGATGGAATCAAAGCGATTCCCATAACACCAATAAAAGATGTTGAGCAAAAGGAATAAAAGAAAGAGAGTGTGTGAGGAACTACTTTAACATACATTAAATCGTATTTTGTAAGCCTCTAAAGGAATGTAAGGGAAGTAATATTAACTGTTTGAAAGGGGTTTCTAACCCAGCAGGAAAGCAAAGATTACATATTTCAAGATTCTGAAGCAAACAAGCCATGGATATGTTTCTCACAATCTTCCAAAAATATAAATTATGTATTTAATCTGCATCTGTACCTTACCATTGTGTACATACAAAAGTGTATGTGCAAACTCATACAAAATATTCTCCCTCCAACATAAGAGACACAGACCACAGTAATTCTAATACTAATATGCTGAATTTATTGACTAGGATTATTGACTCATCCTGAAAATACTTTAGAGTTTAATTCCAGTTAAAAGGAATAAGCGTTCCCTCTGCTACACACACCCCTTGCACTACATGCTTATACATTAAGCACAGGCCTGCATTTGTGAACCTTACAGTAAACCTGAGCCTACAACATGATCTCTACAGCAGGCTTACCTGAGCCTGTAAGGAAGCCTGAACTACTAATCAAACAAATTGTAGACAAGCACTTAACATTAATTATCATATTTTCATCATTATATTTTGTGGCTCCAAGACTTCAGTCATTTCACATGGCTCCAGGGACTGAACACGCAGTCCCTGGTACATGGGGTGAATGGGTGAGTGTGCCTCTTCCTCCCAGACATCTGAGAGGACAGTGCAAACCCCCAGCCAGCAGCAACCTAACCCCTGGGGCCAGCCTCTGTCCTGCTTCCCACAGGACAGCTGGTGGGGCAGTTGCTTTCTGGGAGAGTTTCAAGCAAGAATCCTGTATCTGCTCGAAAGCCGACTCCCAGTCAGGGAGTTCAGTGAAGGCTGACCATCAGGTGGGACCCCAACAGCAGAAGCCCTTGAAAGCTACAGAAGGTGAGGACTTAGAGCCAAGAACAGTGTCACAGCAGGTGAGACACAGGAGTCATTAAAAATTGGAAACTAACCAAGCAAAAGTATTTCTAGAAAGTGCTCTGGACAGAGTGCTGCTGCCCACAAGTCCTGCTGTCCTGCTGGGGGGGGATCTCCAGCGAGTACCCAGAACAAATAAAGACTTTGATCTTCAGACCTCATCTGGTGCACCCTCCACATGGTGTTGAGCTCTTAAAATCTGAAAGATGCCATGAGCAGCAGGGCTGAAGGAATCTGCCATGTGAGTCCTGCAGTCAGCCTTTAATGTCAGAAAGGCACAAGTGGAAGATGGAGTGCCCCACTTGAGTGGCAGGAGTCAGAGAACAAATAAAGAGGTGAGATGGAAGGAGGGACCACACAGGGCACAATGGGGAACAAGAAGAGGGCTGCTTCTGTTCAGTCATTTGCAAGTTGCAAGAATTGTGAAAGACGAAATGTCTCAGCTCAGCATAGCATTTCAGACCAGGCTGAAAGCAAGCTCTCTTCCCTGATTGTCAGCATGGTGTGAAGGCTGGGGCTGGGGTGAACACTTGTCTTTTCCTGCTGCAAGCATGCTGTAATGCTCTCAGCATCAGGAAAGCCACACACACACACTTGACAAGCATCTTTCCCCACACTGTGGTTTCCTCTAGCACTGACACATTTATTTCTCTCCATTCGTTATATTTTCTCAAATGATACTTAAAAGGAAAGCCCTATTTAAAGCACCTGCTTCAGTGAATAGGGAATTAAAAGCCCTATACTGTTAGACCTCAGTTATCTCACACACTCCTGCATGATACTGATTTCACAGCAGCGTAACATCAGCAGTGCAAGGCTGCTCCATCCACAGCCTACAGCACCATAATACCAGTTCTGCCTGCCACACACAGCATGATTGTTATCTGTCCAATTCTGATGCTATTTTATCACTCTACAACAAGGTATGCAAGAATTGTACAAAGGGCTTTTTACATCCATGGCTTTCTTGGAAAATACCTAAAGACTTTAACTTCACACTTCAATTCACTCCTAGAATACATATTTTCCTTTTGCATGACTTACTGGGGAAGCCTGTGGCTGGGAAAACCCTCTAACAAGAAAAGTGTTTCTGATAAGCCCATATATCAACCCATTGCTAGGCAATATCTCACCTTAAAGCACATCTAACTACAAAACTGCACCTTGCAAAGCACTTGGCTTTGCTGCTCCATGATGCAAAGTCAGTTCATCCAGCCCAGACATGACTGTCCCAGATGTTTTACAAGCCATTTATCTCCACGGTGTCTTGCTAACTGTTGGTGACAATATCACGGCATGCGCTCAGGTGTTTAGCATGCACACATTCCCTGAAATTGCCATTTCCCCTAAATGCATCTATTATTTACGATGTACTTGACGGCGTTCAGTGGCAGAAGTCGTGAAAAGGTCTCCCGCTGCCAGGCACAGTGGGGTGAGAGGAAAACGTCTTTGTTTAGTCCCTGAACTTACACAGTATCACTGCAAAAATCTCAGAGTAAACAACAGATTTGCTGCCCTGCAGACGCGGATAATGATGGGTAAACCAGACCGCCAGCAGAGAGCTGATTTCTTACCATGCCACAAAGCCCTCCTAAGGTGGTTCCCTAGGGCAAACCTCCCTCTATACCGTTGGGAGGCAAAACTCAACCTCTGTGGGCAGAGTTTTGACTCCGGGCTGCTGTTCCCGTCCGTCGGAGGATGCCTGGCCCCGGGCTGCCGCCGCTGCACCGCAGTGGGCTTCCCTACGGGCGGGGACGAGCCGTGACTCTTCCCCTCCTGCAGGTCCTTCCCTCCGCGGGATTCCCACCGCCCCAGCCGCTACCGAACGCCATGGAGGAGCCCTGCGGGGCACTCCGCCGCCACTCACCCCTCTCTCCCGTCTGGAGAGCGCGGACGACGTCGTCGATGTCGAGGTGCCGGCTGGTCTCGTCGAAGCTGTGCACGGCCATGTGGAAAGCCTCCTCCTGAAAGACCACATGGACGCCCTCCATGGCGAAGTAGCAGTTGCGCTCGGGGTTGCTGTCGCTGTAGAGCAGCGTGGCCCGGTTCCACTGGTGGTGGCGGAAAAGGGCCAGCAGCATCTCTCCCATCTTGGCGTAGGCGGGCGCGACGCGGGTGAGGTGCGAGTACTCGCCGCCCTTGGCGCCGAAGCCGGCGGCCAGCGCGCCCGCCGACAGCATCGGCACGTCCCAGTGCGCGGCCAGCCGCGCCACCGGCGCCGCCGCGTACTCGCACACCGGCCCCAGCAGCAGGTCGGGGCGGCGGCGCTGCAGGGCCACCATGTCCACCAGGCTGAACAGGGCGCGGTTGCCGCACGCAGAGTCCTCGTAGGTGAGCTGGAAGGAGTAGCCGGGCGGCAGACCCGCACCGCTCTCCCGCAGGCTCCGCACCGCGTACTCGATGGCCGGCCGCACCCGCCCCAGCGAGAAGAGGTAGGCGTCGTCCTGCGGCAGCAGCACCAGCACCCGGATCAGCTTCTCCTCCTCCTCCTCGCCCGCGGGGCCGCCGCCCAGCGCCGCCCGCGCCGCCAGCACGCAGCAGAGGCTGCCGAGCAGCCAGGGCGGCATCGCGCCCGCCCCCCCGGAGACGCCCGAGCTCCGGCAAACTTTTTGCCCCCCCTTCCCCGCCCGCCTCGAAATTGTTCGGTCGTGCTTTATTTCTCAGGTGTTTGGCGGATTCACAACCGGCCCCTCCCCACCCCTCTGGCGGGTCACGGACGGAGCATCTCGGCTCTGCTTTTCTCGTTCTCTTATAGATGGACGACTATTACTCTGATCACTTTTTCCCCCACGCCGGATCCCCCCGCGGGACTGCCGGGCTGCGCCCTCCCCGCTTAAGTAGCGCGGGAGCGGCGGCGGCGACTCCGCACGCCCGGCGCGGCGCGGCCGGGTTTGTGCGCAGGGAGGAGCCGGCCCGGGCGCTCCCTCCCGCCCGCCCCCTCCCTGCGGCCCCCCCGCCCCGCACACCTCCGCGGCCGCGCGGGGGGTGTCCTTATCGCATACATCTAACACTGATGTGTATGTTTCGCCTACCTTCCTGCTCGGCTGCTCTCCCTTGCCAATCGAGTCCCCGCAGTCGGGCCCGGGGAGTAAAGGAGCCCATTGCGCTTCCATTTTTTTCTTAAATAATTTTGGGGGATGTTACAGACCGCTTAAGCCGTCCTTTACTGCTTGAGGAAGGCTTTTGAGGCACCCCAAGGGCTATGGGCGCTCGGCAGGGCTGGGGGATTTGGGGAAGGAGGAGTTGCAGCATCAGCACCAGGGGATGCGCTGCAGCAGAGCACAAGCAGGGCTGCCCTGCTCCCATCTCCTCACCCCAAAAGGTGGCCATGCACAGCATAAGCCTATGGGGAAGTTGACGGTGGATCTGTGGCCACTGCCTATGTCCCTTTGGGATCTTTCTCAGCCCCCATGCCAAGAAGGTCTGGATGCCGGGTTTTGTCAATTCCCACTGTGTTGAGAGGCAGTTTCATGCCCCAAGCAAGAGAGGTTAACATCACTGAAGGAGAGGTCTGAGATTATTTTACTGGAAAAAGAGAACTTTTAGAATTACTGGGACAACCCTGCCTAGTCCTAAGAGCATCCCTGTTGAGTTCTACTCACTGGCTTAAAACTGTTGTGCTTCAGATTTTGTTAGCCTTTTCTGGAATAAAGTGATGCGAAGTGTGCAAGATGTTTTGTGAAAGAGGCTTTGGAACACCTGATGCTTTTTGACTGCAACAGCCAAAAGAATAGCGCTCTGTGGAGCTTTGTGTGCCCTGTAGCAGCACGCATCCTGAAAGCCAGAGCAGGGCTGCACATTTTGATGTTTTATCGTTGCTAGAGAGTGCCAGGTTTGTGTTTGAAAGGGGAGAGAGCTGCTCCTGGCTTTACAGAAGGGGTTTGTTTAGTTCAGCACAGAGGTCGTTGTCAGGGCAGTATGTGTAAACTTAACTTTTGTTGCTACCTTTGCTGTGCAGGCTGTGAATGGGAAACCTGCACTCCTGTGGTGACCATCTGCTCACCTTTAAGATGCCTCAATTAAATAAAGCAAGCTCAAAGCGCTTGTGCAATTACAACAGAGAAGTGGAATGAAAACAGCAGATAACATGATGAACAGAAATAATCATCAACATTTATCTAACAAGGCTCGGTAAAATAAAGAAACTCAGAAATTCAAAGATGGGTAGTGTCTCTGAGAAATGTGCCTCTTGTAGTTTTATTTGATTACTGAATCAAACTTCAGAGTGTTCTTGAAGATTACATAAACATCCACCCTGGTGAAGCTGGTTTTGTGTGTTCCTGTGCTGTAAGTTATGTCAGGCATTTTTTTGTTGTAAATGACTCCATATAACATAGAGGAGATTAAGCAGAATGTTACAATATACAACACGCCAGCCATCTTTACCACAAAGCATGCAAAAACATTTTCTTAAGACACATTTTGAAATGCTGACCTTTGTAGTCATTGCTTTATGGTGATCCAACAGATGTGTTTACACCAAAATCTGGTCAGATCTCTCTTGATTTCCTTCTTCCCCCAGCAGAATATCTTTTTCATTTTGCATGAGAAAGACATTTTACATGTGAGCTCCACATTCTCCTAGCTGTCTTATTTGAGCATTAGCTGTGTAAACAAAACAGAAGAGATAGTAACCCCATAAATCAGAGGGCTGCTGCCCCTTTACACAGGCTGTTCCTTGTGAGGTAAAGTACTGCTGGGAATGAATAAGAGTGGGAGAAGCAGAGCCAGCATGAGGCAAATCAAGAAACAAAAGGCATCTAGCCAGTACTGTGTAGCAGTAGTAGCATCAGAGTCTTATTTCAGTGTTTTCATAAAAACATTTGGCCCACAGTATGTGGCTCCTGCTCACCTGAGTAACTGCATTTAGTGTTATGGGAGTCAGTGTCTCTGTGGGCCTAGAGTGCTATAACCATTTCTGTTCCTCTTCGCCCTAAGTGTTTTTGTAAAGAAGAATCCCAGCCTGTGATGGACTTATTTTTCTGAGCCAAGAAGTTATGCATGAGAATTTAGTTGTTAATCCCAATTCAAAATGTCACTTACTACACCATCATCAGTTCACTTACAGTATTTTCCATAGCTGTAAATTCAACATTTCTCTACAGACATTATTTTTTTCAGCTACATAAATGCTTTTTAATAGGAACAAATCCTGCAGTTGCAGATTTGTAGCAGGCAGAATGCCCACAGACTGCAGTGAGAAGAGAGATTTCAGAATAGCCCGTTAAGGACTAAAGTAATTTCAGACACAGGCTATTTTCTCCCCAGAAATAACTCAAACACAAGTCAAGAATCACTTGACTTGCTCCAGCTAGCATTAGCAGCAGCTTGAGCTGCCTGATGCCAATTCAGAATTTTTTTCACAGATGGGTTCGCTGAAAACACAGTCCCACCTACAGGCTGAAAAGATGAAATGCTTTAGCATTGCCTATACTGCAAATATACGCTGCCACTCAGACTTGCAAACTCTTTCCCTGTTTTGCAAGGTCTATTATCTTCTTATTCTAAGGAATCTATACTCTTTTGGAATGCACCTAAAGGATTTCTAAATGCATCATGATGTATCTTGTGTCCCTTTTTGTGTTCTGTGACCTTACCTTCATATACGTCTGTTATGTAAAAAATGAACATGGTTTTCAGGTGGAAATACTGCAGCATTAAAACCCAAGATGAGCCAATCTGATGCTAAAAAAACAGATGGAAATGTGATTTTTTTTTTCCTTGTAAGTGACACCAACCTCTGTGGAGATATAAGAACCACAAGGTCACAAAAGTGCACACAAAATATAGATGTACATACATACAGATATATAGATATATATAGAGAGATATATATATAGAGAGAGATATATATATTCACACATGCATAGTAATAACACTTTGCTACTGTTGCTATCTGAACAGCCTCCACCTCACAGCAGAAAGTAAAGGCAGGCAGGTAGATGTCCTTTTTATTTTATGAATGAGATGCTAGGTTGCAAAAGACTGGCCCCACTCTGCTCTTTTCTGTTATTTTCCATAGAAAATAAAGGTTAAATTTCTTGTCATGAATGTTTAAGGAGGAACAATATTTCTTTTCTGTTGCCTGCCACTCCAGACAACATGCAACATGGGCAAAATGCAACATGCAACATGGGCAAAATGTAGCTTTATACACAGTAAAGACTAGTTACATTAGTCATTAGTGTTTTACAGAACACTTGTGTTTCAACTGAAGCCTATGAAAGAACATAATGGTGAGAAGTTGACATCACAACCCTCCAGATAACTTTTATTTCTAAGAAAGATGTTTTTGCAATTATTTTCACTTAAAAAAAGTATACCTACATTACCTATTTTGCAATCACTTGTAGTCAGGATAGTAATATTAAAAATGCAACTATTGCATTTTTTAACAGTGTAACCTTATACATTACCTTGAGTCATACTGCCTCTGCTAAACTCGCTTTCCTCTTCTGAGATGTTAGAAAATATGCACTTTGTTCAGGCAACCAGTTTCTGGTTTTAGAGGCAATATCTGGATATAGATAATGTATGGGTATAGAACAGACTTTTTTTGCTAACTAATCTAAATTAGAAGGATTTAACTAAGCTAAATTGGCTTGGATCCAAGTTGTTCCTGTGATTTTCACTTTTGTTTTCATTTCCACATGTCTTAGATAGGTCAGCACTGGATGGTCACTGGAATGCACAGGATGGTGGCCACCTTGCTCCTCATGTACATCTGTCTCCATCAAACAGCAGTATCATAGTTTGAGATAAAGAGTGAGTGGTGAAATACAAACACCAGCTGTACTTTACCAATATAATGGCATTTCTGTCCAGAGGATTTTAAAGGTTTTGGCGGGCAAAGATCTTTTCTGCTTGAGATCTAGTAACTCTACAATCAGTACCCATATTGCTTGTAAAAGGATAGTTCAAAATACTGTCATGGTGTCCCTCAAAAAAAGAGTTGGGATCAGACATCCCAGACCACTGACAACCAAGGAGCTGCACTGCTGTTATGTGTAATCTCAAGACAGGAACTGTTCCAAAGTCTACTTTCACATGTATTCCCATATAAGAGGAACAGAAGTCTCACAACATAAAGAAACCAGACACCTATGCTTTGTCTGGATATTCAGCCCTGCAGAATGCGTCAGTTTATACAGTAATATTGCCCCAGGAACTGATTGATCTTTAGAAGTTTTCTGAGGCAAAATGTAGATTTCTTTTTTTTTTTAACTAAATCAGCTCATTGGTATGGTTTGTGGTTGTGTTGGCACAGCAGAGCAAGACACCTGAAACAAGAGCAGCAAAATGCCAGATATGAGAGACAGGAACTTCTTAGTGGAAATTAATACTGAGATCTGTATATGTCTTTACTCTTGCATGTTAGTTAATGATTAAATTACAGGGAATGCATAGAAAAAACATTTTTAATACTATTGACAGACCTTATTCCACTGAGCTGATACAAAAAAAAAATTAAAATATTTAATTAAACTAAATAAATTATATTAAATAAACTTGTGCTTCATGAGTCCTGTAATTTCCGGTTTATTAAAGCACTAATGTGATTTAAAAAAAATTAATGTATGGACTTGGTGAAATGCACAGTTGTCATTCGTCATCACATTACAGGAATGGGAACAAATGAGATTACTGAGTGAGGACAAAAGCTCCGGGAACAGATGAGTTAATGGAGGAAGACAAAGTGCAGAGCAGAATGGGATGCCAACAGTCAATGAAGAGATACAGCAAAGCAAATAAAAAAAGGAGACCTTACAATTAATGGCAAACTGGCAATTTCACACATCAGTTAATGCAATTTAATTATAACAAGATGGATGAGGGCTCAAAAAATAAAGCGAACAGTACTTCACAGGTTCTAGTTCCTGCTAAAAGGGAGGAACTCAGCAGTGATCGCTTCTGCCAGAAGCGGAGCAGGAGGAAATGGAGGTGTCCTCATGCTCTATGCAGAGAGAGAAAGGCCTTTTGGAAGTGTGGCTTCTATTTGCACACTGATAACACAGACCTTTGGAAAGTGATATATTCTTTATGTGCAGTTTGTCATGTATTTCTTAACAGCCTGCTTGTTCTTTCCATTAGTTTTATATTTTGTTCTTTCTGACAGCATAAGTGTTTTTATCACACACACAGGGACAAAAATCCTGCTTGAAAATATTTAACTCATTCTCCTGTATGTACACTTGTAGACTAAGGTCAAAAGGACATAAGCATTCCTTGTGTTTGTAAAAAAAAAAAATATTTCCTCATGTCTTTTGCTGCCAAAGCAGACAGAAAGAGCAAATGTATGCAGTGGTGGAAACGTTAGCAGGAGTTAGACATCTTTCTGAAGAAGTAAGCAATTCTTCACTTCCTTTTTCCTCTTAAATTTTCCCAACAGTTTTCACATTAAAAAAGGGACAGAAAATATTGGGGTTTAATTCTTTTTGTCTTCAGCCTTAATTCTCATACTCTTCTTCTTTTAACACCAGACAGATCTTTTTAGGCAGATGTGTTTGGTCAATTTAATTTTCTCAAAGGCAGCTGGGAGCTGGTCCAACTTAGGACAGAGAAGAGCAAGACCCCAGAGTAATTTGTAGCTGAAGCAGGACTATTGGGTTATTGTGCACAACTGCCACAATCAATAGGACTGCCATGAGTAAAAAAAAAAAAGACTTAAGGTCATGTCCATTCTGGCAATAGTTGATGTGAAAAATGGGGCATTCTGGCTGGTTTCTGTTGCCAGACTTTACTGCCCTTCCAGATTTGTCAGGACAAGTGTGTGTGCAATTGCTATTTACCCTCATTCTGTCAGCCTGATTTGAGTGTAAAAGGTGTTTCTGCTAAACTAGGCCACTAGTTTAAAAACCAGGCTAGGGAGTGGATCCATATGAAGAAATGCCAAAAGGCTGGAGGGGGTGATAATCTCTGGTGGAGAAAACAACTCCAGGTGAGCTGCAATAACAAATTTCTTATCCCAAGGCAGCTGCACCTGAGATGGCATATTAGGCTCAGGTGATACAGACAATAAAATGAACAAATAAATCTAGAAAATATGTAACTTTTACTATATTTCCTTCTCTTGTGGTTAACCCTTGGTGTCAACATTAAACCATGCCATTGTTTAAAGGAGTGATTGAACCTATGATGCTTGTGAAAGGAGAGCTTCATGTAGCAACATGGGCTGTGTACAATGAATTATGCAGTGCTTTCCTTGTGAGGGAGAATCACAAAAAGACAGAGGCAGAATCATGCCAAACTAATGGAGGGACATCAGGGAGACATGAGAGCAATGAGAAGTGCAGCTAGTTGAATTTATTGAAACAGAAAGAATTAATATATGCTGCATTAATTACTGAACAGTTCCGTGATTAAATGAAACTGTGTTAAACTAGAAGGATATTTCAAGCTGGTTCTACCCTGATTTTACCGTGTTTGGTTCTTGCCCAAAAAGTCATTAGCTGTTAATGAGGGAGGAAAGAGTACATGTTAAAAATCTATGACCAATGAACAGGAGAGGTAGTTTGAAATCAAAGAAACAATTTGCTACTGCCCATTTCTGTTCAGGGAAATTCACACAAGAACAGGACACAGTATGGAATGGAGCTGCTCATCCTAAAAAGCCACCAACAGAAGGCAAGTGAGCGATACTGAGCTGTCATATCAAATGAAGTGCTCTACATCAGGTCTGAGCCATAGTTCTCTCTGCTCTACAGGAATACTGTGCTTGTTTTAAGCACCATTGTTTTGAGAAAATCACAGACTGAGAAGGGAAGAATAATCTAGAAGCATGTTTCCTGAAACAGAGTAAAAAATTAAGTTTGCATAGTCTAGGAAAGAAAAGACTGAAAAGCTATGTTGTGGTCATTCCATACGGAGCAGATGTTTCAAGCATAGTGATGAGCTGGTTTTTCTGTTCCATGCTATTGCCAAGATATCCCATCCCATTCTTCTAGGTGAATTGTGAATAATTTAAACTTTGTATGTCGCCTTGGAATATATTTTTCCTCTGACCAGCAACTAAGAATGGAGTCCCTTCTGCCCTTTGTCCCTGTAGTTATAAAACTTTGATAAATAATTTTCCAGTTTAGTATTATTTTTAGTAATGTTCCAAATACTTCCAAGTGAAAAGGACACAAAGAAAAAAGCTTTTATATAACTTGTCACAAGACATATTCACCAAATTCACAGTTATGATGCACTTCTTTTCATCAGCTTTCATGTGTTCCTTTATTTGAAGCAATGTTACTGGATTGTGTCCACGAAACATCACTAAAAAGGGATGTTAATGAGAACATCACCAGAACATTTGAGTCATAGCTAAAAAGAGAAACCAAGAACAGACTTTTCAAATAAAATCAGTTTTTCTGGAAATGTGTGAAATTAGGTCATTGCTGCAATGAAAAATATGGTCAAAGAGAAAAAAATATCCTAGAATGCAATATCTGACTTCCCTGTGTTGTTTGCAATTTCCTCCCAAAATTGTCATATGGAGCCTTAGCAGAAGATAATGCAAGCATTTTTCATATCTTGGTATCTGGAGATAATTTCTAGTGTTATGGAGTATGACAGATATTGTCTGGAGTAAGAAACTGAGTCTGGAAAATCAAAGGTTATGACCTGTACCCAGGAAATTACTGGAAAAAGCATTTCCTGCTTCTAATGGCATTATGCAGAAAATTCCTCCATGTGCCATGTCATGCCATGGCATGGAGGACTTTTCCCACAAAGAAGATGGAGAAACACCTCCATCTCAGTAATGTGAAAATCAGTGCATTTTCTGGTAAGAGTATCAGAAGCGGTTTTTTGGATTTTTTGTTTGTTTGGTTTTGTTTGTTTGTTTTTGTTACTAATTATTTCTTAAATTTTAGAAATTATAAAATTTATCTTCTAATTGTATAGGTACTACATAAATATATCCATGATCTGCCATTACAGAAAAAGAAAATGTTATTCTGAGGGAAAAATTATCAGTGATATCTATAAGAAAAAAAGGAAATTCCATTATTACAAACATATCTATCAAACCCCACATTCTCAGACTTGAATTCTGAAATGCACACTAAAATGAATAATATTTTATACATATAATATATAGTATATAGTATTTGGTATATAGTATGTACTATATACTATATATACTATATACTATATATACTACGTACTATATACTATATATATACTATTACATATTTTATAGTAATTTGGGGGGTGTTAAGGAAAAAAGCTTAACAATAAAGTAGTTTTTATTCTTAAAAATTACATATATAACCAAAAAAGTTTTATGTAGTGCAATAACTTGGTGAAATGCTCAGGTAAAGTAAAAGCTAGTTTTAATTTAATTACAAAAACCAAGGATGCATCCAAGATCCAGAAGTTAGTCAAAAAATATACCAGTGTGATTTTTAACAATGTATTTAAGTGCAGTCAAGGACACATGATTTTAATTTTTTTCTTAGTTTATCATCCCTCTTCCTCACTACACACAATAGCTAACATTTTATTTTCCTTGTAAAATGACTGGTGCCTCACTGTTTGATAATCTACAAACAGGAAATGGAAGGCAGGGGCTCAGGATCCACATCTCACAGCCCAGTCATAAGACAAAGTAAAGACCAGAGTGGGAGTCACATCTGCAGATAGCACATCTTTTTCTGAGACCAGTATGCAAAAGAAAAACTTTGCATGAAAACAACAAGATTTTTAAGCGCAAATCCTACTGGAAAATAGAATCATAGAATAGGAGGAATCTGATGTTATGTGAAGCAGGGGCAGTTCATCCTAAAGGTAGAAGTTTGGAAAAGTATCTTAATCCTAGATACATCAATTAATAATGCATTAACAATGCACCCTCCAAAATGACATGTCTGAGCTCTACAAAAAGAACACTGGAAAGAACTGAGTTTGTTTGGATGCATACACACCTACTACTTTTTATGATGTGAGACAAAATATTGCTGGCTCAGCTATACTTGCTAAATGCTAAAACATTTAACCAAGAGAACTAGGGGTAAAATTGAGATGCAGGGGAAATGAGACATGAGTAATAATTGGTATGTTTGTCATGAAGAAGCAGAAAGCCAAATCTTGTTTTATTGAAGGAAGAAAAAGCCAAGGAGGGAGGGAAGAGAAAATCACCCAGCAACTCCCTCCTTTAAAAGGCCCAAGGATTCCTAGTAGAAATCTGATGCCCATCTGATGTCTTGGAGTGAACCCTGGTTTGAAGTTTCACCTGGAATGTGTAACCTCTGATCTCAGCACCTGTAACTATGAACAATGAAACTGGTTGTCTCCTACATTTTACCAAATACACCCTTATTGTGTTCTTCTCAAAAAACCTGCCTGGCCATAGAGAACAAGCTGACCCTGAGTAATTTGAATGTATTATCTGGACTGCTGCAGGTATGAAGTGGGTAAGAGGGTAAAGTGGAGAGGACCTGCATCCTGGGGAACAGAGGTGGGATGAGTCTGTCTCTGTGACATGAGTTTTCAGTTTACAAAAGGTCTGAGATTTCTGCTGTTAGTGAGGATTTTCTCCCAAGCATGCACGAGTGTGTATCTCTCCTGGAAAAAGCAGAAACAAGCCCAGTATTTGGGCAAACCACTTGGTGCATGAAGATTACGAGACTACAAACGATAGCAGCTGTACACAAAGCCATCAAGGACACAGATCCAAACTAAAATTGTCTCCTTTTTTGTGTGAAATACCAGTTATTTTTCTTGCCCTCCTAAAAAGATAAGTATTTTAATAATACGTCACCAGAAGCTAAAGTAATATCAAAAATCATGGCTTAGAGTTCATTTTCCTAGCATATTCCAGTTTGGATCAGGGCTTCAATGATTTTCACAATATTTAAATTTAATGTCAAATTTATTTTTTTATTTACCTTCACACATTTTTCAGTTTCTGAATATACATTTCTAAGACCATTAATATTAGACTCCTAGAAAGTTTACTGCTTTGTTGCATTAGCCCAGGGGAAATTAATACCAGAGAAAACTGCACAAAAGTATTTCAATTCTTAAACCTGAGATTCTCATATTTATGTTTTCCTAATTTTGAGATAATGATTCTTTGCTTGAAGTGGGCTTATGGAAATCCACTAGGCCTGGAATTCAAATGATATATTTTGAATCCTCAACATAAATGTGTGGCATTCATTCAATTTTATTTTCAAATTAATTCAGAGTTTATGAAATTACTACATTCTCTACAGAGAATAGAGTTGATTTAATGGACACAAATATAAACAAACCCAAGCATTTTACGAAATGCCTAGTGCTATATTACAAGTCAGATGGTTTCCCTCGAGGAGCTGGTGCAAGTGTGTTACAAGCTGGTGTAAATGTGTTACATTCATTGCTCTAAATTTTTACTTGCATTTTGATTTCATTTTAATCTTTAGTTTTCCTAAATGAAATACAAGCCAAGTAATCCTGCAATTCCACTAAAAATTTCTGACCACATTTTCCCAACAAACTTCTCATGAAACAGAAACATCTATTCATTGCTGATAATCATTGAAGCACACTGAAATCAATTTACACTATTAGAGCATGGCTGAATTTAGTCGACATCATTAATTACACTGCTTAAGAGTGCAGTCAGTGAAACATTAATTTAATTTTGTGCTTTGTGCCATAAAACCTACTTCCTAAAGCCAAGAGCAGAGCGGAACTTGTGTCTCAGCAGACCAGCGTGTTTCTCTGCTGCCATCTTCTGGCACAAGAGACAGTTCTACAGTTTCCCAATTGCTTTTGAAATACTTATTTGTTTTTTCTCTTGAACAGCATCAGCATACGTTTTTGCTCCATTAGGCCTTACATCATTTATCCATAAGTTTTGCAATGTTCTTGGTGTCTCTTAGCCACTCGTAATTTGTCCACCTGAAAAAGATTTTAGAAGACTTGCAAATATAAAGATTAGTATTTTAAAACAAATGCCCTTTGCATTACTAAACATTTTATTTCTACAAAAGATCCTACATATATTATTAAATTTATCTATTTAATAAATGTTTTTGCCAATATTTATGCTGTTCATACTTTACTTTCAGACCACAAATGAACTATCCAGATCTAGGCCTGATTCTGTCTTTAAGTTCTTATTTACTACACCCTCCCATTTTCATATTTTAACAAATAGATTAAAATATCTGCATTATTTTTAAGCTCTTACATTTGTGGTGAAATGCCCAGTGACATTCTCTCAACCATCCTTCACCACTGCATACTCACATATTTGAAAGCTATATAAAAATAAATCCTCTTTTTTTCCTGGACCTTTGGCTTATAGCACTTAGGTCCATGGAGGACTTAAGTTCTAATATCCATCTGGGCACATTTTAGACACTCTAAACTCCCCAATCACTGCTGCAGATTAAGAGAAGGCAGCTATTCCAGGAGGCAGAATGGTGGTGTTGGGTCCTCTGCAGGCAGCAGAAGTCCAAGGCAAGATCTGACCTGTGATTTACTCTCTTCAAAGTAAGGATGTTATGCCAGGATTTCCTGAAAATATGAAATCTGGTAATCTTGCTTAAACTGGGTGAGTTCACTGGTATACCAGTATGCCTAAGGTTACCAAACACACATAAGGCCTTGGGACTGGCTAGTCTGGGAGCCCATAGCCACCATGAGATTGTGCTGCAAGATAGTAACATTCCTAAATGAAAATATTATTACTAGAGTTGGACAGTAGGAGAGGAGGGAAAGATGGTTGCAGAGCAAAAATCAAGCCTGAATATCACATATTTTTCTTAGAGGTGTCTGCAACTTCCGAGCCACTGAGCTGATGCTTCCCTTGGGACAGCTGCAGGTGCTCCTGCAGTTCAAGTCTGACACAACCACCTCAGAATACCTTCTACTTATTTTTTTTCCCCTCCCCTGGGAAATCAGGCAGTGGTCAACCCGATTTTTATTTTATTTTAGTCTCTCACATTGAGTACTCCCAATCACTGATCCATCCTTGATTGAACATCTGTGTCAGGGGGAATGGTAGCCTGGGTTCTGGAGTGCGTCCAGAGTAGGTCAAGGAGCTGGGGAAGAGCCTGGAGCACAAGTGTGATGAGGAGCAGCTGAGGGAGCTGGGGGTGTTTGGAGAAAAGCAGGCTCAGGGGAGACCTAATCGCTCCCTACAACTCCCTGACAGCAGAGTGCAGCCAGGTGGGAATGCATCTCTTCTCCCAGGCAACAACTGACAGAACAAGAGGACCGTCTTCAGCTGCGCCATGGAAGGTTTAGGCTGGACATTAGGAGAAATTTCTCCACAGAAAGGGTGATTCGACACTGGAACAGGCTGCCCGGGACGTGGTGGAGTCACCGTCCCTGGAGGTGCTCAAGAAAAGACAGGACATAGCACTTAGCACCGTGCTTGACAACGTGGAGTTCGGTCACAGGCCGGACTCGCTGATCTCGGGGAATTTCCAAGTTAATAAAAGTGTGATTCTTCCCGCGACAGCGAGCAGAGCGCGGTTGTGCGAGCGCTGGGTCGCGATCGCCGCCCTCACGGGCGCGGACAGAGCATGGGCCGCGTCCAGCCGCTCCGGGAGACGGCCCTCCTGCGCTCGCACCACCCTCGGGCGGCCCAGGACAGCACCACAACCCCGCTCGGCTCCCTCGGCCCGCTCCCGCTGGGCCGGGCCGGGGCGGCCCGAGGTTGCATCAGCCGCCGGCCGAGCGGCGCCTGCGCCGCACCGTGCCCTCCCCTTCCCGGGCGGCTCCGCGGCCATGGCGGGCGCTGACAGCCAGGTGGGCTCCGCGCCGCGGCTCGGCAGCGCGGGCAGGCGGCAGGAGGCCGGCGGGGGAGCTGGGCCTCTTCCCCAGCATTTCCCCAGCTCCGGGGGGCGGTGGGGTGTGCCCCAGGGAAAAGGAGCAGGGAGCTGGGGGCACGCGGGCTTTGCAGGACGAGGAGTCGGGTCTTTTCCGCGGTGTGTGGGGCAGGGGGGACTTAAAGCGCCTTAGGTGTGAGGGACTGCCAGGGCATGACTAAGCGGTGCTCGCCCTCCTCAGGTGGACGCTGGAGAAGAGAAGAAGGCAGACTGCGGGAAGAAGAAGATGAAGGAAGGGGCTGGCGATGGAGGGCGGTCGGAGGTGAGCAGCCCGAGGGCCGCGGGGATGGGAGGATGCGGAGTTCTCATTGCTGCCCTGTGGGCTGCTGGCATTGCTACAGTTTATCCTTGTGGGATGTTTTATCAGGCGTTACAGTTACACCTCCTACAGTGCGCCTTGTGGTGCCGTTGTTGGTTTTTTACATTAAGTTGTAGTGGTGTAATAGCCCTGTGCCTCTTTGCTGCGGGAAGCAGGTGAAGAAAGCCTGCTTGAGGTGCGGTTGTTTTCGTGGTGGGTGAACACCGATCCACTGAGTGCACGGGTAGCCAGCTGGTAGTCAGCAGCGGTCCTGAGCCAAGTGCATGGCTGTGCCCGGGGCCGACGCTCCTGACGTCAGTACACGTGTTTAAACTGGAGTCAGTTCCTGTCCGGGTGGCTCAGGCTAGAGTGTTCCCTCAGCTTTTTGACCTGATAAGAAAAGTCTTGTTTTATGTTGAACTTGCATTTTTTTTCTAGTTGAGTTTTGTCCTTGTGTAGTTTATTAGATGGTGTAGTTTTTTGGTAACATACGTGGATTATTGAACAGGTGTACAGTGGTATAGATTTCATTAAGCTGAAGCTGTGTGGTATTATGACATAATTAATACCATATAGTCTGAAATAATGGTGATTATTTGTTACATGTAGCACACAGATGTCATCACATAGTTGATTATGGAAAGTATATCTGTTGTGTTGGCATTCTTGGCATGATGTGCTGTCAGATTAATAATCAGATTAATAATTTTCCTTTGTCTTTGTTATATACAGCTAAATCCCTGGCCTGCATTTATCAATGAGCGTTTGGAGATGTACAATAAACTTAAGGCTGAACACGATGCACTCCTTGCAGAAAGAGCTGCAAATTACAGTAAACCCATTAAAGTTACATTACCTGATGGCAAGCAGGTTGATGCTGAATCTTGGAAGACTACTCCTTATCAAATTGCGTGTGGAATTAGGTGTGTTTCTGTTCTGTGATGCTACACAATCATTTTCAGTCACTGAGTTTAAGGGGATGGGCAATGTGTAATTAATTTCTTTTTTTATTTATCTTAAGTCTTCTCAAAGCATCTTGTATGCAATGAGCTGAAGGTAACTAGCAGGTTTTAGTTTTGGAGTGCAGTTTGCTTTTGCCTTATAAAGATGCAGTTTCTGACATTAAATAAGAAAAAAACTGAGGTATTTTAGTCACATTTTAGTAGCACATTTTTCCATCCAAGTACTGCTGTTGCATTAAGAACTGATTTGCTAATGAAGTACCAGATGGAATGTTTGCACTGCAAGTCGGTTTGCGTTGACCTGAGGAAGATGACTGCTGGGTGATGTTTCAGTTGATTACAGAGAAATTTAACAGTATGAGTATTCTTCACTTTATTTGGCATGGGAGATATCTATTAAAAAGAGCGTTGCTCGTCTCCAGGTTGCTCATAACTGCTGTGGAGTATTTTTGAATCATACACAGTGAACACCCTGACAGTTAACATTGCAAAGATTGGGTCATTCCTAAAGGTGAAATGCCTCTTTTTAAAAATTTTTTTCCTTGTCCATAAAAAGGTGCCATGTAATTGGAACCTCCTTTGCTTCTGTGATTTGGGATCATGAAAAGAGTATTTTGCCTAGTGGATACAACAGTAAAGCTACTATGTCAAAAGTAGTATTTGTTAGCTTCTCTTATATGCAGTAGGATTGTGGAGTCAGGTTTGTACTTGGAGGATGCTGCCTCCAAGTCAAATATGTGCGAAGGTTAAGTATATAGCAGAGTTTTCTTCCCATATCCCTAAAATATAAGTCGGATTTTTGATGAATGTTCAGGACTGGCTAAACTGGTCATTTATTTAAAGTTTATTTATGACAGTGTATCCACTCTGAGCACTCCAAAGTCTCATTCAAACTAGAGGGCAAATTTGGGGAATTTCTGCTTGCTGATTTTAAAGTACAATGTACTTTCTTATAATTGTACCTTTGTTTTTTTTCTGTAGTCAAGGATTGGCTGACAACACAGTTATTGCCAAAGTGAACAAGGTGGTTTGGGATCTAGACCGTCCTTTGGAGGAGGATTGTTCCTTGGAGCTGCTGAAGTTTGAAGATGAAGAGGCTCAAGCAGTAAGTATCTTTTACCAAAACATTTTTTGTTTCAGGTTTACATTTAACTCAGCCTCTTGCAGTTATTTAAATATTTACTGTGTTCAGAAGATGAAGAAAACAAGTTTGTAGTTTAGGTACATCTGCATTTCCTCATAGCTCCTTACCAGAGGAGCTGTGGTACTACAGGTAATGTACATTCTGCTGTGTACTTGTAGCCAAGTGTCCTTGCAGTTGCTGTAATTCTTGTTAAAAATTTGTATTTTCAGCCTTCATGTTAATGTAAAGTAGGTCTTTTGAACTGACATCTTCAGCACTGATTTTGGGAACAAAACTGAGTACAAAAATACTTTCTATGTAGAATCATAAAAGTATTGAGTAGACTGCTCTTTGTCTTTGTGTATGCAAAAGTATCTGCTTTTTTATTTTGGCTACTCAATCAGATAAATGTGCCCAGCCAGTACATTTGTGATTAGGCTCTTTAGAAAAAAAAATCAGTTGCTACAAGAAACTGTCAGTCAAACTCATCACAGAAGTCTTACATTCAAACCTAGGGTCTTCATATTGGCTTAATGACAGCTTCAAGTTTATTATTTCAATTTGTGCTAACCAAGGCAGACTAATTCATAGAGGATTTGGTTTTGTCAAAACCTCAGGTGTTCTATAAAATGGAGTGTGCAGGATTTCTTTTGCATAATATTGCTGGATTAGAACCACAGCCTTATGTTGAAAACCCATCTTTTGGTCATTATGCAGATCTGATTGATTAAAGTTCATAGAAAAAAAGGTTTCTGAATTAGTATCTTGACTTCTTGAGAACAATTAAATCATGTTAGCAACAGTTGAAAGTAAGAATTGTTTGCTACCAGAATGTAAGTTTTCCATTTCCACAGATTTCCAGTGGAAATGCTGCTTTTTGGAAACATTGGTGCTGAGGATGCGAGTGCTGCTGGGCAGGTCACTTCTGTTCTGCACACTGCTCTAATGTGGGATGTGCCTCAAGTATCCTTGAAAGCAAGCGTTTCAAAAAAGGTTCTAAATAAAACAATTGGAAATGTGTCATGTGTATTCAAGACTGATCCCTTCTTTTTTTACTTCTGTTAGGTCTACTGGCACTCAAGTGCTCACATAATGGGTGAAGCTATGGAGCGAATCTACGGTGGCTGTTTGTGCTATGGCCCACCAATAGAAAATGGATTTTATTATGATATGTTTCTTGAGGAAGGGTAGGTTTTGTATTTTTTTAATTTAGGAGCTGAGGGTGGGTGGCAGTCAGCAAAATTTCTGCTGTGTGCTTGTTCCTGAAATATAGTCGTATGTACTGCTGCAGATGGCTTTATTTTTTTGGACAGGACAGGACATCCCAACCATGGGTTGTTGTATTGCACCAGGATCACAAATTGCAAGTGAAAGCAAAAATTACTCACTTCTCTGTGTGTGTTTATTTTAGGGGTGTATCAAGTAACGACTTCTCTGCTTTGGAAACATTATGCAAAAAGATAATGAAGGAAAAACAAGCCTTTGAAAGACTGGAAGTTAAGAAGGAAACACTGCTTGAAATGTTTAAGGTGGGCTGTTGTAGAAGGTTGTTGCTAGCCTCGTGCAAGTATTTGTAACTTCAGGGCATGTGTCATTAGTGGTAGAAGAAAATATATAAAATTAACTTTATAAGGTGATCTTAGAAACTCATTTGTGATATTTAACAAAAAAAAAAGAAAAAGGAAGTAATTTTTAGGTTCTTGGAAGTAGGCATTCTGATTTTCTAAAACTGTGGGAATTTTCTAAAACTTCCCCAAGGTGATCAATTCTGTGAAGCCATATTCTTTATTTACTTCCCAGAAATGTAAGTTTGTAACATATTTTGGATGCAGTTATGTTGTGTTACCTTGTCTGTGGTGATACTGTGACTGTATATGTTGCTGCTGCATTCAGAAAGCTTCATAAAACGTTTTTTAGAATAAGGATTTCTAAAAGAGTGCAAGCAGTGCTAAAACCTGACCCTTTCTCTCTTGTATCTAGCTGCAAATAATTTTTTGGCATTCCTGAGGTAGACATTAGTGAGTTTTCAGTGTTAGGGCATAAGGAGGATCATAGCAGCATTCAGGTTGGAAGGTACCTCTGTTGGTGTCCAGTCTCATGCATAGGACATGGGGTCAGACTTGGGGATACTGAGGCCAGGTTTCCTGGGCTTGTCCAGTTGGGCCTTTAAAACTCCAAGGACAGAGATAGCACACCCTGCTCTCTGGGCACCTTGCTCCACTACTGTCTGTGCTCCTGTCTGTCTCTTTTACAGGCCTGTTCTGATGCAACACGGCATCAGGTTTGCAAATAGTTCAAACTGTAGTCCACTTCTCTTTTTTAAACAAGGAATTAACAAGTCTGTGTGCTGCTTTTCTTTTCAGTATAATAAGTTCAAGTGTCGCATCCTGAATGAGAAGGTCAATACCCCAACTACTACAGTATACAGGTAATTATGCATGGATCATAATATTACTGGGTTTATGGTTCTAGGATAAAATATACCAAATAAATGTTTTCCTTTTCTTAGGTGTGGTCCCCTGATAGATTTATGCAGAGGGCCTCATGTCAGACATACTGGCAAAATAAAGACCATAAAAATTCATAAGGTAAGTGCTGGAACTGTCCTACACAAATGTTTCCACTGGAACACTTCAGATGCATTGCTGCCTTTAGGCTTAGCCAGGCATGTACTGTGAAACTGTACATTCCTGGCTAAGGAGTTCCAGGTTACTGTGTCACCTGGCCAAAAACTTGGTGTTACAGATTGTGAAAGGGTTGTAATGCTAGAATGATATTCACATGGTGTGAAGTCCAACTAGGTGTCCAGGGCCTGCACTTCCAGTACAGGAGTGTGAGTTTGGTTTAAAGTTTGGCTGAACTGCATCAGTTAGAATTTATAATTTCTGCTTAGCTGATGATTATAGCTATGTGTGAAAAAATAGTTGGAATAGGATAGCTATAAAGCAGATAGGCTTTTAAAAAAGACAAGAGCCTGAAACCATTTTTACTTGCTGTATTTACCTTTAAGGATGTTTCCAATCAGTGCTATGAATTTCAGATTAAAAATCTCCTTATGACTTAGTTGTTCCACAGTAATCATTTATTAATAATTGTATGCCTTTTCATAGCAGGCAGAAGTAGTAAAATATGGAGGCTTATCTCACTTTTCAGTGTTTCATTTCTATTTGCATTCAGAATTCTTCTACCTATTGGGAAGGCAAGGCCGATATGGAATCCCTCCAGAGGATCTATGGAATTTCATTCCCAGATACAAAAATGCTGAAGGAGTGGGAGAAGTTCCAGGAGGAGGCTAAAAGCAGAGATCACAGAAAAATTGGGCGGGTGAGAGAGCTTTTCTAGTAACTTATTCCAAAAGCACTGTGTGGATATAAGCCCTTAATTGAAAGCATCTTGAGGATAGCCTATACTTGCTGCCGCAACCACGGTGGTGTTGTGACACAATTTTATTTTCAGTTGGGTTGTGAAGTCAACTGCTTTTCTCAGGAGCATCAAAGTCCTAAAATAAATAACTTTTTTATTCTTTCAACACAATGACATCCTTATTGCACACATTGATCAGAACAGAATATAAAGACTTCGGTCTGCAACCCATGAATGCTGCAGTCCTCAGGCACTGCTAATTACTACACAGTTTGCTGTTGCCTGTTCACACAGTTCTTTCTTTCTGCATGTTTTCAGTATTTGCAGCATACAGCTGTGTTTTTTGGCTGGCTGGTTTTTGAGTTTGTTTTTTCAGATGGAAACCCCTGTCAGTTGACTGATAGTTCTGAACAGGGTTAAAATGCCTGCTGATAGTACATTATGACAAAATTCTGAAGAACTCCCCATATGCAGATCTCAGGTGTGTGCACAGTTTGTGACAAAATTAACCAGCTGTAGCCACACATTAGTTTATGTGCAGATAATTAGAGAGCTGCAGAAGCAGAACTAAACATTGACAAGTAAATGTGCAGAGGGAACCATGAAGGCACAGTTGGGAGTTTTGTAAAGTTTTGGCACATCAGTAATAAGTGAAAAAGGAAACTGAAAATTTTTCCTCCCCTGTAACTGCTGACAGACATAAAAATACTAGTGAAAATGCATTTGGTGTATTGGATATTGCTTTTTTTCCCATGTTTTTCTTTTTGAAACTCTTGTTAGTGATGACCAGTCAGTAGCAATCCATTTGTGAATGTTTAGTGAAAAAGGTGGGGTGCAATTACTAAATTCTTAAAGTATTATTTTCCTGCAGGACCAAGAACTGTTTTTTTTCCATGAGCTCAGCCCTGGTAGCTGTTTTTTCTTGCCAAAAGGAGCTTTCATTTATAACACATTAATTGAATTTATACGGGTAAGTAATATATTTTGGAAATCTTGTAGGAGAAATTACATGATTTTAAAACAATACATAACAGCATACTATGTTTAACAGTATTAGTAGCCCTTCATTTCAAGTTATCTTTTAGTTATGTAAGCCATGGTACTAAAGTAACCTTGGTTCTTTGAATTGGTCTTGTCGCAACCTCTGTGTAAGTTTTATCAGTACTTTATATCTTCAGTTAAAGCTGTGATAAAGGTGCTTTGTAATAGGAGTTCTTTGACATCTAATAGTAGAGCTAAGCTCACACTGCTGCTGTTCCATTGATGCATATCAATTTGTTTTAATAAACCTACTTAATTTGGTCTTGAAGACCTATTTGTTTTGAAAATATATGTAGGAAAAGAATTCTGATATTTCTGCTGTAAGATTTGAAATCTGTGTTATTACTGTATATTTGGGCTGCAATGAAATATATCTAGGGTCATGGAGTAATTAGAGACTGCTGCATTGCTTGCAGGGAGGAAACTTGTTCTTCTTGCTTACTTTCTACTAGAGAAATTGTTTGGGGGAAGGGTGGTGGAAGGATGTATCCTGGCATGTCCAGCTTCAAGCTGTGTCTTCTTTCTCCGTTCCCTTCCTAAGCCATGGGACTTTTGTATGGCATCGCTTTTATATTTTTTGGCTGCACATTGAAGCCTGTACTTACCTTTGTTTTCCTTATTATTTATTTTATATACTGTGCCTGTTCTAGAGTGAGTATCGAAAACGTGGATTCCAGGAGGTTGTCACTCCAAATGTTTTCAACAGCAAACTGTGGATGACTTCAGGGCACTGGCAGCATTACAGTGACAACATGTTTTCTTTTGAAGTGGAGAAAGAAATCTTTGCTCTGAAGCCTATGAACTGTCCTGGACACTGGTAAATACAGAGCAAATTTAGTTTACCAGAGATTGTGCTGATTGAAAAAAAAACCCAAATGAAACCCACTCTGCTTCCTTTGCCTGTGTAATTATAAGGATGGCTACCTTCAGTTATTCATTCTGTCAGGAATGATGTAATTATATGTCTTGCTGTGTACATGCTCTCTTCACTTGAGACACTGAGAAATGTCATGTCATTTTACTATCATTAGAGTGATCCCATCATTACTGGGGCATGGTCAGTTTTGTGGCAGCTCAGGCATTCAGGTTTTAAAGCTCAGTTTTAGGATCTGTTTTCTCTCCTTTCTGTGAAGAGGGGAAGGTTTACTAGCTGTTGAAGGAGATTGTTTCTCTGACAAATCTAGATAAGACTGATGGCTCTGTCCAGATTACACCAATGGCCTTACGGGCATGTGCTTCATCACTGGCTGCTTCTCCCTGACTGTTCTTTGCAGAATTTTGGTTCTGAATGAGATTCAAATAATAAACCTTTCCTTCAGCCTTATGTTTGACCATCGCCCGAGGTCGTGGCGCGAGCTGCCGTTGCGGTTGGCAGATTTTGGTGTCCTGCATCGCAACGAGCTGTCGGGAGCTCTCACAGGACTCACCCGAGTACGCCGGTTCCAGCAGGACGATGCTCACATCTTCTGTGCTATGGAGCAGGTGGGAGCTATTGCTAAATGAAACTGAGTATTAAAATCAGGTAAACTGAAATTTCCATATTTGAGGCATGATTTCTATTATCATCAAGATTGAAGATGAGATAAAGAGCTGCCTGGAGTTCTTGCGTACCGTGTATGATGTCTTTGGATTTTCGTTTAAACTGAATCTCTCCACTCGTCCTGAAAAGTACCTGGGAGATATTGAAGTATGGAATCAAGCTGAAAAGGTAAAACAGTAGTCTTATTCTTTTCTGTTATGTAAAGCTGCATCTTCTGTAAGAGCTTACTGCCTTCTGGGAGGTAGAGTGAAGCTGGGCTGGGCATGAGCAATATAACTTTGATGACTGCCTGCTGTAAATAGTTTGCTCACAGAACAGAGTGAGCAGTTTGTTCAGTCTGCCTGCTGTAAATAGTTTGCTCACAGTACAGAGGCAGTCTCCATGTAAGCATCAAATGAACTCTTTCTCCTTGTCTTTTTTTGATAATTAAAAAGGAGGAAGAGAATCAGTTCTGGCAGCCCCTGTAATAAGACTTAAAGCCATCTCCCAGAAGTGAGGCTGAAAGGGATGGGGTTGTCCACTGCAGGTGCAGTACTGGGGAGAAGATAGGGCAGGTATAGACATTTGTACCAGGGAAGATTTCATCTCAATATTAACTACAAACTTTGAATTTAGTATAAAAAGTTCCTATAACTTAGCTAATGCTTATTTGGCCTCTTCCAAAATGAGTGCATTAATTTTGGGTGTTTAAATTTGGACAAAATTAATTTTTGTTTTTTTTTTTTTTTACTGGTGCTTTTCCAAAACTTCCCTTTTTCAGAAAATAAATGTTTTTCGGCAGTTACTGAGAAGTAGTGAGAATTTGGTAGGGTCACCTAGTTGCAGTAGCAGGCTGACCTGAAACTGTAATGTGTAAAGAAACACTGTGTGTCCTTTATCTCCAGCAACTTGAAAACAGCCTCAATGCCTTTGGTCAGAAATGGGAGTTGAACCCTGGTGATGGAGCTTTCTATGGACCTAAGGTTAGTATGTTGCTAACCCCTCATTGGATTTGGTTTTTAATTCTGTTTGGGTAAGGCAAAAGGCTGGGATGAGGAAGAAAGGATTTTTTTAATTTTTTTTTTTTTAATGTTAGCCCATTTTAAGATGCTGTCTGACTGCAATTCACTGTTTTTCCAGTTACATAAACTCTAACATACTTGAGAGAGAAATAATCTTCTATGATCCTGGTTTTCATGTAGTTTTCACTGCTTTAACACTCATTTGATTAATTAAACATGAATAAACTATTTGTCTGCTGCTTAAACAGCTGACAGGTGGGTGACATAAACACAAGATGGCACTGTATGGCCTGTTTTAGCAACTTCTGCATTGCAAATAATCCTTTCAGCAGTACGTGAATCCTGAGTCAGGAGAAAATCAAAAGTAAACTTACTGGTTAAACACATTTTTATTCTTTTAACTACACAGTTTTGAAGTTGCAATGAGTTACTGGTGGTTTTTTTTAGTTTAAAAATCCCCACACATTGATCATGTGAATTTGTTGGGTTTCTTAAGAACAGTCTCCTCAGTTTAGACAGATTAAATAGAGCTTTTTAGAAACTTCATTGTTATCCATGCTCGTAAGGACACAGAGTATTATGAAATGGCTTTTAAATCTTTCCCTAATATGCCTACACTACATTTATATTTGTGTTCTCATCTAGTAAGCTGGTTCTGATTTCTATATTTGTATACCAGTTTTGGCTTGTGTCATTTTGTAGGGAAAATGTGTTATAGCAGTTCATATTTAGTAATTTCTGTATGCAATTGAAGGAAGACAAATATACAGGAACCTTTGTTAACATTAATTAATCTTACGCTTGCACTTCATACTGTCTGGATTTGAAATTAAAGTAGGCTGTAAATAAGCCTACTTATTTTGATTAGAAGCTCTTTTGTGACTAGCTGAATTCTGATAAATTAAATTCTAGATGCAAAATTGAAAGACATTTAGATCTTGAGTTGTTAAAATACTTATCTGTTTGTTTATTACACAAGATAAGGCATACTGCCTTAATATATAGCCTGATCAATACTGGTAAAATGATGAGTAAGTGAGCAATGTAATGAATAATTAATGTCAGGATTATATAAGTCTACTCTTTTCTGTAAGTCTTCTCTAAGTTGTATCATAAGTGTACTCAAAATTTAAGTGTTAGATATGAAAGAAAGAACAGGCTTGACTCGTAGGTCAGAACAAGTGTCACTGATTGATAGGAGCTCCTGCTGGTAAGTGGACTATTTAACTGATTCTTGTCCCTTGTTCATGCCCTGTAACACATGCTACAAAGTCTTCAAATACTCTATAATAAAGAAGTGCAAATTTGCCACTTTGAGGCTGAAGAAATTTCATTTGTGGGGAGACATGTTCAGTTCTGCATTTATGTTCTGCTGTACTAACTCAGTGAAAAGGCCCATGAAAGTTCCAGACTTTCAAACTCACAAAATGTCTGAGGCATTAAATGTAGTTCCCACCTGATATAATATCTCTCTAGTTACCCTGTTTTTGCTCTAACATTTTTTGCATCAGGACCTGCAAATCATTTAAAGCCTAATGAAAGCTGAAGTAAAACTATGCTGTTTAAACTGCATAGAGTTTTTCTGCATTGAGTGAAACTTTCCATCTCAAAACAATGAATTTGCTTTCAGAGGGGAAGTAAACTGTAAAAGTTTATGTCTTTTTGTTCTTCAGATTGACATTCAGATTAAGGATGCCATTGGCCGCTACCACCAATGTGCTACAATTCAGCTCGACTTCCAGTTGCCAGTCAGATTCAACCTCACCTTTGTCAGGTAAGCACAAAGGCTGGTGGTTTTAGTTTCTGTGTAATCTAACTTCAGTGACACTTAGCAGGCATAAGGTTGCATCAAGAAAAGCCTTACAAAAACATTTCTTTACAGCCATGATGGCAATGACAAGACAAGACCAGTTATCATTCACCGAGCTATCTTGGGATCTGTGGAGAGAATGATTGCCATTCTAACTGAGAACTATGGAGGCAAATGGTAACGTTGAAATGTTATTATTCCAGTTCAAGCAAACTCATAATGTAGGAGAAAAATTAGCCCCAAGTACTGAACTCAAGAGGGTCTGTTTGTTGCACTTGCTTGCTAGGGCAGCATGTCTAGGAATACTACAGGGGAATTTCTTGTGAACCACATTCCTTAGATATAAAATTATTCAAGATATGGTAGATTTTACATGACACTGCCAATGCAGGTGCAGCATAGAGCTACTCTGCCCACAACTTATGCATTCCAGCTGCTTTTGCAGCAGGACTGTCTTGTAAAGAGTCATTTATGTAGGTGATCTGCTTTACCTGTGTTAATATCCAGTGGGAGTGACCCCTCTGATTATGACAAGACTCAAAAGTAAAGGTTTTCCTGTGCTTAGTTACTAATGAGCTCAATCAGTTAGGCTTTGTTACCTGTCATAAAACACAACAGCAATCTTCCAGTCAGCAAGTGCTCGTGCCCACACTGCAATCCTTTTAGACACTTCTTTTCAGGAGATAATTGTAATGAATATAGGGCTCTCACCACCTCTGAACCCTATCTGTGCAGCTGGCTTTAAGAGTCTCTTGTGTAGATTATTCTTTTTTGTAAATAGTATTTCTTGTACTGAAAAAAAAAAATGAAAGCTGTATAAACTTGTTTTGTTTGTTTATTGAAGGCCACTCTGGCTGTCCCCACAGCAAGTAATGGTGGTACCAGTGGGACCAGCATGTGATGAGTACGCTCAAAAGGTGATGTGTATGGTTTCTGGGCTTTGATTTCTGTATATAGTATTGATCTGAAATACTTAGTTCTTAATGATTAATAGTATTTATTTCAGAGATGTATTCCAAGTCTTGACATATTACATTGAGTAATTTTTCATATCACAGTGACAATTAGCTGCTGAAGTTGCAGATCTCTTAAAGATTAACCTGAGTTAGATTTTGGATATGTGAATAATAAACGTAGATCTTTGTGAGACTTTTATTTTTGGAAAACTTAGTTTTTCTCTTGCTCAGATCTGTCTTACCTTCAGGTTCTAGTCCCCCATGGCCACATGCCTCTTGAGGAGCAGTAAGAAAGATGAAAATGAGTCTTTGCATATTTAGCATCCAGCACACCTCTGCTTGTAGTTCTTTCAGGCATGTTATATATAAATAAAATAGTTTGCAAATTTTTTTTTTAAAATCTCTTCTAATCAGTAAGTTTCATTATCCTGTTGCCTTTTACAATATCAAACTCAAATCACTACTCAACCCAAACATTAGATATTCACATCACTGCTTACTTATTTATAGTTGCATGATAGCTGACATATTTTAATGTCTTGAACTGGACTCATCTCTGAAGCCTGAACCCATGACAGTGCCTTTGTATTAGGGCTCAGATAATCTGAAATGGTTTAAATCTACAAATCATGAATAATTCATGGTCATGAATATACAGTAGTGACAGTTCTGATATTTTTTCCTTAGGTCAGACAGCACTTCCATGATGCTGGATTCATGGCAGATGTTGATGTAGATCCTGGATGCACACTGAACAAGAAGATCAGAAACGCTCAGCTTGCTCAGTATAACTTTATTCTGGGTAATGTATTAGTTACTTTGTACTGGCTGACCCTTTTGTTACAGGTTTTGATCATTTTGTGAGCAAGGCAAAGAGTTGTAATCAGTGTTTTAGGTCAGTTTGTTCCTGAGAGTCTCCCCTGCAGAGAACCTCTCCTGCTGACATCATAGGCATTCCTGGTTTGGACGGCTGTCCCTGAAGGGAGATCACTGTGACCCAAGCCATTATTGATACTTTTTGCTGTCTTCTGGTCAGCAGTATGGGGATAGATGGGGAGTCTCTTGTCCTTTATCAATCAGATTTTAAGTGATTTTCCATCCTCCCAATAATTCATGCTCTTGCCTCTACTTCAGCAAAAGAAGTATGTTTCCATTGCGTTCAGCTGTGGTACACTTCAGACTAGGCATGCAGGCATAAGAGAAGCCTCTTTCGGAGAGAGTGATGCAGGAAAAATTAGAAACTCATCCTGAAGTACATGATTTGAAGCAGCATGTTAGCCCTGTTGTGTGAATTGGGAATCTAGCATTGGCCTTAAATACATCTGGGATCCATTAAGAGTAGAAGGAGCCTTTGGCAGAGAAACTCTACCCTCTAAGTAATTAAAAGAATGGTGAAGAAGCAGTTAATTCCTTTGCCTCTTGGTTGTTTCTAGTTGTTGGTGAAAAGGAGAAGACAAGTGGAACAGTGAACATCCGCACCCGAGACAACAAGGTGCATGGGGAAAGAACCATTACAGACACTGTGGAGAGGTTGCTGCAGCTGAAATCCTCTCGTTCCAGACAAGCTGAAGAAGAATTCTAACACCATCTGCTCTACCTGGCATATAAAGAATTTGTCGTTTTCCTAATTTAGTTAACCAGAGTTTTTGTTCTGAGCCAGATTTGAAGTATATTTCACATTTGGACCTCTTGCTCATTATAACGGGGATCTTTCTTTAGTCAAAAATGCCTCTTTTTGTATAAAAAAAATCAAGTTTTTCAAAAACGTTCAAGTAAAGTTTCCTGGCTTTTAGCCAGTGACATATGAAGCAAGATGAAATTACTTTCTATGACTGCAAAAGAAGATTGAAACATTAATCAGGGGTATCTCTGGCATTCTACCTGCCCTGTTAAGAATAACATACATTTTGATAACATATTTTTCATGCCAGTTTAATGATAGACCTCAGGCTTAAGAAACCACATAATAACCATGTGTTGGAGCAGCAGCTTCTGGAGTGTCTCCATGAGCAAAGAAGGTGATACCTTGGCATCCAGTCTTATGGTCTCTTACCAGCTGTGAATATATTGACTCTCCTGAGCTCCCAGTCACATGAATGGGGACATGAAAAGAGGCCTCCTGCTTCCATAATGGTTGTTACCTCTGGCAGTGTCTCAGCTCCTGAAGTGAGGCATTCCTGACTCCACAGTGGGGCTGCTAACCAAAGCCTACTGTCCCCCTTTCCAAAGGCAGTCTCTGAAATGTGCTCGCTCTGCAGGTAAAGTCCTCAGAGCTGTAGAAAGGGGATAACGCTGTCTGGAAAAAGCAGGGCACAGTAGGGCCAAAGCAGCATCTGAGGAAACCAGTAGTATTAGGAACAAAGGGTGTTTCTGTTCATGTCTCTGGGCTGTCATTACAGTAAGGGCATCTGTCACACAGAAACAAGAATGTTCTAAGGTAGTGATTATTTCTTTAAGACAAATGCTACTTTTCACTTTAATAGGTACAGTACCATCCAGGCTTCCTTCCCAAGCCTCTAGTCCAAGGTATCATTTAATTAGCAGCCCTTCCTATCTTCCTGCTGAGGGCTCTCATCTATTGATTCTGGGTTTGGTTTGGGGTTTTCCTCTACATCTGGCAAACAAGAGGCAAATGTCTGTCACTGACAAAAAATAAAATCTTGGTCTGAGGTTTTTTTGCATCTTTTTTATTTTATTAATCTTAACTAACTTTAGCAGTTTCAAAAGGTTGATAACAGTTCATTTTAAAAGAAAAAAAAAGCCATTGCTACAGCCTAAGCAAAGATCAGACAAGTCTGAGGACAGGTTTGAGCTCGCTCACCTTTTGAAAGCCTTCATGTCTTGCCATTTCCACTATTGTCTGGGCAGAAGCATTTCATCCTGCGTTTTCTCACCTATTTTACTCAGGGGTGATGGTCACATCTAATCAGTATTTGAACCCTTAGTGAATTCAGACTCAGCAGACTCTAACCCCAGCAATTTTCCGCAAAATCTATTTCATCCTACTTTCATTCATGGAGATTAAAGGTTCTGTCTAACTACTGTGGGGGGAAGAGGGGGAAATTGATTTTTCCCTGCCTTGCTGCTTTCAGAGTTACTTTTGTAAGGCTTGTTATTTTCTGTTTTTTGCACCTGCTCTTCTTTGCTGAGAAGTGGCTGTTGCCCATGCAGTCACTGCAGTGGAAGCAGACATCAGCTATCCCTGGGGCAGCGGGACTTCATCAACTGGTGAAGCAAACCCAGTGTAGGTACCAGTGGCCCAGGGTAAAGGAGCCACTAGCTCTGTTTCTCTCTAGAAATTGTGCTTCATATTGCCTTTCCACTGGTGTATTTGTTGATTTGCAGAGAGCTCTCCTTTCCTTTTGTGAGGATCCCTGGGCGCACCAAACTGCCCAGGTTGTGTAATGAGAAGCTGGTGCTGTAAAGCAGCTTTTAATGGCACAGCAGGTGTCAGTTTTGGAGAGGCTGTCCCTCTACAGCAACCTCATTGGCTGAGGTTGTGCTCTTAAATACCAGCAGAACAATGGATATGTACTATGTGCACACATTTCTAGAAACACTGCCCAAGGCAGCGCACAGCACAGAGCCCCTGCAGGGTGGTGACAGGACTGAGCTGTCTGCCTCCAGAACAGGTCAGCGCAGTTCAGCTGTGGTTCTGCACAGAAATAAAGCTGGCTCTGAGGCTGTGCTCCCCCAGCCCTTTCCCTGCTCAAGCAGCAGCCTTCAGCAGTGCTCCTGATGGCTGCATCTGGCTACAGACAGCACCGCAAGAGTTAAGGACCATAAATCTTCCTCAGCAGCTGAGGGCTAGTTGAGCACATGCCAACCCAAGATAGGTCTGGTATGCAAATATTACTGTGAGTCAATTGTCTTATTCCATAAATTGTTGACAGCTGAGGGCCTGATGCGCTCTCCTTTATGGCAGTGGGCTGCATGCCAGCATGTCCCCTTGAGTAAGGACTCTGCTCAAGGTTAATCCTTGAGGCTGGGAGAGTCCTTGCCACAACCAGTTCTCAGAAAGCGATTGACAGCATGCTAAATTTTGAAATATTGGCTAAGTGGTAAAAAAGACGGATTGTGCACATGTAATCCTTTAGACAGAAGCTGCTGACTGAGTCTGGGACTAAGCCTGAATCCAGCTGTACCTAGACTCCCCTCAGAAAGGAGCACTGAATGCCTGGGACTCCTCCCTGAACCTCAAGACTCAATGGCAGTAGCGTCTCCCTACTACAGTTTTGCCTGATCCCGTTCTTTATGCAGTGAAAATCAAGTGTACCTTGACACTGAATGTTGTTAAAACACTGTTGCATTTACGATCAAGCTTCATTAAATTACTGTTTTACGTTGATAAACATTTTGCTATTTCTTGGTTACAAGTGAAGTGCAGTACTTCATCTATAGCACTGGCCTGGCACAAGCAGCACATTCTCTCCCTTGGTTCAACCAGAATTCCTCTGAACAGTGGCTTTGGTCACTGCTTACCATCCTTGGTAGTATAAGCTCCCAGCAAAGTACTGTCTGTATCTCCTAAGGCAGGATAATGCAGTTTGGCTGTCACAGATTGATGGTGGGACCACTTGTCAAGCAGGAAAGAAGGTCTAATATAATTAATTCCAGGAGACAGCTGAAACCCACCTCTCCAGGTTGGCAGAGCCTGCTCTGATGACCAGCATTAGGTAAGAGAAGTTCAAGTCATTTGCAATTCGCTTTTCACTCTGTATATCCCTAGGAGAGTTTTCATGGGCATTTCCTGTGGAGTGTGTGGTAAGATATGTCTCCAGCTAGGCTTTACTTCACAGCAAATTTAGTTTGACAGAATCACCTAATATGCTGAGTTGAAAGGGACCCACAAGAATCCAAGAAGTTCAACCCCTGGTCTTCCACAGGACCATCCCTAAAAAGCATACCTGAGAGCATTGCCAAATGCCTCTTGAGCTCTGTCAGGCTTGCTGCTGTGACCACTTCTCTGGGGAGCTGTTGCAGTGCGCAGCCACCCTTTGGATGAAGACTTTTTCCTAATATCTGGCCTAAACCTCCCCTGACACAACTTCAGGCCATTCCCCTGGATCCTGTCACTGTCACCACAGAGCAGAGATCAGTGTCTGCCCCTCCCCTTCCCCTCATGAGGGAGTTGTAACTGCACTGAGGTCTCCCCTCAGTCTCCTCTTGTCCAGGCTGAACAAAGCAAGTGACCTTGTCCACTCCTTGTATGGCTTTCTATCCAGACCCTTCACCATCCCCGTTGCCCTCCTTTGGGCATTCTAATAGTTTAATGTCTTTCTTACACTGCAGCACCCAAAACTGCTCCCAGCACTCAAGGTGAGGCTGCCCCAGTGCAGAGCAGAGCAGGACAATCCCCTCCCTTGCCCAGCTGTTGATGCTGTGCCTGATGCCCCCAGGACAGGGTTGGCCCTCCTGGCTGCCAGGGCACTGCTGGCTCGTGTTCAACTCAGCACTGACCAGGAGCCCCAGATCCCTTTCCATGGCTCTGCTCTCCAGCATCCTCTTCCCCAGTCTGTCTGTTCATCCAGGGCTGTTCTGGCCCAGGTGCAGAGTCCAGCACTTCCCCTTGTTGGGCTTCATGCAGTTGGTGATTGCCCAGGGCCTCTCTGCCCTCAAGGGAGTCAACAGCTCCTCCCAGTTTTGTAGCTCCGCAGTACTGCAAACTTCCCTGAAAAAGTTTCGTCTGGAGAAGAGCCACCTGGATGCTGCTACTATGAAGGGTAATTCCACTAAGGTGCTCCCTGTCATATCTTGGGATGATAGTCCTTACTCCATTACACCACTGGCTCAGTCTGATGCAGTTGCAGTACTCAGATTCAGTCACATATCAATTCCTCTAGAAGCAGAGAAGGAGAGCCCAGCTGTGAGATAAACTGTTAGTTGCTGTAGGCACCTTTACTCAGTCAGTCTTGCCTGACTACATTTTTCCCACTGCATCCAAACCCAGTCCATACATGCTCCTTGATGAAAAGGGAATTGTTGCACTAAGTCTGACTTTTTCCTTGTAAGTCTAGACCAAGATTAAGTGGTCTTTGAAAATTCATTTGAGGCCTTCAGCTCCTGTCCTGTGTAATTTCCTTATTGCCTTCTCCATTATTTCTGAATTGCACAGTCATTTCTGGCAAAAATCTAAGCAATTGACCCTCAAATCTGACAATGATGAAGTGATGTGATGAAATTAAGAATTGCTAAAGGCTACACTTATTTTTTAAAAAGACAGAATTTCGTGATTGGCACTTAAAGAGAATTGACAAAATCATTCAGCCTTTCTAGAGACTAGTGTTTTCTGTCTGCCTTGGACAGGAATATTCTTTCAAAGTTGTCTGGATGTGACTGATCTCTTGTTAGCCACTGTGCTTGAGCATGCTCATACAGAATGAGACACTTTTGGACCTCCATCAAAAGTTTTTTGTTTAATTTTTTTCATGTAGCCTTTGGAGCAAGGCATGCATTGACACCTTCTGATAAATCACTACAAGAACATGTGCTCAGATAAACTGGAGCAGCCAAGGACATTTTGTAGTGTTCTCAGACATCAAGGGTAAATCATCTGGGCTGCGTGTTTAGTTTCAATACATTAGGTATCTGCATCCTTCTGAAAACTACAGCCTTCAAACTGGATCACAAAGCTCTTCTGCAAAGAAAAAAATACTCTGAGTTGCACAGAGGGTAGCTGTAAAAACTGGGAAAAATACCACCAACCAAACCTAAAATTTTCAGCATCCCAAAAGGAAAGAAATTTAAAAAACAAGCACCACCAAAAGGACTCCAAAACCCCCAAAACAGAAGAAAAACAAAACCCAAATCTATCATCCATCTATCTATCTATCTATCTATCTATCTATCTATCTATCTATCTATCTATCTATCTATCTATCTATCTATCTATCTATCTATCTCTATGTGCCAGTTAATCATGACAGAGATGCATCATGAGACAGCCTTGTCTTCCCCAGAGCCTTTAGAATTGCCTCTCTGAGATCCCCACAGAGACAAGGAGAAACTGGAAAGAAGCAGAAATGAGACAAGAAAGTATGGAACAAAGACATGCCGTGCTCTCCCTCCAGACATCCAGATGTAAAGTACAATTAAGTTACTTGGAGTCAGAACATCCCACCCTGTGAAAGGTTTATCTCACTAGATTAGAAGAGAGTATGTTCACTGCATGCCAGTTTGGGGCTGACACTTAGAACACCTTTTGCTACCCATCACAAGAAGAAGCAGGCTTTTAAACCAGACTTTGATTGATTTTATTGCATTCCTGAAGTGGGACTCCTCATTTTTGAAATACTCAGAACTTAAGTGTGTATGGCTACATCAGCACAGGTTAACTTAATACTCTGCAGGAGCTTAGATGCAGAATGACAGTCTAATCATGTTTGATGTGTGGTTTTCCAGTTGCATGCTTCAGGGACAGACTGTAACCTGTCTAAAGCACATTGGCAATAAAAGGAAATTTTCTCTGTGTTTTTGACGGGGACTGTGTTTTTCCTTGACTGGGATACAGGCACATAAGGACCTGAAATCTCTTTTCCCTGAGTATCTGCAAAGATGTCAGGCTGCACACTGGAACAGCTTTGAATGAATATGATTTTTTGGAAAGATACCTTTTGTTGGTGCACTCACTGAAATGTCAAAATGGGTTGAATTGCTAAGCATACCTTTCCAAGAAACCATTGTCAGCTGAGATTTAATATCAAACAATGACATTTCTTCATAAACACCCCATTTAGCTATGGGAAACAAGATCACACATAAGTATTCTGAGTCCTGCTCCTCACATGAAGACAGGTATTGTCAGAAGAGGGATCAGGTGGAGTCTAAACACCTTCAAATCATACTAATAGCACAAAGAGATCAAATACAGAGTTTATTTAGGAGAAATATTTATTTCCTTAGGATTTTTAAACCATTTTATGTCTTTGAACAGATAATCCCTGAACTGACTCTACACACATTTTATCAAGTTTCTCCTTTCTGACTAACTCCTCAGCATCAACAGGTGGAGCTATTTGTATCTTTTCCTGCCAGAGATTTTTCTGAGATTGTTCACAGGGTGGAAATAAGAATTATTTCAGAATGTTTGGGCTTTATTTACTAATGACAAGTTAGTTTAGGTTGTCTTCAGTGTCAGACTTTTCCCACAGAACAAGACTTTCAAGCTCTGACTAGAAATGACCATCAAACAACAAATTTCCATTTCCTCATAAGGTACATTAACTTGTCATCCTGGATTTACAGATGGGAATTCTGCAACTAGCTGCAGCCTGGCCCTGAAGTACCTAAATTGTAGGGATACTGTCTTACTCATCTTGAAGCTTGCTGCTTGTCACACTGACTCCCTGTCCCAGATGTGCCATTCCTCCATTCAGCTCCCTCCTCTGCCCGAATGGGTTCAAACCCAAATGCTCAACATCCAAAGAAGAGCATATTGGGAGTTTAGGGTATCTCCTGTATAGAAAAGACACAAGAAAAATAGGACAGTAAGGTAACAGACAAAACAGGGCCTGTGCTGCCAAACAGATCTGGGACTCTTACTGGGGATTTCAAACACATTTATACCTTTTTTAAAGGAATGACACACTCTCTTCTCACCACCAGCATATAAAGCTAGAATTTTTCTATTTCTGTTTTAATGAATCTTGAACTCTCAGCAGCTAACTCCTGCGTTTTCAAGATGCTCCATGCAGATCTGGCAAAGCACAGAGTGCAGTACTTAGGTGTGTGGCTTTTTGTTCCCAACAACATGCTTTGCAAAGCAGTGCTCTGTTTACAGAATAGTCTGTTATCCTGTAATTAACAAACTCATCAGAACCAGTATCATAAATCACTGATAAAATAATTTCAATCATCTTTATGTATGGGAGAAAATGCAGGGGGACTATATGGCAAGCTGTCACTCTGACTATCAGTGTTTCCAATCGAGAGGAAGAAAGTACCAACTGAAGTTTGTGACATCGGTCTGAATGAATTAAGATACACTAAAAAATGCTATTTTGTTTTCTGGTCATTGAAGAAAAGCAAGTATTGTTTTGCTAAGAAATAGTGCTATCCATAAAACTTTGAATGGAGAGAGGTATCAGTATGTATTTCATATTTCATTTTTAGCATGTCTCATCACAGTAAGTGAAGAACCTGCTGGAGGTCAAAATACAGCATTCTTGTCCAGCTTTGCTGTAACCAGGATAAAGCACTGCCACTACTGGGAAACTGCAACAAACACATTTCAGCTTTCCTGAACAGCAGAAAGGAGGCAATTGGGCTTGAGCTGAAGTGAGACAAGGAAAAGGATGCAGGAACTGTGTGAGAGAAGGACAAGAAAAGAAGGAGACAGCTGGGTACAGCAAACAAGGGTGTGCTTTTAAACTGAGACCTGGAATGGAGAAGCAGAATTGTTACCTGCCTATTTACATTTCTGTGCCACTTTGCAGCCAGCACAAGGCAAGACTCCAGGCAGAGGCAAAGCCAAGCTCTCAGAAGCCATCTGTTTGCATGGTTTCCTTTCCTCTTCACTTTCCCTTTTACAAAAGGGCTTTGTCAAACTGCTGCAGGAATTATACCTGAAACAACTGAGGTGCAAGTGAGGACACCCCAGGAAGGCTGTTCCAATACCCCAACTCAGAGCTGAGTGAGCAATGTCTGAAAATAAATTTTCCTTTTCAGCTTTTACACAGAGTCCCCGGCTAATGGACAACCTCTTCCACAACAGCATCACCGCTACTACCAAAAAGGAACTGTATCTCCAAGGCCAAAACTCTCTTTTCCCCTTCCATCTGTGCTGAAGAATATGCTAGCCTCCGGATACTGTAGAGTTACAGAGCAGAGCCTCAGCCAACAGGCTGAGCTCAGTGCAGTTACCAACAATCCACAGTTAATCCATCTTGCTTGTTCAGGCTAGTGTTATGGGCTTGCTATTCTGAGGGCTGCTGGGAAAGCACAGACACCTGTGCCAGGCTCACAGGGTGGTGCCTGTTTGCTCTGCCCCTCTCTCCTAAGCACAGATGGCATTGTTGGTTACAGAGGAGGTGACAGTACAAGGCTGAGACTGCATGTGTCAACCCAAAACAGGGGCAGTGACACCTCTGCTCTCATATGTGTCACTGCAGATGGGTCCTCTCTCTGCAACTCCTATCCTCTTCCCCAACTCAGCTGGACAGCCAGTTCATTCTTAGCTTCAAGCCCTTGTGACAATACTATTTGGTTATGACTGTTATTTATATTCCCTTTGTTATGTAGCCACCCTTTGAACATGATAATATGAACTTAATTCAATTATCTCTATCACAGAGACAAAATACATCACAATAGTACCAGAGCAATCTCAAGAGAATTTCTGAAAATCTTCATTCATTGACAGATGACCTGTGGAAGCCAGGACTTAATGCCAGCCAAAGGAATAAATGTCCAAACTCAAAATTATAACAGAAAACCAGGTTAAAGTTTCAATTTCCATCCTCAGCTCTGTCCCTTCATCACAAGGTCAGCTTTCCTAAGAACTGTCCTGCTGATGTGGCAGTAAATCTTATAATATGTTTAATAAAATAGTATTAATGTGGTGCCAAGGAACCCCAACAAGATCAAAAACCTCATTGTTCAAAGCTGCACAGAGAGGCAGGCTCTGCTCTGAAGTGACAGTGATCTAATTATGTGGGGGCACCAGGAGTGCACAGCACTGCACTGACTTAATCCCTGTCACCCTGCCCAGCCCTGGAAGAACTTCAGACTCGGCAAACAGGGCTCTGCTCACCACACTGCACTTCTTCTGTCTGCTCTGCCAAGCCAAGCAGCATTTTTATGAGATGCCTTCTGTCAGAAGAACGAGCAGCCATGCCTGTGTGTGAAATGCAGAGGTGCAGAGTCTGTCTGCAGCACTGCAAACAGCCACAGCACACTGGGATTGCTGTTTCTTGCACCACACACTCTCAACCAGCTGGCAGTATGCCCTGACTGTTTTTCACATCAGACTGGCAAGTGGATCCCACTATCAGCCACAGAAAAGAGAAGAGAGACATGTTCAAAACGTTTTTTCATTTTTAAAATGATGGAGCTTCTCTGCGTGTTTAAATTGCAGTCATGGACAGCCCTTCTCCAAGTCACTGCATAGTTTTATGTTTTGTCTTGAAACACTGACTCCCTCTTTTCAATGGCACCACTGGTGCCTCACCTTTTGACACCTTTTCTCTCCCCCCCATACTTCAAGTGCTGATTTGGCCCAACAGCTGCCCACCATTTGTATAGAGAAGCCCTGGGAGCCCAGAGAGATGCTGCTTCAGAAGCTGCAAAAGGAAAAAATCAATCAATCAATCTGTCCTTCTTTGGTGTACCCTCACTTATGGTATGTCAGGCTCCAAATAACAGTGCCCTTAACCTCTTTTGATCAATAGAAGGTATCCAGTTCTTCAGAAGACAGCTATCTTCAGAAACTGTAATGGATAATAAAGTCTGGGAAAAAACAAATCTAACTCACTGATTACTTTTTCCCCACTGTTCATCACCAGGGCCTTCAGCCCTGGCACACCTGCCAAGCAGGCAGTTTTCATCACACTTCATGACCACTCACAATTCTCGAGGGAAATGAATGTATGCTGAGGTTTGCAGCCTTTTTGGCATTATTACTGTACATAACCTTCTGCACTATTTAGGCACAAATTTTGTTGGTTGGAAGATCTGTCTGAGCCATTCACAAGGGCTCAATCCCTCTCCCCAGTAATTTATCACAGAATTATAGAATAGCTTGGGCTGGAAGGGACTTGAAATGTCACCCTGCCATGTGCAGGCACACCTTTCACCAGACTAGGTCCAACCAGCCCTTGAACAGAATTTCACCAGAGCAACATCCAGTCTGGCATTGAATATCTCCAGGGTTGGGGAATCCACAGTTTCTCTGGAGCAAGGGGTTCTCAGTGCCTTACCACCCTCCTAGCAAAGATTTTCTTCCTAAATATCTAATCTAAATCTACCCTCTATCAATTTGAAGCCATTCTTCTTTGTCCTGTTGCTCAGACTGTCTTGTAAAAGTCTCTCTCCATGATCATGTAGGTTTCCTTTAGCTACTCTAATGACACAGCTGGGTCATCCAGAGCCTTTTTGTTCCTAGCCAAATTCACTCAGCCTGCTGTGCATGGTGCTTTGGATGCAGCATCACTTTTCTTTTCTTTTTCTTTTCTTTTCTTTTCTTTTCTGTTCTTTTCTTTTCTCTTTTCTTTTCTTTTCTTTTCTTTTCTTTTCTTTTCTTTTCTTTTCTTTTCTTTTCTTTTCTTTTCTTTTCTTTTTTCTCTTCTTTTTCATTTTCTTTTCTTTTTTTCTTCTTTCTCTTTTCTTTTTTCTTTTCTTTTCTTTTCTTTTCTTTTCTTTTCTTTTCTTT